>NC_139041.1:14930216-15244510 GCF_964662115.1 Mustela nivalis | reverse complement strand
TACATTTTCATACTTTGTGGTCATAAGTATACAAGATATAATGTGAATTCTCTCCCATTAATTATGACTTGATTTGGACTCCAGCACATGATCTGTGATAGACAAAGTTTGGTCTGCCCTTAGGAAGAACTTATCTTATGGTCCTCAGAGACACAATCTTATGCATGGATCCCCAAAGTTCATGTGATCTAGACAGCACATAATGACTTCTGTTATTCCTTGCCACCTTTCCATCTGGATGATCTGTCCTGTGCTGAAAGTGGATATCGTAGTCCCCTACAATACTGGATTGAGGTCCCCACCTCCTTTCCTTTCTGTAAATGCTTCCAACATTTAGATACACCCATGTTGGTGGTGTATATGTTGTCAATCCTTCCAAGTTTCTGATGTTTCGATGTTCCATCAAGACAAAACTCCTTCCGGTAATCTTTTGTCTCTGGAAGGCATAAAATCTCTCTATCTGGATAAGCACCATCTCTTTGGCTCTCTTCTCCTTGCCAATTGCATAAACTATGTCTTCCCAATTCCTTCACTTTCAAGCTATATGTATCTTTATAGTTGGAGGAAATCTCTATTCATGACATAAGGTCAAGCTTGTTAAGTTTTTATTTTTTTCTTGTGGACCGTTTCTGCCTTTTTTTTTTTTTAGTTTTTTCAGTCCAGTACCTGTTTGTACTGATGGGAGAATTTATCCAGAATAATTGAACTGACAATTGATAGGTAGGAGGTTAACTTTCTATTTTGGTTGGTTTCTGACATGGATGGATTCTCTGTACATTTCCTTTTTATGGTATTATTTGGGAGTGTTTCTTCCATTAGTGTTATTCCTCACTTTGTCTCCATCTTTTGTGTGTCTCCTGTGTGTGTGTGTGTGTGTGTGTGTGTGTGTGTGTGTCTGGATGTTTTCTGTTTGTGTTCACATAGACTTATAATTAAATTTTAAGAGATAGGAAGATGTTCTTTTATGGATAGCAATTCATTTTGACATGACTTGAACCTCACATTCCATCACTTCAACCACATTTCCTACAAAGAATGTCGCCTTTTGTCCTCTTTGATAAACACGTATTCTCACAAACCTGTCTTCTAACAAACACCAAATTTTGTGTGCCTGGTTACAACAGTGTGGTTTGTCCCTTTTTCCCTTGCTTTTCCCCGTATCTCTTGACTACAACAAGAAAGTGAAACTGTATATATATTTGTCTTTCTGAATGATAAATATTACCTAGCCCAATGTTCTCCACAACACTGCCACATGAGGCAAGTGGCAAGAATTCATTCTTGCTTATTCCTCAGTAAGAACTTTGGGTGCCTTGGGAGAACAGTGAGATGGTAGTAGTGTCTGAGAACTCCAGGCTTGTCTTCAGCCATGAACACAACAGGAAGATGAACACATCAACTGAAACTCGGCAGAAAATGACCTGAAGCCTACAAATTAAACTCCACAGCAAAAGAGAAAAGAAGTCGCAGAGACTATGGGAGAAGATTGAAGACATGACTCAAGAGATACGTGTGCAACTGGTGTGTCGGAGGCCAGTAAGCCAATGCAAAAGACAAAGGCACAGGAGAAAGGAGAACACTGGGAATACACAAGAAGCCTGTTTCCCAAAGCCATTGGCTGTCAACAGCAGAGGGTCTGAATGGCCCGAATTCTTGCCAACAAAAGGTCATGAGGCCTGGAGATTCAGGGGATATGATTCAGGTTGAGCAGACGTCAATTTGAGAGAATACTGTGTTTCTCCTGCAGAGGACACCAACAAGCAACCAGGTGCAGACAGCCTAGAAACCATGATCATAGTCCATCCCAGGAGACAGAGTGGGAAGATGGTGAGTCCTGGCAGTGCATCCATGAGAGGCAATGTTCGTGGAGATGACTCGATGGGGGCATAATAAATTTGGGGCTCTCGCATCAGCAGCATCAAGACCGAGGTACTGGCCAAAGACAGGATGGTGAGGACATTAGCTTCCTAATCTGCAAATACCAAAATCCCAACCGTTGAACTCTTGGTGGACTGTCTTCCTCTGTCCAAGCTGCTTAGTTCAAGGAGAGCAGACTCACCCATCGGGGACTAGAAGAAAGCCCTGCCCACATGTTCTCTCCCGAACACAACATTCTACAGGCCTTCAAACTGTTGAGTTGTTTGAACATCTCTTTCACAGGCACACGAGAACCCAGCATGTTAAACATCAGCATATTCAGCCCAGAACCCAAGCACACCAAACGGCAAGCAAGGAGATCTTCTTCTGATGACTGGTCTCAAGGACAGGGGAAAGTCACAACACAAAAGCAGAGGGCATGCATAACACACACACACACACACACACACACACACACACAACTGAGAATTTCTCAAGGGCCAGCCCTTGGGCACTCCATGACCTCTTCTTCCTATAGAACTTCCTCCCAGGCTATAAAACAGAATGGGGTTTTAGAATACTGAGAAGAAGATAGAGACCTAGGTCCAATGCAAAGATGGAAGAATCAATTGATGCTGAAAAAAAGAACAGCAAATATCATGGCCCAGAAATCAGAGTGAAACTTTTACATAAAACACCGCCAATGAAGGATAAAAGGCAGCATCCAGGATATTCCGTGAACATCAGGAAACACAGATAATCAGAGAGTTCTGAACCACGAGATAAAGCTGATAAAAGTAAAACAATATAAAATTAAATGCTCCTGATGAAAAGATTGGAAGCAGACTGGATGAAAAGTCCAGGAAGCTGGCAGAAACAGAGGATTCAAGTGATCTGGAAGAAAAAGACTAGAAAATAAGGAGCAAGTCCAAAGAGAGAAGGAAGAGTGATGGAACATGACAAAGAGCTGAGGGAATCCATCGAATCCAAGGAATGGAAATAGGTGCCTATTGTAGGAGACCTAGGGATGAGAGAAAAAAAAAAGTGCTGAACATGTCTTTGAGAAATCAGAGCTGAAATGGCTTTCATCTGGGAGCAGAAAAAGAGATCCAGATTCAGAGGCACAGAGGACTACCATCACAATCCACAGAAGCAGGGCACCAAAAGACATAGTGTCATTTCCCTGCAAAAGCTAGAAATGGAGGAATTGCCATTACCCAAATATGTGCTGGAGCATACTTTCTCCATGGCCAAGTCACTGACTTCAAGAGCACAAGCTATACTAGCTCTCAAATTAGGTCGGACAGCTAAAGCAACACCAGCCCAAGCCAAAATCCATATCCCCTGAATTTCTGAACAATGACAGAGCAGCGGCTCTTATCAAGAACGAGAAGGTATTCAGAAGTCAAAGGTTGGGTCTCGGTGTTTGTCCATCAGTTAAGAGGTGGCCTTCAGCTCAACTCATGATCCCAGGGTCATGGCATTCTCTCTGGTCTCAGGTTACCTGCTCACGGGCAAGTCAGCTTCTCCCCTCTGGCTCCACCACCTGATTGTGATCACTCTGTCTCTCTGTCAAATATGTGCATGTGAATCATTTGACAAAAAACATAAACCAAAACCAGTGTACAAGGATTGACTGTGGCCATAGGATGTTTTATTGAATTTGAACTTAGGTCCCTTTAAAATGCAGTCAGGTACAGAGCACCCCCCACCATCCTAAAATGCCCGACCTTCTCTCGGAGCTCCCTAGTTCATTCTCCTGTTCTTTGTCTTCCTGGATCTCATCACCAACCTGTAGCATCTGCTGTCTGTCACGCTGTAATGGCCTCTTGTTGACACATTGTTCATCGGCTCCTGGCTCCATTAGAAATTGCCCATCTTCCACAAGAGGCACTGTTTGCTTATCCCAAGAAACCATTCGGGGGATGGCCATGGGAGGATTAAGGCAAGCCTGTGCTGCCACATCTCCATGCAGATCCCCCGAGGGTAGCTGCTCCACCCTGTGGGAATGCTCAAGATTCTTAAGATTATGAAGTCAGCCATGGAGAAGGTGAAACCGAAACGCTTCACAAACTGCCTTGGTAAGAGATCCAGGTGGCTCCTGCGGTTTAGGAGACTTGGGTTCCTCTTGGCACACCCATGACTACTCCAGCCAAGTGTAGATATCAGGCGTGGGTTGATAAGGAGTGGTTGCTATGACAACAAAGCTTTGTGACATCACAGTTGCTGGATTCACTGAAGCAGCCATCCCTCACCCATAACCTTGGAGTCCTATGGCTTTAGGTAGGAAGCCTGGGAAGGACAGAAAAAGAGCCCTATGAGCCTGATCAAGAATGCAGTTTGTCTTGTGTGTCAATGTCCCGCTTCCCCTTTCTAGACAAAGATAAAAGAAAATGATGTTCTGTATACCATCCTTTAAGCCAACATTTCCCCAGAGACTGCAATGTGTTCCTATTTCCACTAAAATTTCTAGAGATCTCAAGAATCAATGAGGCCTCTTGGATATAAACATCTCTCCATGGGTTTGTTCATCCTGTGGGTGAGAGAGTCCTTTCTCAATGTCTTTTCCCTATGGGTCAGTGATGATGAAGGGATGGAAAGTCCCTTTTCAAGAAAAAAGTTTAGGGCATGGATATATTGTGCTTTCTGTGTCCTCATCTCCTAGTGTTTTAAAACAGGAGTTTTTTAGGGATTAGGGGTCTTTCTACCTGGTTTTCCCTTAAACACCTTTTCAATTCTTCAAGGAAAATGACTTTCTGCATCAGAGCTAACTCTTAAGGAAGAGGCCTGGACAGCACTCCTTGTCATTATTAACTGTTAACTCCATTATTAACATTGTTAACTCCACTTTTTGTGTTAATGGTTATAGACATGTTGAACAAGTCTCTTTAGTCAGAGGAAGGGGATGGCCTATATCCATGGCCTGCAATGTCCACATGAGAATAACTGTGGATTGAGCCACAGTACCTAGCACAATCTAGTGGATAAAGAAGTTGTGGTCCATCTTGGTAACAGAATATTCCTCAAGCATCAGGGGGGATGAACCTAAGGTCCTTGCATTGACATGAATGTCCCATGACTGGGTAATGCAAAATGAAAAAGGCAAGCAGACCAAGGTTAATATCATATGTCGTCTCTCATATGTGCCCCAGGACAAATACCATAATCCATAATAAAATAAGGGAAACTGAAGTGGAAGAAGTCAGAGAAGGAGGAAATCCAGGAGTGACTCAGGACTTGAAAACCAAGCTGAGGGATACAGAAAAGAGAGACATGCAGGGAAGGAAGAAACTGCTTAATGGGTGTTCAGGAGTGGTGGCATATATTAGGAGACGCACTAGGTCGTATATGGAACTAAAGCATCTGTGGATACTTAGTCTAAAATGGATGATGGATGATAGGCTGGCTTCATCAATAGAACAAAACAATTCAAAGAAAAACAATTTCAAACCAGATGAAGACACAGAAAGAAAAGGAAAGAATTATATTTTTTTATTTTTAATTATGGGAATGCATGGAATTTGTTTCCTAAAATGTCCTTATCTGCACAATGTCTTTATCCTTCTAAAGTATAGTCTACCCACCTCATTCCATTTCCAGAATCGATGAGAAAAAATGGCATTGCTTGCACTACATGTCTAGAAGAGTTGCCCAGGAAATGGATTTGGAGCTGACCTTCTGTTTGTTGGCAGGTATTTGATTACTGCTCAAACTCTTTAGCCAATAGTAGAGAGCTCAGATTTTGTAGATTTCCTGACCTAAACTTAGGAGCTGATATGGTCTTGGAATTTATCCTTTCCTCTCAGTTCTTGGATTAGTAGCATAATTGTGTAGAAGGGTCTTTTAGGTTATTTTTTTCCTCTCTATCAGTTGTCATGTGGTTTCATACTTTCACCTGTGTGCTTGTCTCCCTGTTTTATCCAGGTAACGGCTTCTCCAGTTTGTTAATGTTTTCAAAACTGACGTGTGAGTTTCCCTGATTTTTTTCCTTTGGTTTGCTTGTATTTCCTTTAATTAGATAATCATATGTATTATTTCAATTTTTGTGTTAACTTTGGAGTTCGTATTTTCTATTTTTTTCCTTCTGGCCTCCAGTTAGGTTGCTTTTTTTTTCGGTGTTTTTAATTTTTAGAAATGCAACGCATTTAACCACTTATTTTTTCCCCATAAAATATTTTGGCATCATCTCATAATTTTCTTGAATTACCTTTGCTCATTGCACTTTATGTTTTTCCTTTGGATGTTCTTTTTTTGATTCCTTGCTAGTTCGCGAGTGTTTTGTGTTTTCCACCTATTAGTGTCTGGCTGTGTTTCCCATTCGTAAGTCATTTCTTTCCGTTATCATACCTTCATGGTCATAAGTATACAAGAGAGTATTTGAATTCTCTTCCATTAGTTACATATTGATTTTGACTTCAGCACACTATCTGTGATAGATAAAGTTAGGTCTACCTTTAGGAAGAACTCCTCTTATGATCCACAGAGACACAATCTAATGGTTGTATCCCCAAAACTCAGGTGATCTAGAGAGATCCTGATGACATCTGTTATTCCTTCCCACTTTTCCATCTGGATGATCTGTCCTGTGCTGAAAATGGATATTATAGTCCCTAGACATATTGGATTGAGGTCCCCATATCCCTTCCTTTCTGTTCATATGCTTCCATGTTGGTGGTGTATATGTTGGTAAATCCTCCAAGTTTTTGTTGTTTTGATGCACCATCAAGTTTTGGGGGCCTCGTGCCTAGAATGGGTTAACCCAATAGAGCAACACTTCTTGAGTAACTCTTAATCCGAGGACCTTCACAGGTGGCAAGATAGAGTGACACCTTGTTCCCTGGTGATTGTTATGAGAACATTGTGAGGATAGGCCTATTGCCATTGAAGCTACTCTTTCAAGACTAAGATAATAAGGCTCCTGTGTTTTGTGAATATTGAGTTATGGCCCAAGTGTCCAAACAATGAAGGTCAAGGCTGTCTGATATCTCTGTATGGCCAGCTACTCTCAGGCCAAAATAGAAACTATCACCAGATGTACAGGAAGTGATTCCCTTACTGTGTGGTATAAATCAGAGCTCTGGAAAATAAACTTTGGCACCTGCTTGACACATTTGCCCGTGTCCTTCCTATTCCCCACATTCCCTTTCTTCATTCTCCTACCCTTCAACCCTGCTCCCTCTTGTCACTCTGGCCACATCAGGTGGCTCCCCAACAGGGACCTGAAGACCAGTGGCATCTCAGTTGAGGACTTTATATCAGGGAGGAGAATCCAGGTGATCTGGAACGACAAGAGTAAAATATGGGGACAGTTCAGTCAACCTAAGAGGGTCATTTTTTACAGGCCCTGCAAGCTCTTCTAAAGGAGAGAGGGTCAGGAGTCTCTCACGAGACTCTTTAGGGATTTTTTTGAGGTTGTTAGTGATTTATGCCCCTGGTTTCCCAAGGGAGGGAGTGGAAATCTTGAACTTTGGCACCATGTGGTCCAAGAAATTAAGAATCAATTTTTGTTTACGGTGCTGCAACAGTTCCAGAGGGTACAATGAAACTCTGGTCCCAGATTAGGGACCTTTTGGACCCTAAACATTCTATTGATTTATTGTCTTTAAAATCTCATTCAGTGGGAGAAGAAGGTGAGGATTTTCTAATGTGCAGTTTAAGCCGTTCTCATGGTGGAGATTGCGTGATGGCATTAGCGCTGTCTCTCCCCTCTTTGGAGAAATTATTCAACAAAAGTCATATGTCTTAGAGTCCTCCCAGTGTGGTTTGTTTACCGCCCCCAGTAATGATAACTTCAGAAGATGATGAAATTGAAAAGGATGATGTTTATCTTGATGATGATAATGTCCTATGGTTTCTCTTCTCCAGCTCCATTGCACTCTTTTTTGATACATCATGTAAACAGCTGGTACCGAATAATACTTTAGTGCCACAGTGTACTCATGTTGGGGTTAATAATACTCCCTCCTTAGGGGGTGAATCTACGATAAAATCGGCCTATAAAATCCCGGATACTGGATGGCAGGCGCCAAGTCATAAAGAGAAAGTAAGACCTAAACGTGCTGCTTTTCCTGTAATGGCTGCACAACAAAGTGCACAGTTACTTTCTTTATCAGGAGTAACACCGTTACAGCGTGCTTTGTATCAAGCACAGCAAAAAGGGGAAATGTTGCAGAGTTTTCTGCATTCCCTGTTACTGCCAACCAGCAAGGACAAAGAATTTACACAGCTCTAAATTTCAAAGTCTTAAAAGAAATTAAAACCGCCACTGCTCAGTATGATCCTACTGCTCCTTTTACTTTACCTCTACTAGATAATTTGGGAATGGAAGCTTTGTGTCCTGGTGATTGGAAGGTCATAGCTGATGCATGTTTATCAGGTGGAGATTTCTTATTATAGAAGGCTAAATTCATTGAAAGAGCTAATGAAATGGCCTTGTATAATAGAAGAACACAGATTCCTATTACTTATGATATATTAGTAAGAGCTGGACCTTATTATGATGTTGGCATTCAAGTAGATTATCCAGAGATTGCACACTCAAATTAATGAATGTGATCTGAAGGCTTGGAAGAGATTACCTACTATAGGGCCCAAACTGAGAAATTATCTAAAATTCAACAGGGACCTGATGAGCCGTGTCAGGACTTTGTAGCCCCTCTCTTAAAGGCTGTAGGTAAGATTGTATTGGATGGTGAAGCTGGGACTATTATAGTCAAACAATTGGCTTATGAGAATGCTAACACTGCATGTCAGGCTGCTATAAGCCCTTGGAGTAAAACAGGCAGTTTAGAGAATTACATTCGATTGTGTGCTGATATCAGGCCTTCCTACATTCAAGGAGTTCCTATGGATGTAATATTAAAAGTAATTTCCCCTCAAGAAATGCAGCAGCACCTTATTAAATCTAAGGGAGGACAATTTTATAATTGAGTATGTTTTCAATGTGGAAATTTGGGACACTTTCATGCTCAATGCCCCCAATTATCTAAATGAAGGCAAAGTAAAGGTTTGCCTACTCCTCTCAATAATCAAGAGTAAGCCTCAATCTATATGTCCCCATTGCCAGAGAGGTCATCATTGGGCAAATGGCTGTCAATCCAAAACAGATAAATTTGGCCAACCCCTTCAGGGAAACTTCAAAAGGGGCCCACTGCTGCCCCGCCAAACAATAGCATCCCTCCTACCACAATTCCCCAAGCAAACAGTGCAGACTTGCCCAGAGTCCACAAATTATTCTGAGGTACCCCCTCCAGTGCTGGACTCGACTTAGCCCCAGATGTTGCTGTTTACCTTGAGTCTAGGGAACCCTCTAAAGCAATCACTACTGGAATATGGGGCCCCTTGCCAAAAGGAATTTCGGGACTTTTATTAAGCAATTCTAGCTGGACTATGAAGGGGTTAAATTTTCATCCTGGATTTATAGATGAGGATTACACAGGAGAAATTAAAATAATGATTTCCCTCTCTTCTGGGATCATGGCCTTGCAACCTAAAATATCTATAGCACAATTAATCTTGTTATCTAGAGTACAATCACAGAACCAAATTGTGAAACCTCAACGAGGGGAACAAGGATTTGGCTCAACAGATGCCTATTGGATGAGAATTATTACCTCTGATAAACTATTTTTGACCCTATAAATCCATGGTCATCCATTTCAGTGCTTGATTGATACCGGAGCTGATATGTCAGTCATAGCACTCAAGGATTGGCCCTCTCAATGGCCCTTCAAAAGCACTACCACTCACATAAAGGGAGTAGGTAATGCATCAGCTCCAAAAATTAGCTCTAACCACTCACCTTGGCAAACTTCTGAAGGCCATCATGGAAATTTTCAACCTTTTATATTAGATATAGATTTGAACCATTGGGGCAGAGATATACTATTTGTATGGGACTAGTGTTAGAGACACCTCCCATTCCTAAAGAATCACAAATTCCTAAAGTTATTCATATGATGCACAGAACGGGGTATGGAAAGAGCAAAGGCCTTGGAAAGACATTACAAGGCCCTATTGAACCTCTATCAATAACACCAAAAAGTGATAGACATGGCATGGGATTTCATAAGGGCCATTGACTAGACCACATGCTATGCCTCTACTCCTGTGTGGTTTGATCAATGGCCCTTATCTAAAGAGAAGTTAGAGACAGCAAAATTGTTAATGGATGAACAATATGCTCTTGGTTATCTACAGAAATCCACTCGTCCTTGGAATAGCCCAATATTTGTTATTAAAAAGAAATCTGGGAAATGGAGATTATTACAAGATCTCAGGGCAAGTAGTGCTGTGCTACAAACAATGGGAGCCCTGCAACCTGGACTACCATGTCCAACTAGTATTCCACTTGATCATTAAATGTTAGTTATAGATCTGAAAGACTCCTTTTTTATCATTCCGCTAGCCCCAGTGTATATTGATAGATTTGCATTTTCAGCCAAGTACAAATTTTTAGAACCTCATGATAGATATCAAAGGACTTTTTTGCCTCAAGGGATGGCTAACAGTCCTACTTTGGGTCAACAATATGTTTCTCGGGCCCTGACTCAATTTTAGAGAAAAAATATCAGAATCAAATATACTATATACATTACATGGATAACATTTTGCTTTCAGCAAAAACTGAGATATCATTGCAACAGGCTTTAAAAAAATTGTTACAGTTTTTGGATCTGTACGGTCTAGTTGTGGCACCATAAAAAATTCAAAGTCAGGGGGAGGAGTCAAGATGGCGGAGAAGTAGCAAGCTGAGACTGCTTCAGCTAGCCGGAGATCAGCTAGACAGCTTATCTAAAGATTGCAAACACCTGAAAATCCATCAGCAGATCGAAGAGAAGAAAAACAGCAATTCTGGAAACAGAAAAACAACCACTTTCTGAAAGGTAGGACCGGCGGAGAAGTGAATCCAAAGCGATGGGAAGATAGACCCCGGGGGGAGGGGCCGGCTCCCGGCAAGCGGCGGAGCAACCCCGCACAAAATCAGGACTTTTAAAAGTTTGTTCCGCTGAGGGACATCGCTCCAGAGGCTAAACCGGGGCGAAGCCCACGCGGGGTCTGCGTGGCCTCAGGTCCTGCAGGGTCACAGAAGGATCGGGGGTGTCTGAGTGTCGCAGATCTTGCGGGTATTGGAACGGGAAAGCCAGCTGCAGAGACAGAGCTGACAGTAAGCATGCAGCTCGGTGTTACCTTGAACCGGTCGCAGGCTCGGTGAGCTCGGAGCGCGGCCGGAGGTCAGGCAGACGGGAGTAACTGGGCGCTGTTCTCTGAGGGTGCACTGAGGAGTGGGGCCCTGGGCTCTCGGCTCCTCCGGGCCGGAGACCAGGAGGCCGCCATTTGTATTCCCATCCTCCGGAACTCCAAGGAAAGCGCTCAGGGAACAAAAGCTCCTGAAAGCAAACCCAAGCGGATTACTCACCGGGGCCCCGGGTAAGGGCGGTGTAATTCCGCCTGGGGCAAAGACACTTGAGAATCACTACAACAGGCCCCTCCCCCAGAAGATCAACAAGAAATCCAGCGGACACCAAGTTCACCTACCAATGAGTGCGGTTTCAATAGCAAGGAGAGCAGCAGAATTCCAGAGGAGGAGAAAGCCAAGCATGGAACTCATGGCTTTCTCCCTGTGATTTTTTTTAGTCTTGCAGTTAATTTAATTTTTTCTTTTTCTTTTTTTTTTTTTTTCTTCTCGCCTTCGGGTAAATTTTTTTTTTTAACTGTTACCTTTTTCTTTTTTAACGATTTTTTACTAGTTTATCTAATATATATATTTTTTCTTTTTTACATTTTTCTCAGGTGTTTTCTTTTTTTAAAAAATTTTTTTTCTTTTCTTTTTTTTTTCTTTTCTTTTTTCTTGTTTTTTTCTTTCTTTCTTTTTGAACCTCTTTTTATCCCCTTTCTCCCCACTCACGATTTTGGATCTCTTCTAATTTGGTTAAAACATATTTTCTTGGGGTGGTTGCCACCCTTTAGGTATTTTACTTGCCCCTTCATTTACTCTTATCTGGCCAAAATGACAAGACGTAAAAATTCAACACAAAAAAAAGAACAAGAGGCAGTACCAAAGGCTAGGGACCTAATCAATACAGACATCGGTAATATGTCAGATCTAGAGTTCAGAATGACAATTCTCAAGGTTCTAGCCGGGCTCGAAAAAGGCATGGAAGATATTAGAGAAACACTCTCGAGAGATATAAAAGCCCTTTCTGGAGAAATAAAAGAACTAAAATCTAACCAAGTTGAAATCAAAAAAGCTATTAATGAGGTGCAATCAAAAATGGAGGCTCTCACTGCTAGGATAAATGAGGCAGAAGAAAGAATTAGTGATATAGAAGACCAAATGACAGAGAATAAAGAAGCTGAGCAAAAGAGGGACAAACAGCTACTGGACCACGAGGGGAGAATTCGAGAGATAAGTGACACCATAAGACGAAACAACATTAGAATAATTGGGATTCCAGAAGAAGAAGAAAGAGAGAGGGGAGCAGAAGGTATACTGGAGAGAATTATTGGGGAGAATTTCCCCAATATGGCAAAGGAAACGAGCATCAAAATTCAGGAGATTCAGAGAACACCCCTCAAAATCAATAAGAATAGGCCCACACCCCGTCACCTAATAGTAAAATTTACAAGTCTCAGTGACAAAGAGAAAATCCTGAAAGCAGCCCGGGAAAAGAAGTCTGTAACATACAATGGTAAAAATATTAGATTGGCAGCTGACTTATCCACAGAGACCTGGCAGGCCAGAAAGAGCTGGCATGATATTTTTAGAGCACTAAACGAGAAAAACATGCAGCCCAGAATACTATATCCAGCTAGGCTATCATTGAAAATAGAAGGAGAGATTAAAAGCTTCCAGGACAAACAACAACTGAAAGAATTTGCAAATACCAAACCAGCTCTACAGGAAATATTGAAAGGGGTCCTCTAAGCAAAGAGAGAGCCTACAAGTGGTATATCAGAAAGGAACAGAGACCATATACAGTAACAGTCACCTTACAGGCAATACAATGGCACTAAATTCATATCTCTCAATAGTTACCCTGAATGTGAATGGGCTAAATGCCCCTGTCAAAAGACACAGGGTATCAGAATGGATAAAAAAACAAAACCCATCTATATGTTGCCTCCAAGAAACTCATTTTAAGCCCGAAGACACCTCCAGATTTAAAGTGAGGGGGTGGAAAAGAATTTACCATGCTAATGGACATCAGAAGAAAGCAGGAGTGGCAATCCTTATATCAGATCAATTAGATTTTAAGCCAAAGACTATAATAAGAGATGAGGAAGGACACTATATCATACTCAAAGGGTCTGTCCAACAAGAAGATTTAACAATTTTAAATATCTATGCCCCCAACGTGGGAGCAGCCAACTATATAAACCAATTAATAACAAAATCAAAGAAACACATCAACAATAATACAATAATAGTAGGGGACTTTAACACTCCCCTCACTGAAATGGACAGGTCATCCAAGCAAAAGATCAGCAAGGAAATAAAGGCCTTAAACGACACACTGGACCAGATGCACATCACAGATATATTCAGAACATTTCATCCCAAAGCAACAGAATACACATTCTTCTCTAGTGCACATGGAACATTCTCCAGAATAGATCACATCCTCGGTCCTAAATCAGGACTCAACCGGTATCAAAAGATTGGGATCATTCCCTGCATATTTTCAGACCACAATGCTCTAAAGCTAGAACTCAACCACAAAAGGAAGTTTGGAAAGAACCCAAATACATGGAGACTAAACAGTATCCTTCTAAAGAATGAATGGGTCAACGGGGAAATTAAAGAAGAATTGAAAAAAATCATGGAAACAAATGATAATGAAAATACAACGGTTCAAAATCTGTGGGACACAACAAAGGCAGTCCTGAGAGGAAAATATATAGCGGTACAAGCCTTTCTCAAGAAACAAGAAAGGTCTCAGGTACACAACCTAACCCTACACCTAAAGGAGCTGGAGAAAGAACAAGAAAGAAACCCTAAGCCCAGAAAAAGAAGAGAAATCATAAAGATCAGAGCAGAAATCAATGAAATAGAAACCAAAAAAACAATAGAACAAATCAACGAAACTAGGAGCTGGTTCTTTGAAAGAATTAATAAAATTGATAAACCCCTGGCCCGACTTATCAAAAAGAAAAGAGAAAGGACCCAAATAAATAAAATCATGAATGAAAGAGGAGAGATCACAACTAACACCAAAGAAATACAAACTATTATAAGAACATACTATGAGCAACTTTACGGCAATAAATTTGACAATCTGGAAGAAATGGATGCATTCCTAGAAACATATAAACTACCACAACTGAACCAGGAGGAAATAGAAAGCCTGAACAGACCCATAACCAGTAAGGAGATTGAAACAGTCATTAAAAATCTCCAAACAAACAAAAGCCTAGGGCCAGATGGCTTCCCGGGGGAATTCTACCAAACATTTAAAGAAGAACTAATTCCTATTCTCCTGAAACTGTTCCAAAAAATAGAAATGGAAGGAAAACTTCCAAACTCATTTTATGAGGCCAGCATCACCTTGAACCCAAAACCAGACAAGGATCCCACCAAAAAAGAGAGCTATAGACCGATATCCTTGATGAACACAGATGCGAAAATACTCAACAAAATACTAGCCAATAGGATTCAACAGTATATTAAAAAGATTATTCACCACGACCAAGTGGGATTTATTCCAGGGCTGCAAGGTTGGTTCAACATCCGCAAATCAGTCAATGTGATACAACACATCAATAAAAGAAAGAACAAGAACCATATGATACTTTCAATAGATGCTGAAAAAGCATTTGACAAAGTACAGCATCCCTTCCTGATCAAAACTCTTCAAAGTGTAGGGATAGAGGGCACATACCTCAATATCATCAAAGCCATCTATGAAAAACCCACCGCAAAGATCATTCTCAATGGAGAAAAACTGAGAGCTTTTCCACTAAGGTCAGGAACACGGCAGGGATGTTCATTATCACCACTGCTATTCAACATAGTACTAGAGGTCCTAGCCTCAGCAATCAGACAACAAAAGGAAATTAAAGGCATCCAAATCGGCAAAGAAGAAGTCAAATTATCACTCTTCGCAGATGATATGATACTATATGTGGAAAACCCAAAGACTCCACTCCAAAACTGCTAGAACTTATACAGGAATTCAGTAACGTGTCAGGATATAAAATCAATGCACAGAAATCAGTTGCATTTCTCTACACCAACAGCAAGACAGAAGAAAGAGATATTAAGGAGTCAATCCCATTTACAATTGCATCCAAAACCATAAGATACCTAGGAATAAACCTAACCAAAGAGACACAGAACCTATACTCAGAAAACTATAAAGTACTCATGAAAGAAATTGAGGAAGACACAAAGAAATGGAAAAATGTTCCATGCTCCTGGATTGGAAGAACAAATATTGTGAAAATGTCTATGCTACCTAAAGCAATCTACACATTTAATGCAATTCCTATCAAAGTACCATCCATCTTTTTCAAAGAAATGGAACAAATAATGCTAAAATTTATATGGAACCAGAAAAGACCTCGAATAGCCAAAGGGATATTGAAAAAGAAAGCCAACGTTGGTGGCATCACAATTCCGGACTTCAAGCTCTATTACAAAGCTGTCATCATCAAGACAGCATGGTACTGGCACAAAAACAGACACATAGATCAATGGAACAGAATAGAGAGCCCAGAAATAGACCCTCAAATCTATGGTCAACTCATCTTCGACAAAGCAGGAAAGAATGTCCAATGGAAAAAAGACCGCCTCTTCAATAAATGGTGCTGGGAAAATTGGACAGCCACATGCAGAAAAATGAAATTGGACCATTTCCTTACTCCACACACAAAAATAGACTCAAAATGGATGAAGGACCTCAATGTGCGAAAGGAATCCATCAAAATCCTTGAGGAGAACACAGGCAGCAACCTCTTCGACCTCTGCCGCAGCAACATCTTCCTAGGAACAACGCAAAAGGCAAGGGCAGCAAGGGCAAAAATGAACTATTGGGATTTCATCAAGATCAAAAGCTTTTGCACAGCAAAGGAAACAGTTAACAAAATCAAAAGACAACTGACAGAATGGGAGAAGATATTTGCAAACGACATATCAGATAAAGGACTAGTGTCCAGAATCTATAAAGAACTTAGCAAACTCAACACCCAAAGAACAAATAATCCAATCAAGAAATGGGCAGAGGACATGAACAGACATTTCTGCAAAGAAGACATCCAGATGGCCAACAGACACATGAAAAAGTGCTCCATATCACTCGGCATCAGGGAAATACAAATCAAAACCACAATGAGATATCACCTCACACCAGTCAGGATGGCTAAAATCAACAAGTCAGGAAATGACAGATGCTGGCGAGGATGTGGAGAAAGGGGAACCCTCCTACACTGTTGGTGGGAATGCAAGCTGGTGCAGCCACTCTGGAAAACAGCATGGAGGTTCCTCAGAATGTTGAAAATAGAACTGCCCTATGACCCAGCAATTGCACTATTGGGTATTTACCCTAAAGATACAAATGTAGTGATCCAAAGGGGCACATGCACCCGAATGTTTATAGCAGCAATGTCCACAATAGCCAAACTATGGAAAGAACCTAGATGTCCATCCACAGATGAATGGATCAAGAAGATGTGGTATATATACACAATGGAATACTATGCAGCCATCCAAAGAAATGAAATCTTGCCATTGGTGACAACATGGATGGAACTAGAGCGTATCATGCTTAGCGAAATAAGTGAAGCAGAGAAAGACAACTATCATATGATCTCCCTGATATGAGGAAGTGGTGATGCAACATGGAGGCTTAAGTGGGTAGGAGAAGAATAAATGAAACAAGATGGGATTGGGAGGGAGACAAACCATAAGTGACTCTTAATCTCACAAAACAAACTGAGGGTTGCTGGGGGGAGGGGGTTTGGTAGAAGGGGGTGGGATTATGGACATTGGGGAGGGTATGTGCTTTGGTGAGTGCTGTGAAGTGTGTAAACCTGGTGATTCACAGACCTGTACCCCTGGGGATAAAAATATATGTTTATAAAAAATAAAAAATTAAAAAAAAATTCAAAGACAGCAACCTTTTGAATATCTAGGATATGTCACTCATAATAATAATATAAGACCACAAAACATCCAAATTAGAACACAGCATTTTACAACTCTTAATGATTTCCAAAAATTATTAGGTGATATTAATTGGCTTCGCCCATCTTTAGCCCTTACTGCTAAACAATTAAAACCACTATGTCAGATATTAAAAGATGATTCTCATCCAAGTTCACCATGTCAACTAACTGAGGAAGTTAAAACTGCTCTATCTCTGGTAGAACAGGCTATCTCACTAGCACAATTAACTCAAGTTTACACAACCAATCAATATATTTGAATATATTATGTCCACAAATTTTACCTATTGCTATTTTGTGGCAATCTTCAGGAATTTTGGAATAGATTCATCTTGCCATTCATTATTTAAAAGTTATGGTCCATATACACTATGGAGTATTATGCCTCCATCAGAAAGGATGAATACCCAACTTTTGTAGCAGCATGTATTGGACTGGAAGAGATATTCTGAGTGAAATAAGTCAAGCAGTGAGAGTCAATTATCATATGGTTTCACTTACTTGTGGAGCATAACACAAAGCATGGAGGACATGGGGCGTTAGAGAGTTGAAAGGAGTTGGGGAAAATTGGAAGGGGAGGTGAACCATGAGAGACTCTAGACTCTGAAAAACAATCTGAGAGTCTTGAAGTGACGGGGGTGGTGGGAGGTTGGGGTACCATGTGGTGGGTTTATAGAGGGCACGGATTGCATGGAGCACTGGGTGTGGTGAAAAAATGAATACTGTTATGCTGAAAATAAAGAAATAAATTTTAAAAAGTTATCAATCCAACTTTACAAATGGTAGTACAATTGATAACCAAGGGACACACATGGTTGTTTCAGTTATTGGGACAAGAACCTGACTTTATCATTGTGCCAATAATTACAAAAGAACAATTATCCAGTCTATAAATGAAAGATAGTTAATGGCAAGTTGCTTTGGCCACAAACCCAGGACAGATTATATTCCACTTACCTAATAATAAACTTTTACAGTTTTTTAATCTGACCGCTGTCATTTTTCCTAGCCTTGTGGAGACAACCCCTATTATTCATGCGCCAACTGTTTTTATGGATGCAAATAAAACTGGAGACATTGGAATCATTTTCATTTCCACCTTACGTTGTACTAGTACTAAACTACATTATAAAACCTCTTCAGTGCAGCACACTGAATTAAAAGCCTTCCAATATGCTCTTCAATATATACACAGATAGTCAATATGTGGCTAAAACAATTTCTCGATGAATCTCTGCGTTTATTCTTAGCAATGATAAAAAATTAGATCACTTATTTTCACAGATTCATCATTTACTGACAACCAGAACTGAATCTCTTTTCATTTTCCATATTCAAGCTCACACAGCCCTTCCAGGTCCACTTTTCGAAGGTAATGCTCTAGCAAATGCATCAACTCATGCTGCTATTTTTACTCCCTTAGAAAAAGCAAAGAGAAGTCACAAAATGTTTCACCAAAATGCACAAGCATTAAAAGGGAAATTTAAGATTGTCATAGAATAAGCTGGACAAATTGTTAAATCATGTCAAACCTGTCCAACTTTTTGTACGCTAACTCTTAATTCTCTTTGGAAGATGGATATTACTTTATATAAAACCTTTGGTCAGTTATCATATTTGTATGTTTCCATGGAAACTTTTTCAGAATATACTTTTGCTACTGCACATTCAGGAGAAGCTTTTACAGATTTGCAGAATCATTTTTTTTCAGGCATGTGCACACCTCGATCATTATGACTGACAATGTCTCTGCATACACTTCTATGGCCTTTTAACAATCCCGTTCTACTTTCCACATTGCTCATTCTACAGCTATTCCGTATAATTCTACAGGTCAAGCCATTGTGAACCAAAGTCATGCTAGTCTCAAACCTAGATGTCCATCAACAGATGAATGAATCAAGAAGATGTGGTATATATACAAAATGGAATACTATGCAGCCATCAAAAGAAATGAAATCTTGCCATTTGCAACAACATGGATGGAACTAGAGCATATCATGCTTAGCGAAATAAGTCAAGCAGAGAAAGACAAGTATCATATGATCTCCCTGAATGAGGAAGTGGTGATGCAACATGGAGGCTTAAGTGGATAGGAGAAGAATAAATGAAACAAGTTGGGATTGGGAGGGAGACAAACCATAAGTGACTCTTAATCTCACAAAACAAACTGAGGGTGGGTAGGGGGAGGGGATTTGGGAGAAGGGGGTGGGATTATGGACATTGGGGAGGGTATGTACTTTGGTGAGTGCTGTGAAGTGTGTAAACCTGGTGATTTACAGACCTGTACACCTGGGGATAAAAATATATGTTTATAAAAAATAAAAAATTACTTAAAAAAAAAGAAAGGAAAACTGTAAACATAAAAAAATAATCTGAAAAAATTAAAAGAGGTGGAAATATTACAGGGTAAACTTAAATATAAACCTCATGTTCATTTATCTCTAGCTTTATATGTTTTAAATTTTTTTGAATGTAGCTACTATGGTGAAGACTGCAGCTGAGCACTTCTGGACTCCTGATTTATCACCACTTCCATATGCCAAGTGGAAGGATCCCCTCACTCACATGTGGCATGGGCCTGATCCTGTCCTTAGGAGGGGTCAGTGTTTTATTTGTATTTTTCCACAGGATGAGGAGCGCCACGCTGGCTCCTGGCAAGAGGGGTACGATTTCTCCCTGATAAAGTGGAAGATGGCCAAACTTCTGCTGAGTGAGCCCAGGAGATGTTGTTCTCGACGTTAAGCAACATCTACTTGGGGCACCATGAAAGCCCTTTCTTCTCGGGCTGTGGCGTTAGTAAAATCCACAGATAAGCCTGTTACCCCAACCAATTTGTTCTTAGCATTTATTGCTTTATTAACTGCTGCCTCAGAGACTCGCCCTTATTGGGCCTACATACCCGATTCACCTACTTTTCAGGCGGTTACTTGGAGTGATCCGTCTCCAAGGATCCAGGCAAATTTTACCTGGGTTTTTAGAGGCATAAGTGATAGTGTCTCACTTGATACTGCTGCTCATTAATTTAATTCACGGGCCTCACCTCAGGCCCTCCCATTTGTTTTCAGTTTCCCCGAGATAATCAACAACCAGTATATAGGTGCCTGACTGTTTCTAAGTCCTCACACACTTTAAAATACTTAGATGGTTTCAGCATGAATTATGATGAGGAGGCAGAGACTTCCATAGCTAAACCAGGAGTTAAGGAAGAACACTGGACCCTGCTGGAAGTACAATCAGGAACTTTTCCCATTCATCTGGTGGTCAGGATGACTCCTTTAGATCATCCTTATTGTGCTACTTCTAGTACCTGGTGCACCAATTCATCACCATGGGTAGAATGTTTGTAGAGACATCCATAGGTTCTTACTCCCCATGTTATTATCACTGATGTCTCTATTACTGATTGGTCTAAGAGCAAAAGTCTTAACTCCCAAATGTCTCAGATTGCTGTTATTGATTCTCTTAATGTTCATCTTAATGCTATCCCTGATAGCATGTTTTCTACACCACAGGGTATTAAAGGTTTGGAAGCTTGTGGCTGATATAGGACCTGTTACCACAGATGCACCTCTGTCTGCTTATTAACCAGGAACTGGAAAGCTGACAAAGAGCTTGTGTCCCTCGACCATCCTATTGGTTGTTGGGGCAGGAATAATATCAAGATATACAGTTAATGGAACTTTTATGTATAAGTTTCGCTGTCCTCACTGTATATTGACTAATTGTTTGCTTGCTTTCAGTTTACATAGGTCTGATCAGCCTACAGTGTTATATTTAGTTATGCAGCCGCCTCTTGTTTTATTGCCTGTAGAAGTTACAGGACCTTAGTATGCTAACTATGGATACCAGTTCACTTTGGAATTAGAAAAACAGTTAGGTGAACACGTTGATTTGTTGGGTTACTTATAACAGGTATTACTTATAACAGCCACAGCCACTGTCTCTTCTTTGGCTTTATCTCAGAGTCTTCACACTGCAAAACATAATACTTTGTCTCAAAATATATCTCATGCTTTATCCAATCAGGAGACCATTGATATAAAGATATTGAGTAGACTAGATGGCCTTTAAAAAGCAGTAGAATATTTTGGAAATCAATTAACTTTGCTCTGGACTCAAATGTCATTGATATGTCAAGGAGTTATCAACATATGTGCTACGCCCTTAACCGCGGGTAAACACTCCTGGGAAAATGTTCAGAGACATTTGTGTGGCATCTGACATCATACCAATTTGAGCCTGGACCTGGCTGAGCTACAATCGCAGATTAATGCTATCGGACAATCACACTTGGACATTATAGATCCTTCTAATATTGCTAAAGTATTCCTGAAAGCCCTCAGGGGCGTTAAACCTGGGAACATTTTATAATATGAGGCAAGTGGCAAAAATTCATTTTTTCTTATGCCTTGGTAAGAATCTGTGGTACCATTGGAGGACAGTGAAAAAGTAGTAGTATCTTAGAACTCCAGGCTTGCCATCATCCATGAATACAACTGGAGGTTGACCACAATAACTGCACCTTGGTGGAAATTGACCTGAAGCATACAAAGTAAACTCCACAGAAAAAGAGAGTAGAAGTCACAGAGACTATGGGAGAAGATTGGAGACATGGCACAGGGGAGATGTGGGTGGTTGGTGCGTCAGAGGAAATTGAGCCAATGCAAAAGACAAAGGCACAGGAGAGAAGAGCACATTGGAAATCCACATAGAGCCTGTTTCCCAATGGCATTGGCTGTGACCAGCATAGGGTCTGAAGGGCAAGAGTTCTTGCCAACAAAGGGTCTTGAGGCCTGGAGATTTCAGATTTCTCTGCCCGGTTTGGCAGACATCGACTTGAGAGAAAACTGTGTTTCTCCTTGAGAAGACACCAACAAGCAACCAGGTGCAGACAACCTGGAAACTACGATCAGAGACAATACCATGAGAGAGAGGGGGATGATGATGGGTTCTGGCAGTGCATTCGTAAGAGGCAGTGTTCATGGAGATGACGCTATGCGGAGCCCAAAAAATTTGAGGCTCTTGCACCAGCAGCATCAAAACCGAGCTACTGACCAAAGACAGGACAGTGAGCACATTAGATGCCTAATCTGGAAACACAATATCCCTGCAGTGGAACACTTGGGGGACTACCTTTCTCAGGCCAAGTTGCTCTGTCCCAGGAGAACAAATTCTCCCTATGGAACTAGAAGAAAGCCCTCCTACATGTTCTTTCCTGATCACAGCATTCTGCAGGCCTTTGTTCTTTTGCATGGGTTGAACATCTCCTTTCACAGGCACACCAGAGCCCACCAAGCTAAACCTCAGTGTATTCAGCCCAGACCCCAAACACATAAATGTCAGACAAGGAGAGCCTTGTCAGATGACTGGCCTCAAAGACAGGGGACAGCCACAACACAACAGAGGGCATGTGTCACACATGTGCACACACACACACACACACACACACACACACACACCAGAGACTTCCTCACAGGCCAGCCCTTGAGCATTCCATGATCTCTTTTTCCTAAATAAATTACCCTCTGGCTAGAAAACAAGATGGGCTCTTTGAATATAGAGAAGAAGAAGAGTCCTATATCCAAGGCTAAGATAAAGAATAAATTGAGCCGAGGAAAAATAACAAGAGATGATCACAGCCAGTAATCGGAGTGAAACCTCTACATATAACACGCCTGATGGAGGATTGAAAGCAGCGGCCAGGATGCTCTGTGTACATCAGAAAACACAGAAGGTATCAGGGAGAGTCAAGAACCACAGAGATAAAACTGATTAAAAAAATACAATAAAATAAAATAAAGTAAAATTCCCGATGAAAAGATTGGTAGCAGATTTGAAGCAACATCCAAGAAGCTGGCAGAAGCAGAGGATCAAGTTAGTGACCCGGAGTAAAAAGACTTGAAATAAGGAATCAAATCCAAAGAGAGCAGGAAGAATGATGGAACGTTACAAAAAGCTTAAGGAAGTTAGCCATTGAGTGGTGTGAGGTGATATGTCACTGTGGTTTTGATTTGTATTTCCCTGATGCCGAGTGATATGGAGCACTTTTTCATGTGTCTGTTGGCCATCTGGATGTCTTCCTTGAGAAATGTCTGTTCATGTGCTCTGCACATTTCTTTTTTTTTTTTTTTTTTAAATTTTTTATTTTTTATAAACGTATATTTTTATCCCCAGGGGTACAGGTCTGTGAATCACCAGGTTTACACACTTCATAGCACTCACCAAAGCACATACCCTCCCCAATGTCCATAATCCCACCCCCTTCTCCCAAACCCCCTCCCCCCAGCAACCCTCAGTTTGTTTTGTGAGATTAAGAGTCACTTATGGTTTGTCTCCCTCCCAATGCCATCTTGCTTCATTTATTCTTCTCCTACCCACATAAGCCTCCATGTTGCATCACCACTTCCTCATATCAGGGAGATCATATGATGTCTTTCTCTGCTTGACTTATTTCGCTAAGCATGATATGCTCTAGTTCCATCCATGTTGTCGCCAATGGCAAGATTTCATTTCTTTTGATGGCTGTATAGTATTCCATTGTGAATATATACCACATCTTCTTGATCCATTCATCTGTTGATGGACATCTAGGTTCTTTCCATAGTTTGGCTATTGTGGACATTGCTGCTATAAACATTCGGGTGCATGTGCCCCTTTGGATCACTACATTTGTATCTTTAGGGTAAATACCCAATAGTGCAATTGCTGGGTCATAGGGCAGTTCTATTTTCAACATTCTGAGGAACCTCCATGCTGTTTTCCAGAGTGGCTGCACCAGCTTGCATTCCCACCAACAGTGTAGGAGGGTTCCCCTTTCTCCACATCCTCGCCAGCATCTGTCATTTCCTGACTTGTTGATTTTAGCCATTTTGACTGGTGTGAGGTGATATCTCATTGTGGTTTTGATTTGTATTTCCCTGATGCCGAGTGATATGGAGCACTTTTTCATGTGTCTGTTGGCCATCTGGATGTCTTCTTTGCAGAAATGTCTGTTCATGTCCTCTGCCCATTTCTTGATTGGATTATTTGTTCTTTGGGTGTTGAGTTTGCTAAGTTCTTTATAGATTCTGGACACTAGTCCTTTATCTGATATGTCGTTTGCAAATATCTTCTCCCATTCTGTCAGTTGTCTTTTGATTTTGTTAACTGTTTCCTTTGCTGTGCAAAAGCTTTTGATCTTGATGAAATCCCAATAGTTCATTTTTGCCCTTGCTTCCCTTGCCTTTTGCGTTGTTCCTAGGAAGATGTTGCTGCGGCAGAGGTTGAAGAGGTTGCTGCCTGTGTTCTCCTCAAGGATTTTGATGGATTCCTTTCGCACATTGAGGTCCTTCATCCATTTTGAGTCTATTTTTGTGTGTGGTGTAAGGAAATGGTCCAATTTCATTTTTCTGCATGTGGCTGTCCAATTTTCCCAGCACCATTTATTGAAGAGGCTGTCTTTTTTCCATTGGACATTCTTTCCTGCTTTGTCGAAGATGAGTTGACCATAGATTTGAGGGTCTATTTCTGGGCTCTCTATTCTGTTCCATTGATCTATGTGTCTGTTTTTGTGCCAGTACCATGCTGTCTTGATGATGACAGCTTTGTAATAGAGCTTGAAGTCCGGAATTGTGATGCCACCAACGTTGGCTTTCTTTTTCAATATCTCTTTGGCTATTCGAGGTCTTTTCTGGTTCCATATAAATTTTAGCATTATTTGTTCCATTTCTTTGAAAAAGATGGATGGTACTTTGATAGGAATTGCATTAAATGTGTAGATTGCTTTAGGTAGCATAGACATTTTCACAATATTTATTCTTCCAATCCAGGAGCATGGAACATTTTTCCATTTCTTTGTGTCTTCCTCAATTTCTTTCATGAGTACTTTATAGTTTTCTGAGTATAGATTCTGTGTCTCTTTGGTTAGGTTTATTCCTAGGTATCTTATGGTTTTGGATGCAATTGTAGATGGGATTGACTCCTTAATTTCTCTTTCTTCTGTCTTGCTGTTGGTGTAGAGAAATGCAACTGATTTCTGTGCATTAATTTTATATCCTGACACTTTACTGAATTTCTGTATAAGTTCTAGCAGTTTTGGAGTGGAGTCTTTTGGGTTTTCCACATATAGTATCATATCATCTGCGAAGAGTGATAATTTGACTTCTTCTTTGCCGATTTGGATGCCTTTAATTTCCTTTTGTTGTCTGATTGCTGAGGCTAGGACCTCTAGTACTATGTTGAATAGCAGTGGTGATAATGGACATCCCTGCCGTGTTCCTGACCTGAGCGGAAAAGCTTTCAGTTTTTCTCCATTGAGAATGATCTTTGCAATGGGTTTTTCATAGATGGCTTTGATGATATTGAGGTATGTGCACTCTATCTCTACACTTTGAAGAATTTTGATCAGGAAGGGATGCTGTACTTTGTCAAATGCTTTTTCAGCATCTATTGAAAGTATCATATGGTTCTTGTTCTTTCTTTTATTGATGTGTTGTATCACATTGACTGATTTGCGGATGTTGAACCAACCTTGCAGCCCTGGAATAAATCCCACTTGGTCGTGGTGAATAATCTTTTTAATGTAATGATGAATCCTATTGGCTAGTATTTTGTTGAGTATTTTCGCATCTGTGTTCATCAAGGATATCGGTCTATAGCTCTCTTTTTTGGTGGGATCCTTGTCTGGTTTTGGGATCAAGGTGATGCTGGCCCCATAAAATGAGTTTGGAAGTTTTCCTTCCATTTCTATTTTTTGGAACAGTTTCTGGAGAATAGGAATCAGTTCTTCTTTAAATGTTTGGTAGAATTCCCCCGGGAAGCCATCTGGCCCTGGGCTTTTGTTTGTTTGGAGATTTTTTTTTTTAATTTATTTTTTATTTTCAGCATAACAGTATTCATTATTTTTCACCACACCCAGTGCTCCATGCAATTCGTGCCCTTTATAATACCCACCACCTAGTACCCCAACCTCCCACCCCCCACCCCTTCAAAACCCTCAGATTGTTTCCCAGAGTCCACAGTCTCTCATGGTTCACCTCCCCTTCCAATTTCCCCCAACTCCCTTCTCCTCTCTAACTCCCCATGTCCTCCATGCTATTTGTTATGCTCCACAAATAAGTGAAACCATATGATAATTGACTCTCTCTGCTTGACTTATTTCACTCAGCATAATAATCTCTTCCAGTCCTGTCCATGTTGCTACAAAAGTTGGGTATTGGTCCTTTCTTTTTTTTTTTTTTTTTTTTTTATAAACATATATTTTTATCCCCAGGGGTACAGGTCTGTGAATCACCAGGTTTACACACTTCACAGCACTCACCAAAGCACATACCCTCCCCAATGTCCATACTCCCACCCCCTTCTCCCAAACCCCCTCCCCCCAGCAACCCTCAGTTTGTTTTGTGAGATTAAGAGTCACTTATGGTTTGTCTCCCTCCCAATCCCATCTTGTTTCATTTATTCTTCTCCTACCCACTTAAGCCTCCATGTTGCATCACCACTTCCTCATATCAGGGAGATCATATGATAGTTGTCTTTCTCTGCTTGACTTATTTCGCTAAGCATGATACGCTCTAGTTCCATCCATGTTGTCGCAAATGGCAAGATTTCATTTCTTTTGATGGCTGCATAGTATTCCATTGTGTATATATACCACATCTTCTTGATCCATTCATCTGTGGATGGACATCTAGGTTCTTTCCATAGTTTGGCTATTGTGGACATTGCTGCTATAAACATTCGGGTGCATGTGCCCCTTTGGATCACTACATTTGTATCTTTAGGGTAAATACCCAATAGTGCAATTGCTGGGTCATAGGGCAGTTCTATTTTCAACATTCTGAGGAACCTCCATGCTGTTTTCCAGAGTGGCTGCACCAGCTTGCATTCCCAACAATAGTGTAGGAGGGTTCCCCTTTCTCCTCATCCTCGCCAGCATCTGTCATTTCCTGACTTGTTGATTTTAGCCATCCTGACTGGTGTGAGGTGATATCTCATTGTGGTTTTGATTTGTATTTCCCTGATGCCGAGTGATATGGAGCACTTTTTCATGTGTCTGTTGGCCATCTGGATGTCTTCTTTGCAGAAATGTCTGTTCATGTCCTCTGCCCATTTCTTGATTGGATTATTTGTTCTTTGGGTGTTGAGTTTGCTAAGTTCTTTATAGATTCTGGACACTAGTCCTTTATCTGATATGTCGTTTGCAAATATCTTCTCCCATTCTGTCAGTTGTCTTTTGATTTTGTTAACTGTTTCCTTTGCTGTGCAAAAGCTTTTGATCTTGATGAAATCCCAATAGTTCATTTTTTCCCTTGCTTCCCTTGCCTTTTGCATTGTTCCTAGGAAGATGTTGCTGCGGCAGAGGTCGAAGAGGTTGCTGCCTGTGTTCTCCTCAAGGATTTTGATGGATTCCTTTCGCACATTGAGGTCCTTCATCCATTTTGAGTCTATTTTTGTGTGTGGTGTAAGGAAATGGTCCAATTTCATTTTTCTGCATGTGGCTGTCCAATTTTCCCAGCACCATTTATTGAAGAGGCTGTCTTTTTTCCATTGGACATTCTTTCCTGCTTTGTCGAAGATGAGTTGACCATAGATTTGAGGGTCTATTTCTGGGCTCTCTATTCTGTTCCATTGATCTATGTGTCTGTTTTTGTGCCAGTACCATGCTGTCTTGATGATGACAGCTTTGTAATAGAGCTTGAAGTCCGGAATTGTGATGCCACCAACGTTGGCTTTCTTTTTCAATATCTCTTTGGCTATTCGAGGTCTTTTCTGGTTCCATATAAATTTTAGCATTATTTGTTCCGTTTCTTTGAAAAAGATGGATGGTACTTTGATAGGAATTGTATTAAATGTGTAGATTGCTTTAGGTAGCATAGACATTTTCACAATATTTGTTCTTCCAATCCAGGAGCATGGAACATTTTTCCATTTCTTTGTGTCTTCCTCAATTTCTTTCATGAGTACTTTATAGTTTTCTGAGTATAGATTCTGTGTCTCTTTGGTTAGGTTTATTCCTAGGTATCTTATGGTTTTGGATGCAATTGTAAATGGGATTGACTCCTTAATATCTCTTTCTTCTGTCTTGCTGTTGGTGTAGAGAAATGCAACTGATTTCTGTGCATTGATTTTATATCCTGACACTTTACTGAATTCCTGTATAAGTTCTAGCAGTTTTGGAGTGGAGTCTTTTGGGTTTTCCACATATAGTATCATATCATCTGCGAAGAGTGATAATTTGACTTCTTCTTTGCCGATTTGGATGCCTTTTATTTCCTTTTGTTGTCTGATTGCTGAGGCTAGGACCTCTAGTACTATGTTGAATAGCAGTGGTGATAATGGACATCCCTGCCGTGTTCCTGACCTTAGTGGAAAAGCTTTCAGTTTTTCTCCATTGAGAATGATATTTGTGGTGGGTTTTTCATAGATGGTTTTGATGATATTGAGGTATGTGCCCTCTATCCCTACACTTTGAAGAGTTTTGATCAGGAAGGGATGCTGTACTTTGTCAAATGCTTTTTCAGCATCTATTGAAAGTATCATATGGTTCTTGTTCTTTCTTTTATTGATGTGTTGTATCACGTTGACTGATTTGCGGATGTTGAACCAACCTTGCAGCCCTGGAATAAATCCCACTTGGTCGTGGTGAATAATCTTTTTAATGTACTGTTGAATCCTATTGGCTAATATTTTGTTGAGTATTTTCGCATCTGTGTTCATCAAGGATATCGGTCTATAGCTCTCTTTTTTGGTGGGATCCTTGTCTGGTTTTGGGATCAAGGTGATGCTGGCCTCATAAAATGAGTTTGGAAGTTTTCCTTCCGTTTCTATTTTTTGGAACAGTTTCAGGAGAATAGGAATTAGTTCTTCTTTAAATGTTTGGTAGAATTCCCCCGGGAAGCCATCTGGCCCTGGGCTTTTGTTTGTTTGGAGATTTTTGATGACTGTTTCAATCTCCTTACTAGTTATGGGTCTGTTCAGGCTTTCTATTTCTTCCTGGTTCAGTTGTGGTAGTTTATATGTTTCTAGGAATGCATCCATTTCTTCCAGATTGTCAAATTTATTGCCGTAGAGTTGCTCATAGTATGTTTTTATAATAGTTTGTATTTCTTTGGTGTTAGTTGTGATCTCTCCTCTTTCATTCATGATTTTATTTATTTGGGTCCTTTCTCTTTTCTTTTTGATAAGTCGGGCCAGGGGTTTATCAATTTTATTAATTCTTTCTAAGAACCAGCTCCTACTTTCGTTGATTTTTTCTATTGTTTTTTTGGTTTCTCTTTCATTGATTTCTGCTCTGATCTTTATGATTTCTCTTCTCCTGCTGGGCTTAGGGTTTCTTTCTTGTTCTTTCTCCAGCTCCTTTAGGTGTAGGGTTAGGTTGTGTACCTGAGACCTTTCTTGTTTCTTGAGAAAGGCTTGTACCGCTATATATTTTCCTCTCAGGACTGCCTTTATTGTGTCCCACAGATTTTGAACTGTTGTATTTTCATTATTATTTGTTTCCATGATTTTTTTCAATTCTTCTTTAATTTCCCGGTTGACCCATTCATTCTTTAGAAGGATACTGTTTAGTCTCCATGTATTTGGGTTCTTTCCAAACTTCCTTTTGTGGTTGAGTTCTAGCTTTAGAGCATTGTGGTCTGAAAATATGCAGGGAATGTTCCCAATCTTTTGATACCGGTTGAGTCCTGATTTAGGACCAAGGATGTGATCTATTCTGGAGAATGTTCCATGTGCACTAGAGAAGAATGTGTATTCTGTTGCTTTGGGATGAAATATTCTGAATATATCTGTGATGTCCATCTGGTCCAGTGTGTCGTTTAAGGCCTTTATTTCCTTGCTGATCTTTTGCTTGGATGACCTGTCCATTTCAGTGAGGGGAGTGTTAAAGTCCCCTACTATTATTGTATTGTTGTTGATGTGTTTCTTTGATTTTGTTATTAATTGGTTTATATAGTTGGCTGCTCCCACGTTGGGGGCATAGATATTTAAAATTGTTAAATCTTCTTGTTGGACAGACCCTTTGAGTATGATATAGTGTCCTTCCTCATCTCTTATTATAGTCTTTGGCTTAAAATCTAATTGATCTTATATAAGGATTGCCACTCCTGCTTTCTTCTGATGTCCATTAGCATGGTAAATTCTTTTCCACCCCCTCACTTTAAATCTGGAGGTGTCTTCGGGCTTAAAATGAGTTTCTTGGAGGCAACATATAGATGGGTTTTGTTTTTTTATCCATTCTGATACCCTGTGTCTTTTGACAGGGGCATTTAGCCCATTCACATTCAGGGTAACTATTGAGAGATATGAATTTAGTGCCATTGTATTGCCTGTAAGGTGACTGTTATTGTATATGGTCTCTGTTCCTTTCTGATCTACCACTTGTAGGCTCTCTCTTTACTTAGAGGACCCCTTTCAATATTTCCTGTAGAGCTGGTTTGGTATTTGCAAATTCTTTCAGTTGTTGTTTGTCCTGGAAGCTTTTAATCTCTCCTTCTATTTTCAATGATAGCCTAGCTGGATATAGTATTCTGGGCTGCATGTTTTTCTCGTTTAGTGCTCTAAAAATATCATGCCAGCTCTTTCTGGCCTGCCAGGTCTCTGTGGATAAGTCAGCTGCCAATCTAATATTTTTACCATTGTATGTTACAGACTTCTTTTCCCGGGCTGCTTTCAGGATTTTCTCTTTGTCACTGAGACTTGTAAATTTTACTATTAGGTGACGGGGTGTGGGCCTATTCTTATTGATTTTGAGGGGCGTTCTCTGAACCTCCTGAATTTTGATGCTCGTTCCCTTTGCCATATTGGGGAAATTCTCCCCAATAATTCTCTCCAGTATACCTTCTGCTCCCCTCTCTCTTTCTTCTTCTTCTGGAATCCCAATTATTCTAATGTTGTTTCGTCTTATGGTGTCACTTATCTCTCGAATTCTCCCCTCGTGGTCCAGTAGCTGTTTGTCCCTCTTTTGCTCAGCTTCTTTATTCTCTGTCATTTGGTCTTCTATATCACTAATTCTTTCTTCTGCCTCATTTATCCTAGCAGTGAGAGCCTCCATTTTTGATTGCACCTCATTAATAGCTTTTTTGATTTCAACTTGGTTAGATTTTAGTTCTTTTATTTCTCCAGAAAGGGCTTTTATATCTCTCGAGAGGGTTTCTCTAATATCTTCCATGCCTTTTTCGAGCCCGGCTAGAACCTTGAGAATTGTCATTCTGAACTCTAGATCTGACATATTACCGATGTCTGTATTGATTAGGTCCCTAGCCTTTGGTACTGCCTCTTGTTCTTTTTTTTTTGCGTTGAATTTTTACGTCTTGTCATTTTGGCCAGATAAGAGTAAATGAAGGGGCAAGTAAAATACTAAAAGGGTGGCAACAACCCCAGGAAAATATGCTTTAACTAAATTAGAAGAGATCCAAAATCGTGAGTGGGGAGAAAGGGGATAAAAAGTGGTTCAAAAAGGAAGAAAGAAAAAAAAAGAAAAGAAAAAAAAATTTTTAAAAAAAAGAAAACACCTGATAAAAATGTAAAAAAGAAAAAATATATATATTAGATAAACTAGTAAAAAATCGTTAAAAAAAGAAAAAGGTAACAGTTAAAAAAAAAAAAATTTACCCGAAGGCGAGAAGAAAAAGAAAAGAAGAAAAAAAAAATGAAAAAGAAAAAATTAAATTAACTGCAAGACTAAAAAAAAATCACAGGAAAAAAGCCATGAGTTCCGTGCTTGGCTTTCTCCTCCTCTGGATTTCTGCTGCTCTCCTTGGTATTGAAACCGCACTCCTTGGTAGGTGAACTTGGTCTGGGCTGGATTTCTTGTTGATCTTCTGGGGGAGGGGCCTGTTGTAGTGATTCTCAAGTGTCTTTGCCCCAGGCGGAATTACACCACCCTTACCCGGAGCTGGGGTGAGTATTCCGCTCGGGTTTGCTTTCAGGAGCTTTTATTCCCTGAGCGCTTTCCGTAGAGTTCCGGAGGACGGGAACACAAATGGCGGCCTTCTGGTCTCCGGCCCGGAGGAGCTGAGAGCCCAGGGCCCCACTCCTCAGTGCGCCCTCAGAGAACAGCGCCCAGTTACTCCCGTCTGCCTGACCTCTGGCCGCGCTCCGAGCTCACCGAGCCTGCGATCAGTTCAAGGTAACACCGAGCTGTGAGCTTACTGTCGGCTCTGTTTCTGTAGCCGGCTTTCACGTTCCAATACCCGCAAGCTCTGCGACACTCAGACACCCCCGATCCTTCTGTGACCCTGCGGGACCTGAGGCCACGCTGACCCCGCGTGGGCTTCGCCCGGTTTAGCCTCTGGACTGATGTCCCTCAGCGGAACAGACTTTTAAAAGTCCTGATTTTGTGCGCGGTTGCTCCGCCGCTTGCCGGGAGCCGGCCCCTCCCCCCGGGGTCTATCTTCCCGTCGCTTTGGATTCACTTCTCCACCGGTCCTACCTTTCAGAAAGTGGTTGTTTTTCTGTTTCCAGAATTGCTGTTCTTCTTCTCTTCGGTCTGCCGATGGATTTTCAGGTGTTTGCAGTCTTTAGATAAGCTATCTAGCTGATCTCCGGCTAGCTGAAGCAGTCTCAGCTTGCTACTTCTCCGCCATCTTGACTCCTCCCTGTTTGGAGATTTTTAATGACTGTTTCAATCTCCTTACTGGTTATGGGTCTGTTCAGGCTTTCTATTTCTTCCTGGTTCAGTTGTGGTAGTTTATATGTTTCTAGGAATGCATCCATTTCTTCCAGATTGTCAAATTTATTGCCGTAAAGTTGCTCATAGTATGTTCTTATAATAGTTTGTATTTCTTTGGTGTTAGTTGTGATCTCTCCTCTTTCATTCATGATTTTATTTATTTGGGTCCTTTCTCTTTTCTTTTTGATAAGTCGGGCCAGGGGTTTATCAATTTTATTAATTCTTTCAAAGAACCAGCTCCTAGTTTCGTTGATTTGTTCTATTGTTTTTTTGGTTTCTATTTCATTGATTTCTGCTCTGATCTTTATGATTTCTCTTCTTTTTCTGGGCTTAGGGTTTCTTTCTTGTTCTTTCTCCAGCTCCTTTAGGTGTAGGGTTAGGTTGTGTACCTGAGACCTTTCTTGTTTCTTGAGAAAGGCTTGTACCGCTATATATTTTCCTCTCAGGACTGCCTTTGTTGTGTCCCACAGATTTTGAACCGTTGTATTTTCATTATCATTTGTTTCCATGATTTTTTTCAATTCTTCTTTAATTTCCCCGTTGACCCATTCATTCTTTAGAAGGATACTGTTTAGTCTCCATGTATTTGGGTTCTTTCCAAACTTCCTTTTGTGGTTGAGTTCTAGCTTTAGAGCATTGTGGTCTGAAAATATGCAGGGAATGATTCCAATCTTTTGATACTGGTTGAGTCCTGATTTAGGACCAAGGATGTGATCTATTCTGGAGAATGTTCCATGTGCACTAGAGAAGAATGTGGATGAAATGTTCTGAATATATCTGTGATGTGCATCTGGTCCAGTGTGTCGTTTAAGGCCTTTATTTCCTTGCTGATCTTTTGCTTGGATGACCTGTCCATTTCAGTGAGGGGAGTGTTAAAGTCCCCTACTATTATTGTATTATTGTTGATGTGTTTCTTTGATTTTGTTATTAATTGGTTTATATAGTTGGCTGCTCCCCCGTTGGGGGCAAAGATATTTAAAATTGTTAAATCTTCTTGTTGGACAGACCCTTTGAGTATGATATAGTGTCCTTCCTCATCTCTTATTATAGTCTTTGGCTTAAAATCTAATTGATCTGATATAAGGATTGCCACTCCTGCTTTCTTCTGATGTCCATTAGCATGGTAAATTCTTTTCCACCCCCTCACTTTAAATCTGGAGGTGTCTTCGGGCTTAAAATGAGTTTCTTGGAGGCAACATATAGATGGGTTTTGTTTTTTTATCCATTCTGATACCCTGTGTCTTTTGACAGGAGCATTTAGCCCATTCACATTCAGGGTAACTATTGAGAGATATGAATTTAGGGCCATTGTATTGCCTGTAAGGTGACTGTTACTGTATATGGTCTCTGTTCCTTTCTGATATACCACTTGTAGTCTCTCTCTTTGCTTAGAGGACCCCTTTCAATATTTCCTGTAGAGCTGGTTTGGTATTTGCAAATTCTTTCAGTTGTTGTTTGTCCTGGAAGCTTTTAATCTCTCCTTCTATTTTCAATGATAGCCTAGCTGGATATAGTATTCTGGGCTGCATGTTTTTCTCGTTTAGTGCTCTAAAAATATCATGCCAGCTCTTTCTGGCCTGCCAGGTCTCTGTGGATAAGTCCGCTGCCAATCTAATATTTTTACCATTGTATGTTACAGACTTCTTTTCCCGGGCTGCTTTCAGGATTTTCTCTTTGTCACTGAGACTTGTAAATTTTACTATTAGGTGACGGGGTGTGGGCCTATTCTTATTGATTTTGAGGGGCGTTCTCTGAACCTCCTGAATTTTGATGCTCGTTCCCTTTGCCATATTGGGGAAATTCTCCCCAATAATTCTCTCCAGTATACCTTCTGCTCCCCTCTCTCTTTCTTCTTCTTCTGGAATCCCAATTATTCTAATGTTGTTTCGTCTTATGGTGTCACTTATCTCTCGAATTCTCCCCTCGTGGTCCAGTAGCTGTTTGTCCCTCTTTTGCTCAGCTTCTTTATTCTCTGTCATTTGGTCTTCTATATCACTAATTCTTTCTTCTGCCTCATTTATCCTAGCAGTGAGAGCCTCCATTTTTGATTGCACCTCATTAATAGCTTTTTTGATTTCAACTTGGTTAGATTTTAGTTCTTTTATTTCTCCAGAAAGGGCTTTTATATCTCTCGAGAGGGTTTCTCTAATATCTTCCATGCCTTTTTCGAGCCCGGCTAGAACCTTGAGAATTGTCATTCTGGACTCTAGATCTGACATATTACCGATGTCTGTATTGATTAGGTCCCTAGCCTTCGGTACTGCCTCTTGTTCTTTTTTTTGTGTTGAATTTTTACGTCTTGTCATTTTGGCCAGATAAGAGTAAATGAAGGGGCAAGTAAAATACTAAAAGGGTGGCAACAACCCCAGGAAAATATGCTTTAACCAAATTAAAAGAGATCCAAAATCGTGAGTGGGGAGAAAGGGGATAAAAAGTCGTTCAAAAAAAAAAAAAAAAAAAGAAAAAAAAAGAAAAAAGAAAAGGAAAAAAAAAGAAAAGAAAAAAGTTTTTAAAAAAAGAAAACACCTGAGAAAAATGTAAAAAAGAAACAATATATATATTAGATAAACTAGTAAAAAATCGTTAAAAAAAAAAAGGTAACAGTTAAAAAAAAAAAAAAATTTTACCCGAAGGCAAGAAGAAGAAAAAAAAAAAAAAACAAAAACAAAAAATGAAAAAGAAAAAATTAAATTAACGGCAGGACTAAAAAAAATCACAGGAAAAAAGCCATGAGTTCCGTGCTTGGCTTTCTCCTTTTCTGGAATTCTGCTGCTCTCTTTGGTATTCTGCTGGATTTCTTGTTGATCTTCTGGGGGAGGGGCCTGTTGTAGTGATTCTCTAGTGTCTTTGCCCCAGGCGGAATTACACCGCCCTTACCCAGGGCCGGGGTGAGTAATCCGCTCAGGTTTGCTTTCAGGAGCTTTTGTTCCCTGAGCGCTTTCCTTGGAGTTCCGGAGGATGGGAATACAAATGGCGGCCTCCTGGTCTCCGGCCCGGAGGAGCCAAGAGCCCAGGGCCCCACTCCTCAGTGCGCTCTTAGAGAACAGCGCCCAGTTACTCCTGACTGCCTGACCTCCGGCCGCGCTCCGAGCTCACCAAGCCTGTGACCGGTTCAAGGTAACCCCGAGGTGCGAGCTTACTGTCGGCTCTGTCTCAGTAGCTAGCTTTCCCGTTCCAATACCCGCAAGCTCTGTGACACTCAGACACCCCCAATCCTTCTGTGACCCTGCGGGACCTGAGGCCACGCAGACCCCGCGTGGGCTTCGCCCCGGTTTAGCCTCTGGAGTGATGTCCCTCAGCGGAACAGACTTTTAAAAGTTCTGATTTTGTGCACAGTTGCTCCTCCGCTTGCCGGGAGCCGGCCCCTCCCCCTGGGGTCTATCTTCCCGTCGCTTTGGATTCACTTCTCCTCCGGTCCTACCTTTCAGAAAGTGGTTGTTTTTCTGTTTCCAGAATTGCTGTTCTTCTCTTTGATCTGCGGATGGATTTTCAGGTGTTTGCAATCTTTAGATAAGCGATCTAACTGATCTCCGGCTAGCTGAAGCAGTCTCAGCCTGCTATTTCTCCGCCATCTTGACTCCATATGAGCCCTCTGCACATTTCTTGATTGGATTATTTGTTCTTTGGGTGTTGAGTTTGCTAAGTTCTTTATAGATTCTGGACACTAGTCCTTTATCTGATATGTCGTTTGCAAATATCTTCTCCCATTCTGTCAGTTGTCTTTTGATTTTGTTAACTATTTCCTTTGCTGTGCAAAAGCTTTTGATCTTGATGAAATCCCAATAGTTCATTTTTGCCCTTGCTTCCCTTGCATTTGGTGTTGTTCCTAGGAAGATATTGCTGTGGCTGAGGTCGAAGAGGTTGCTGCCTGTGTTCTCCTCAAGGATTTTGATGGATTCCTTTCGCACATTGAGGTCCTAAATCAACAAGACAGGAAATGACAGATGCTGGCGAGGATGCAGAGAAAGGGGAACTCTCCTACACTGTTGGTGGGAATGCAAGCTGGTGCAGCCACTATGGAAAACAGCATGGAGGTTCCTCAAAATGTTGAAAATAGAACTGCCCTATGACACAGCAATTGCACTATTGGGTATTAACCCTAAAGATACAAAAGTAATGATCCAAAGAGGCACGTGCACCCGAATGTTTATAGCAGCAATGTCCACAATAGCCAAGCTATGGAAAGAACCTAGATGTCCATCAATGGATGAGTGGATCAAGAAGATGTGGTATATATACAGAATGGAATACTATGCAGCCATCAAAAGAAATAAAATCTTGCATTTTCGACAACATGGATGGAACTAGAGCGTATCATGCTTAGCGAAATATGTCAAGCAGTGATAATAACTTTTGATGGTTGATTCTACTGCCTTGGTGTTCGGTGTGATCTCTCCCTTTTCATTCATAATTTTATTAATTTGGGCTTTCTCTCTTTTCTTTTCAATTAGTGTGGCCAGTGGTTATCGATCTTTTTGGTTCTTTCAAAAAAACATCTTCTAGTTTCATTGATACATTATCCTGTATCTCCGATTTCTACCTCATGGATCTCAGATTTAATCTTGATTATTTCCCTTATTCTGTGTGGAGCTGGTTTGGTTTGTTGTTGGTTATCCAGTTCTTCAAGGTGTCGAGACAGCTGCTGTATTCTTTATTTTACAGTATTTTTTGAGGAAGGCTTGGATGGCTTTGTATTTCCCCCTTAGGACTGCCTTTGCTATATCCCATAGGTTTTGTAATGAAGTGTCTTCATTCTCATTGGTTTCCATAAATTGTTTCACTTCTACTTTGATCTCCTTGTTGATCCAAGCATTCTTAAGCATTCTTTAGCATGCAGGTGGTTGAGTACCTTGTGATTTTTCCTTGTGATTGAGATATAGTTTCAAGCTATGTAATCTGAGAATATGCAGGGGAAAATATCACTATTTTGATATCAGTTTAGTCCTGATTTGTGACCCAGTATGTGGTTATTCTGGAGGAGGTTCTATGTGCATTTGAGAAGAATGAGTATCTGTTGTTAGGGTGGGATGTTCTGTATATATCTATGAGGACCTACTAGTCCAATGTGTCATTCAATGCTCTTGTTTCTTTTTTGATTTTCTGCTTGGATGATCTATTTCTGAGAGAGGTGTGTTAAGATCTCCTACTATTAATATATCCATATCACTATGCCTCTTTATCTTGATTAACAGTTTTCTTATGTAATTGGCTGCTCCCATATTGAAGGCATACATATTTACAATTGTTAGAACATCTTGGTGGATAGTCCCTTTAAAAATATTGCAGTATCTCTGACTACAGTCTTTAATTTAAAATCTAATTTATATAATATGAGAATTGCTACCACAGCCTTCTTTTGAGGCCCATTGACATGAATGATTCTTCTCCATCCCTTCACTTTCAGTCTGGGTGTATCTTTAGGTTTAAAATGGGTCTCTTGTAGACAAAATATGGATGGGCTCTGTCGTTTTATCCAATCTGCAACCCTGTGCTATTTTATAGGTGCATTTAGACCATTCACATTGAGAGTGATTATTGATAGATACGTTTTTATTGACATCGTGTGATCTTTGAGGGCTTTCTTTCTATAGATTGTCTCTATATTTCTCTCCAATGCTCTTCTTAGGATTTTTCCTCTTTTATAGAATTCCCCTTAATATTTCATGCAGTGCTGTCTTGGTGGTGGAACAGTCTTTTATGCCTTGCCAGTCATGGAAACTCTTTATCTCTCCGCCAATTTTGAATGTCATTCTTGCTGGATAAATTATTGTTGACTGCATGTTCTTCTCATTAAGTGCCCTGAATATATCTTACCAGCCCTTTCTGGCTTGAGAGGTCTGTGTGAACAGGTCTGATTTTATTCTGATGGGTTTGCTCTGTAAGTAAGAAGCCTCTATGTACTAGTGGCTTTCAAGAGATTATACCTACAATTATGATTCCTCAGTTTGACTATCAGGTGCCTTGATAGATTTTTTGTTTTGTTTTGTTTTGTTTTAATCTATAATCTTGGTTGAGGCCGATTGATCTCTAGTACCTGAATACTGGTTCTATTCTCGAGACTGGGAAAATTTTAATGAAGAACTTGTTCCACTATATCTTCTAGACTTCTTTTTTTTCTCCTCGCTTTCAGGGATTCCAATAACTCTGACGTTGGAAGGGTTCATAGCATCATTTATTTCGTGATTTTTTTTCGTGGTTTCTAAGCTGTTTGTTCCAAGCATCCTCTTGATCCTTCCTCTCTATCTGTTTGTCCTCTGGATCACTAATTATATTAAATTGGAACTCAGTGGTAGCTTGTGAATATCATCCCTGGTAGGTTTTAGCACCTCCCTAACATTGTGAAAATCCCGTCTGGTTGCTTTAAGCTCAGTCCTTATAAATTCCATTTTGTCATCCATGGATTTCTCCAACCTAGCTATTGCCTGGATAATTGTTCTCCTGAATTCTCTTTCTGATATATTGTCTATGTTAATAGCTGTTAGCTCTGTTGTAGAAAGTCCATAATCTGTATTTTTCTTCTGTTGGGCCTTCCTTTTCCTAGTCATTTTGGTGAGAGATAACTGAACAGATATAGCTGGATGTATCGATTGTGGTGCAGTCAAGGTGCACCCTGGAACATTTATGAGCTATTAGGATTCCCCACCCAAGTGAAATAAAAAAGAAAAAAAAAGAAGCAAGAGAGAGGGAGAGAGAGGAAAGAAAGGGAAGATGAAAGAGAAGGTTCAGCCCAAATGGTCCCCATGGTAAGATTTATGAGGTATACAAACAAAAACAGACAAACAAAAAGACTGATAAAAGTATATAATAAGAGAAAAAATATGCAAATAAAGGAAGAATCTCTTTGAAAAGAACCCAAAGTGTAAGATTTATATACTATAAAGACAAAAACAAAAACACAGAAACAATGGCAGAAGGAAAAGATGGGAGAGTGGTTATAAATTCTCAGTATGGGTGAAGAAAGATGTTCTGATTTTTCCTGGATGTATCTTGACATCTTTGTTAAAGGATTCATCTTTCCTAAGATAAAGGGGATTAAAAAATGGTTTAGCTATAGGGATAATATTGATCGGGGAAAGGGTATTACTTTGAAATTTAACTCTATATGAATATTAGAAAATAAAAATAAGAAAAGAATAAACAAGACTAAACTAAAATAAAATAAAAACAAGAAATTCAAAAAATAGAAATGCAAAAGGAAAACAGAGGTGTATGTAGTTCAGGTTAGAAGATTATTAATGAATTTGATGTACTGGACAACTCATTGTGATGGTAACTAGGTTAAAAAATTATCTATATTAAAAAAAATGAGCCAGAATAGTGGGAATACATTAAAAATAAAAGTTGTCCTATGAAATAGTGGTGGTTATTCTTTTGTAGACTTTTTTTTTTCTTTACTGGTTTGGTTTCTGTGGGAGGGGCCTGCCACGGGAGTTTTCAGTCAATGATGCTCCCTGAGTTAATTCCTCCAGTCCCCCTCAATGGAGTGGGCTCTGAGGAAATCGTTTTTTTCTGGATTTTGTTCTATAGTGGTTTTATGTTTGTTCACAATTATTTTTCCTTTTTTATTGACCACATTTGATGTTTTTTGTAAGTTTAGAGGAAAGCAAATTGCACCCTGACCTCCCTTTCAGAGAGAAGCCTCAGTGTGGCTGCAGAGCCCATATAAATTTCCCCTTGGCCGCCAGCAAAGCAGATTCCAAGTCGTGGTCCCTGGGTGTGCAGGATCTTTCGCTTGTACCCAAAACCATGGCAGCGACAGGTGTCTGGGCAAGTTCAGACCGCCAGAGATGTTCCAAGCAGCGATCGCACACAGATTTTCCCGATGGCCTTGGCTTGGAGTGCCTGTTCTTTCTGGGTCTAAGAGCAACAGGGGTGCACTCTTAGATGGAAGTCTCCTCTTACAGAAGAGGATGTGGGTTGTGCTCGTGTCTCAGGCTCTGCAAAGAGGGCACAGGCTGGGCCTTGGTGAACCTCTCATAGGGGAGAGATTGTGGCGTATGTCTTAGGCTCTGAAACAATGGCACAGGTCAAAGAGCGCTAGCTGGGCCTTAATACATCTCTCAGGGGAGGTTGAGGGGTTCGCATCTCAAGCTCTGTAGCATTCTGCCATCTGGCATGGCTTCCATTCCTTCACAGGATCCAGACCCCACCCAGTCTTGGCATGCTGGTGGCTCAGGGAACAAAACCTGGTTTCTCCACCCACACTGGCTCAGTGCCCTGGGACTGGGGACTTAAGCCCCTGTTCCTAGCTGCCCCGATTCCCACAACCCCCCCTCCCCACAATCCTTTGCTCTTTTGGAGTGCTTTCAACCAGTCTCCAAGTTAATGCTGGTCTCCAGACACAGGGCACTCACGGATTGGGGTATTACTTTCCAACCGGTCACCTCTGGAGGCTCCCCACCATCTTCCAATATCAGTCAGCACTTCTCATACCACTTTACCTGCCCACTGGTGACTTCTGCCCCTGTAGAGATCTAGATGTGTATAATTCTAATCTTGGGCTGATTTCATGGGTGATCGAAGTTCTTTGGTAGGTAATCAATTGCTTTAGGGTACAGGTTGAAAAGGGGCCTCCTCTAACGTCCCGCCATCTAGCCCCGACCATCATCCGTTTTTGACAGAGTATTCAAGGATGCTTTGGTTCCATATAAGATCTAGTGCTCATTCTAATACCTGCCACGAATCCTCAATACCAATTATCCTCTTCCCTCATTCCCTGCATTTCTATATTTTCTGTAACCCTCAGCTTTGTTCTCAGAGTCCTGAGTCACACCCAGTTTGACTCCTTCTCTGACTTCTTCCCTTTCAGTTTTCCTTGCCTTTACTAAGGGTCATGGCATTCCTCCTGGGGCACATACGAGAGAAGCCATATCATATTTTTATTTGTCTCTTGCCTTTTTCACTTTGCATCACTCAGTCCGGTGGCATTCATGACAATACAAGTACCAGGGATTCATCGTCCCTGATGGCTGTGGAATACTGTGTGACGAATAGGACCACTGCTTTTTTTATCTACTAGTCTTTGCAAGGACATTGAAGCTCAATCCACAGTTCTGCTTGATTGAAACACACAGGCCATCGATATAGGCTGTTCCTTTTCCTCTGATTAAAGAGATGTAGTTAACATGGCTATACCCATTACCACAGAAGGTAGAGTTAACTAGTTGACAAGGGTTCCTGTCCAGGGCTCCTCCTTAAGAGTTGGTTCTCATGCAGGATGTTACTCTCCTTGAAGCCTTTGCAAAGGTGTTTAAGGTCAAGCCAGATAGACAGAGCCCTAACCCCTTATGACACATGTTTCAAACACTAGGACATGAGGACACAAAAAGCACAATACATCCATGCCCTAACATTTTTCCTTCCCATTCCTTAGTCATCTCTGACCCATAAGGAAAATACGTTGAGAGGGACTCTCTCACCCACAGGATGACAAACCCCACAGATAGCAGTTGATACTCAAGAAGCCTCACTGTTTCTTGATATCTCTAGAAATTCCAGTGGAAATATGAAAACCTTGCCGTCTCCAGAGAAAAGTTGGCCTAAAGGATGGTATACCAAATGTCATTTTCTTTTCTTTTTGTCTAGAAAGGCGAAGTGGGACATTAACACACAAGACAACCTGAGTTCTTGACCAGGCTCAGAGGGCCCTTTTTCTGTCCATCCTGGAGCTTCCTACCTTCAGCCATAGGACTGAAAGTTCCTGAGAGTGGGACTGCTGCTTCAGTGAATCCAGCTTCTGTGATGTCACGAAGATTTGAGGTCAAAGCAACCACTCCTTATCAACCCACGCCTCATCACTACACACTACACTTGGCTGGGATAGTCATGGGTGGGCCAAGAGGATCCCAAGACCTCCAAAAGTGTTGGAGGTGCCTGGATCTCTCACCATGGCAGTGTGTAAAGTGAGTAAGTGTCACCTTTTCCATGGCCAAATTGTAGTCTTCGTTGTGACTGTCAGCACCATCCCTCTTTACTCCTGAGAAAGGCAAGAATCCACCATTCCATCTTAGCCACAAAAGAACAAAAAACAATAAGGCCTCAAACAAAGCCTCAGGAGAGGAAATCCACGCCCTGCACGTGGCTAGGGTCCTCCAACCCAATCTGGTCTCTTCTGACCAGGAAAAGGGTCACCCAAGGAAAGTTTAAAGGAACACCCACAACCATGCCAAAGACATGTCTATAGTCTTCTACAGCGAGACACTAGTACCTCTTGCAGCTTTGGAAATCATGCGAAAACGGCCTCCCAAACTTCAAAACTGACCAGACAACATAGGAAGACTCTACACTCTACACATTAGGTCCAGGACAGACTCATGAACTTGGAGTCCACGGAAGCAAGCATGGAGCATTTTGGAAGAGACCCATAGAACAAGTGAAACCATCTGAAAGAACATGCCCTTTTAAGGATGACAACTTGTATCTCCAACATGACGAAAGGAAGAGGATTCGAATGTTGAAGAACTGTGAGCATTCCCTCAGGGTTCTGCAGATACCCTCTGGGAAACTGAAAGGAGAAGTTACAGCACATTACCATCCCCAAAATGATTTCATGCGATGACCAAATAGTGCCTCTTGCATAAGATGGGCATGTTCTTAGGGAGCCAGGAAAGGATAACAATATCTGAACCAGGGGCCATACAGCGCAACAGACAGTCGATGCTACAGGTTGGTGAGGAGATACAGGAAGATAAAGAAGAGGATAATGAACAATTGACCTCCGATCAAAGGTCTGGCATAGAGGGATGGTGGAAGGTGCTCTGTACTTGGCTGTATACCACAGAAGCCTAGATCCAAGTTATATAAAACACCCTCTGGTACCAGGGAATCCTGTACACTGGTTTTGTTTCTGTTTTTTTGTCAAACGATGCACATGCACGTATTTGACAGAGATACAGAGAGATCACAATCAGGGGATGGATTTGGGGCAGGAGAAGCAGACTTGCCACTGAGCAGGAAACCTGAGACCAGAGTCAATGTCATGACCCTGGGAACCTGAGTTGAGCTGAAGGCCACTTCTGAACTGATGGACATACCCCATGACCCAATCTTTGTCTTCTTAATACCTCCTAGTCCTTGACAAGAACCACTGCTCTGTCATTGTTCAGAAATGCAGGGTATATGGATTTTGGCTTGGGTTGGTGTTGCTTCCTCTATCCGACCTGCTTCAAGAGCTGCTATAGCTTGTCCTCTTGAAGTCAGTGATTTGGCTATAGACAAACTACTCTCCCACACATATTTGTGTAAAGAAAATTCCTCCTTTGATAGATTTTTTCAGGGGAAATGACACTATATCTTGTGGTGCTGTGCTTCTGTGGATGGTGATGGGAGTCATCTGTGCCTCTGAATCTGAATATCTGTTTCTCCTACCAGATGAGGGACTGTTTCAGCTCTGATTTTGCAAATAAATGCTTATCCCTATTTTTTCTTTACTTCTCGTTTTCCAAGAATACCCATTCCTTGGAGTCGATGAGTTCCCTAAGCTCATTGTCATGTTCCAACATTCTTCCTACTCTCTTTGGATTTGCTTCATTATTTTCGTGTCTTTTTGCCCCGGGTCACTAATTTGATCATCTGCTTCTGCCAGCTTCCTGGATTTTGTATCTAGTATGCTACCCACTTTTCATTAGAAACTATTTTATTTTATTTATAATCTTATCTTATTTTATTTTATTTTTATCTGTTTTATCTCTGTGGTTCGAGATTCTCTGATATCTTTTGTGTTTTCATATATATAGGGAGTATCCTGGCCACTGCTTTCAATCCTCCATTGGGTGTGTAATATGTAGAGTTTCACTACGATTGCCTATCCATGATCATTTTTTTTTCTTTTTCCTCAGCATCAATTGGTTATTCTATCTTTGCATTGTATCTAGGTCTCTGTATTTCTCTCTGTATTTAGAAATCACATTCTGTTTTCTACACTGAGGGTAATATCGTTAGGAGGAAGAGATCATAGAGAGTCCAAGGGCTGGCTCTTGTGGGAGTTTCGGGTGTGTGTGTGGCATGCATTCCCTCTGTTGTTGTGTTGTTGCTATCCCCATCCTTGAAGCAAGTCATCTGCACAGGCTCTCCTTGCCTGCTGTTGGTGTATATGTGTTCTGGGCTGAATATGCTCTGGTTTAGCCTTGTGGCGTTTGGTGTGCCCGTGAAAGGAGATTTTTAATCAACTCAAAAGAACAAAAGCATGAAGAATGGTTGTGGTCAGTAGAGAGCATTTGGGCAGGGCTTTCTTCTAGTCCCCTATGGGAGAGTCTGTTCTCCTGGGACTAAGCTACTTCACAGAGAAATACAATCGACCCTGTATTGAATGGTTGGGATTTCATGTTGGCACGTTAGGCAGTAATGTCCTCACCATCCCGTCTTTGGCCCGTAGCTCAGTCTTTATGCTGCTGCTGCGAGAGCACAAAATTTATTGTGCTCCCATCGAAACATCACAAACACAGCCTCTCACGGATGCACTGCCAGAAACCACCAAATTCCCACTGTGTCTCCTTCTATTGTTTCTGATCATGATATTCAAGCTGTCTGAACCTGGTTGCTTGCTGGTGTCCTCTGCAAGAGAAACACAGTGTTCTCTCGATTTGATGTCTGCCAAGTCTACTGATCTTAAATCTCCAGGCCTCAAGACTATTTGTTCACAAGAACTCATGCTATTCAGACACTCTGCTGGTCACAGCCTATGGGTAGGTTCCTTGTTGGTTCCCAGTGTGCTCCGCTTTCCTGTGCCTTAGTCTTTTGCATTGGCTCCCTGCCTTCTGCAGAACCAACCACCAACTTTTCTCCAAGGAATGTCTCCAATCTTCTCCTATAGTCTCTGTGACTTCTTTTCTCTTTCACTGTGGAGTTTAGTTCGTAGGCTTCAGGTCAATTTCTGCCAAGTTGCAGTCGATGTGGTAATCTTCCAGTTGTGTTCATGGCTGAGGACAAACCTGGAGTTCTCAGATACTACTACCATCTCACTGTCTTCCAAAGGCACCACAGATTCTTAGTGAGGCATAAGCAAGAATGAATTCTTGCCACTAGCCTCCTATGACAGTGTTGTGCAGAGAAATGCGCTACGTCACAACTATCAGTCTCAGAAAGACAAATAGCATACGATTTCACTCTTTAATTTAATAGAAAACATGTGAAAAAGTAAGGGAAAAAGGGACAAATAATACAATTCTAACCAGGCACCAAAAATTTGGTGTTTGTTTGAAGGCAGATTTGTGAGAATACAAGGTTATCAAAGAGGACAAGAGATTTCTTTGTAGGAAATTTGGCTGAAACTGAAGAAATGTGAGTTCTTAAGGCATGTCAAATTGAACTGCTCTCCATAAAAGCCTGACTTCCTACCTCTTGAAATTTAATTATTAGTGTTACGTGAAACCTAATCAGACAACACACACACACACACACACACACACACACACTCACACACTCACACACTCACACAGATAAAACACGCAGAATATGGGGATGATGTGAGGAATCACACTAAGGGTCAAAAAACACGAAGAAAATATAATAAAGGGGAAAGGCACAGAGAATTCAGGTCAGAAACATACCAAAATGAGAAAGTTAAGTTCTTAACTATCAATGATTAGTTCAGGTATTCAGGACTAAATTCTTCTGTCACTACAAACAGATTGTTGTACTGGATGAAAATTTTTAAGAAAAGGAAAAAAGGGCAAAAAAGGTCCACAAGAAAAGCACAAAAACTTTACAAGCTCGACCTTCTGTTGGCCTTAGGAGATTTCCTTCAACTCTAAAGTTATACTTCGCTTGAAAGTGAACAAATCTGGAAGACATTGGTTATGCAATTAGCAAGGAGAAGTGAGCCAATGTGATTGTGCCTATGGCAGATGGAGAGATTTCCTGTCTTCGAGAGACAAAAGATTACCGGAAGGTGTTTAGTCTTGATGGAACATCAAAACATCAGAAACTTGGAAAAATTGCCAATATATACACCACCAATATGGGTGTATCTAAATATTGGAAGCGTATTAACAGAAAGGTAGGGAGACGGGGACCCCAATCTAATATTTTTGGGGACTACAATACCCACATTCAGCACAGGACAGATCATCCGGATGGAAAGGTGGTAAGAAATAACAGACGTCCTCATGGGCTCTCTAGAACACCTGAGCTTTGGGGAAACATGCATAAGATTATGTCGCTGAAAATCATAAGACAAGTTCTTTCCAAGGGCAGACTTATTTTTGTCTATCACAGATTTTGTGCTGGTGTCCAAATCAAGCCATAATTAATGAAAGAGAATTCAAATCTTATCTTGTATACTTATGACCAAGAAGGTATGAAAATGGAAAGAAATCATTTTCAAATCGAAACACAGCCAGACACTAATAGCTGGAAAGCAAACACACTCCCAAAATAGTAATGAATCAAAGAAAGAAAATTAAAAGGAAAATCAGAAAGTGCCATGAACAAAAAAAAAGGAAAGTCAAGAAACTTATGGGGTGATGCCAAAACATAGTACGAGGAGGAATATATGTTTAAATGCATGTATTTTCAAAAATTAAAAACACCGAAAAAAAGCAAACAATCTGGATGCCATAAAGAACTAGGAAAAGAAAAAACACACTCCACACTTATCCAATTAAAAAAAAAAAGAAAAAATACATATTGTCATCAAAATAAAAGAAATACAAACAAACACATAGGAAATAAACAGGTGAACTCACACGTCAGTACTGAAAACATTAACAAACTGGAGGAGCCATTACCTGCATAAAACATGGAGACAAGCACACAGTTGAAAATATGAGACCACATGACAACTGATAGAATGGAGGAAAAATAAAATAACCTAAAGAAACCTCTACACTATTATACCAGAAAATCCAAGAACTGAGATATAAGGATAAATTACAAGACACATATCAATTCCCAAAGATTAGGTCAGGAAACCGACAAAATTTGTGCTCTCTAGTAATGAATAAAGTGGTTGAAGCAGTAATCAAATTCATGCCAAAACACAAAATTCCAGAACCACATCAGTGTCCTGGTCACCTCTTCTACACATTTAATGAAGGCAATGTTGTTTCTTCTCATCAATTCCAGAAATGGAGGAGGTAGGGATACTATAATTTCGAAATTTAAGGACCCAATTCAGATAATGACATTATAGGACACAAACTCTAAGGCACTTTAATAAGTAAAGATAATAAAAAATATAGTTTTTTCCTTTTCTCTCTGTGTCTTGATCTTGTTTTGAAAATGCCAGATTGTTTTTCTCTTAATTTTTTTGTTATGCTGTGGAAGCCAGTGTCTCTTCCATCATCAATTTTTGACAGAGTATTCATGGATGCATTATTTCCATAACGACCTAGTGCTACAACAACTCCTGAACACCCATGAACCAGTTCCCTCATTCACTGCATGTATCTCTTTTCTGATACCCTCAGCTTGGTTCTAAGAATCCTGAGTCAGTCATGGTTTGTCTCCTTCTCTGACTTCTCCTTCAGTTTTCCCTTTCTTTACTAAGGGCCATTGTATTCCTCCTGGGGCACAGATGAATAAGACATATGATATTTCCCTTTGCCTGCTTCGCTTTTTCACTTTGCATCACCCAGTCCTGGGGCATTTATGTCAGTGCAAGAAGCAGGGGTTCATCCTCCCTGATGCCTGAGGAATACTCTGTTGCCAAGATGGACCATGCCTTCTTTATCCAGTAGTCTTTGCAAGGGTACTGTGGCTCAATCCACAGTTCTACTAGAGTGGACATTGCAGAACATCGATACAGGCCATTCTTTTTTTTTTTCTGATTTAAAGACTTGGTCAACACAGCTATACCCATTACCACAGCAGGTAGAGTAAACTAAAATGACAAGGGGTGCAGTCTATGGCTCTTCCTTAAGAGTTAGCTCTGAGGCACAAAGTTACTCTCCAGAAGACTTTGCAACAAGGTTTAAGGGAAAACCAGGAAGACAGAGCCCTAATCCCTTATGACTCATGTTTCAGAACACTAGGTGTTGAGGACACAGACAGCACAGTACATTCATGCCGTAACATTTTTCTTTGTAAAGGAACTTACCAACATTAATCATCACTGTCCCATAGGGACAAGATGCTGAGAAAGGACTCTCCCAAAGGATGTCAAACCCCATAGAGAACTCTTGATACCCAAAAGTCCTCACTGTTTCTTGAGATCTCTGGAAGTTGCAGTGGAAATACGAAAACCTTGCCGTCTTTGGATAAATGCTGGCCTAGAGGATGGTATACCAAAGGTCATTTTCTTTTCTCTTTGTCTAGAAAGGAAAAGAGGGACATTAAAACACAAGACAACCTGAGTTCTTAATCAGGCCAGAGGGCTTTTTCTCTGTCCTTCCCAGAGCTTCCTACCTAAAGCCATAGTACTCAAAGGTCATGAGAGAGGGACTTCTGCTTACGTGAAGCCAGCTTCTGTGATGCAAATAGTTTTGAGGTCATAGCAACCGCTCCTCATCAACCCACGGCTGATAACTACACTTGGCTGGATCAGTCATGGGTGGACCAAGAGGTTCCCAAGCCCTCCCAAACCGCTGGAGTGGCCTGGGTCTCTCACCAAGAGTATGTGACATGAGTTAGTTTCACCTTCGCCGTGGCCAAATTCATAGTCTTTGGTCGTGACTGTTAGCACTAGCCCTCTAGACTCCAGAGAAAATCAAGAATCCACCATTCCATCCTACCCTCGAAAGACCAAGAAATAAACATGCCTCAAACAGAACCTCAGGGTAAGAAATCCTGCCCTGCACATGGGTTGGTCTTCCCACCCAATTAGGGCGCTTCTGACCAGGAAAAGTGCCACCCAAGGAAAGCTCAAAGGTAACACCCACAACTATGAAAGACATGTCTGGGGTCCTCAACAGCGATGGCATGAGTACCTCTGGGTCTCCGGAAATTGTGCAAGAACGGCCTCCCAATCTTCAAAAGAGACAAAGCAACAAACGCAGACTATACACCATAGAACCTTAGGTCCAGGATGGACTCATGTACTTGGAGTCCACAGAAGCAAGCGTGGAGCATGTTGGAATAGACCCATAGCCCACATGAAGCCATCTGAAATACTTTAATGCACATATCAGGATGACAACTAAATCTCCAAAAAGATGCATTGAAGAAAATTCAAATGTTTAAGAACCTTGAGCATTCCAATAGGGTTGTGCAGCTGCCCAATATAGAACTGAATGGAGATGTGGCAGCACAATCCTGCCTTCACCCTCTCATGACCATCCCCCAAATGGTTTCATGCGATAAGCAAACAGTGCCTCTTGCACAAGATGGATATGTTCTAATGGAACCAGGAGAGGATGAACAATGTGTCAGAAGGGGCCAGTACAGCGTGACAGACAGTGGATGCTTCAGGTTGGTGAAGAGATCCAGGAAGACAAAAACAATGGATCTCAGAGCAAAGGTCTGGCATTTTAGGATGGTGGGAGGTTCTCTGTACCTGGCTGTTTTCTATAGGAACCTAGGTCCAAATTAAATAAAATATCCTCTTACCCCCATCCTTTATTGTGCACTGCTTTTTTTTTTTTTTTTTTTTGTCAAATGATGCACATGCACGTATTGGACAGAGAAACAAAGAGATCGCAATAAGGGGGTGGAGCTGGAGAGGGAGAAACTGACTTGTCCCTGAGCTGGGAACCTGAGACCAGAGTTGATGACATAACCCTGGGATCATGAGTTGAGCTGAAGTCCGCCTTTGAACTGATGGACACACCCTGGGACACAGATTTGACTTCTGAATACCTCCTAGTTCTATACAAGAACCACTGCTCTGTCATTGTTCTGAAATACAAGGGATAGGGATTTTGACTTGGGCTGGTGTTGGTTGAACTATCTGCCCTATTTCGAGAACTGGTCAAGCTTGTCCTCTTGAAGTCAGTGACTGGGCTATGGACAAACTACCCCCCCAATAATATTTGTGTGAAGAGATATCCTCCATTTCTAGCTTTTGCAGGGGGAATGACACTATGTCTTTTGGTGCTCTGCTTCTGTGGAAGGTGATGGAAGTCCTGTGTCTCTGAATCTGGCTCTCTGTTTCTGTTACCAGACAAGGAAAATTTTCAGGCCCTATTTCTCAAATCCATGTTCAGCCCTCTTTATTTCTCTCACTCCTACTCTCCTACAATAGGCACTTCTTTCCATTCCTTGGAGACCATGACTTCTCTAAGATCATTGTCACGTTCCATCATTTTTTCTTCTCTCTTTGGATTTCCTTCCTTATTTTATAATCTTGTTTTTCCAGGTCACTAAATGGACCCTCTACTTCTGCCAGCTTCTCGGACTTTGCATCCAGTTTGCTACCAATATTCTCATCAGGAACTCTTTATTTTCTTTTATTCTTATCAGTTTTAAATGTTTGGTTCGAGTCTCCCTGAAATCTTCTGTGTTTTCTGATGTACATCAAGTATCCTGGATGCTGCTTTCAATCCTCCATAAGGCATGTTCTATGTAGGTTTCACTCCGAATGCCTGGCCTTGATAATTTCTTGTTGTTTTTCCTTGGCATTATTTGATTCTTCCTCTTTGCATTGGATCTAGGTCTTGTCTTCCTCTGTATTCGAAAAGCCCAATCTGTTGTCTAGCCTAAGAATAATTTCTTTAGGAAGAAGGAATCATGGAATGCCCAAGGGCTAGCACTTGTGGGAGTTTCAGGTGAGTGTGTGTGTGTGTGTGTGTGTGTGTGTGTGTGTGTGTGTGTATGTGTGTGTGTGTGTGTTTGTGGCACACATGTCCTCTGCTTTTGTGTTGTGGTGTCCCCTGTCTTTGAGGCTAGTCATCTGCAGAGGTTCTCCTTGCCTGCCATTTGGTGTTTTTGGGGTCTGGGGTGAATATGCTGAGGTTTATCTTGGTAGGTTCTGGTGAGCTTGTTAAAGGAGACATTCCACCAACTCAACAGAATGCCGGCTTTCAGAATGCTGTGTTCAGAAAAGAGCACGTTTTCAAGGCTTTCTTCTATTCCTGTATGGGAGAGTCTGTTCTCCTGGAACTAAGCAACTTGGACTGAGGAATGCAATTCCCCAAATGTTCCACGATTGTGATTTCATGTTTGCAGGTTAGGCAGCTAATGTCCTCACCATCTTGTCTTGGCCAGTGGCCCAGTCTTTATGCTGCTGGTGCGAGATTACAAAATTTCTTGTGCCCCCATTGAGTAATCTCCACGAACACTGCCTCTCACGGATGAAGTGCCACAACCCACTATATTCCCATTGTGTCTCCTGGTATTGTCTCTGATCATGGTTTCCAGGCTGTCTGTACCTGGTTGCTTGATGGTGTCCTCTATAGGAGAAACCCTGTGATCTCTCGATTTGATGTCTACCAAGCCTGCAGATCAGAAATCTCCAGGCCTTAAGACCATTTGTTGGCAAGAAGTCATGCCATTCAGACCCTTTGCTCATCAAAGACAATGCCATTTGGAAACATGTTCCTTCTGAATTCCCAGTGTGCTGCACTCTCCTGTGACTTTGTCTTTTGCATTAGCTAAATGCCCTCTAATGAACCTATGCCCACTTCTCCCCTAAACCATGTCTCCAATCTTCTCCTATAGTCTCAGTGACATTTTTTCTCTTTTGCTTGGAGTTTACTTTGTAGGCTTCAGGTCAATTTCCATCAAGTTGCAGTTAATGTGGTAATCTTCCAGTTGTGTTCTTGGCTGAAGACAAGCCAGGGGTTCTCAGACAGTACTATCATCTAACTGTCCTCCAAGTCACTGCAAATACTTACTGAGGCATAAGCAAGAATGAATTCTTCCACTTACCTCATATGGCAGTGCTGTGGACAGCATGGGCTACATCACATCTATCAGTCTCAGAAAGATAAATAAGAGACGATTTCACTGTCTCATAACAGTCAAAAGACATATGAAAAAGCAAGGAAAAAAGGGACAAACAATACGACTCTAACCAGGCACAAAATATTTGGTGTTTGTTTGAAGACACATTTTTGAGAATACGTGTTTATCAAAGAGGACTAAAGGTGATATTCCTTGTAGGAAATGTGGCTGAAAGTTTTGAAAAGTGAGTTTTCTAAATGAATTGCTATTTTTAAAATACTGACTCCCTATCTCTTGAAATTTAATAATAAGTATTATGTGAAACAATCAAAGACAACACACACACACACACACACACACAGAACACACAAAATTTGGGGAGGAATTGAAGAAATGCACTAAAAAACCAAACCTCTAAGAAAATACTGTATAGTGGAAAGGCACAGAGAATCTAAGTCAGAAACCAACCAAAATGAGAAAGTTACCTTCTTACCTATCAATAATTAGTTGAAGTATTCACGACCAAATTCAATCGTCACTGCAGATTTTTGATTGGATGAAATAAAAAAAGAAAATTGGCAGAATGCGCCTGTGTGGCTCAGTGGGTTAAGCTGCTGCCTACATTTCAGGACATGATTTCAGGGTCCAGAGATAGAGTACCATATGGGGCTCGGTGCTCAGCAGGGGGCCAGCTTTCCTTCTTCACTCTCTGCCTGCTACTCGGCCTACTTGTGATTTCTGTCTGTCAAATAAATAAATAAAAACTTTAAAAAAATGGCACAAACGGTCCAAAAGAAAACAACAAAAACTAAACAAGCTCGACCTTTTGTTGTCCATAGGAGATATCCTTCTACTATAAAGATACACATAGTTTGAATGTGAAGGAATTTGGAATACATAGTTTATGCAATTGGCAAGGAGAAATAGCAAAAGTGATTGTTCCTATGGCAGATAGAGAGCATTTATGCCTTTGAGAGTCAAAGGATTCCTGGAAAGTGTTTGTCTTAATGGAGCATCAAAACATCAGAAACTTGGAAGAATTGCCAATACATACACCACCTACATGGGTGTATCTAAATGTTGGAAGCATATGAATAGAAAGGAAGGGAGATGGGGACCTCAATCCAATATTTTTGAGGATGAGGATATTCACTTTCAGCACAGGACAGATCATCCAGATGAAAATGTGGTAAGGAAAAACATACATCACCTTGGGCTCTCTAGACCATCTGAGCTTTGGGGATGCATGTGTAATATTGTGTCTCTGAGGACCATAAGATAAGTTCTTCCCAAGGGGAGACCTAACATTGTCGATCACAGATTGTTGTTGGAGCCCAAAACAAGTCATAATTAATTGTAGTGAATTCAAATCCTCTTTTGTATACTTATGACCACAAAGATAGGAAAACGGAAAGAAATCACTTACAAAGGGGAAACACAGCCAGACACTAATATGTGGAAAACAGAACACACTAGTGAGCTAGCAATGATTCAAAGAATAAAAATCAAAAAGGAAAATTCAAAAGTGCCAAGAAAAATGGAAAATAAAGAAACTTACGGGATGATGCCAAACATTTTATGGGGAAACAATATAGGTTTAAATGCGTGTGTTTCCAAAAATCAAAAGCACTGAAAAAATGCAACCAATCTGGACGCCATAAGGAACTATAAAATGAAGAAACAAACTTCAAAGTTAACAGAAAAAATTAAATAATATTTATGATTATCAAAATAAAAGAAATACAAGCAAATAGGAAAAAAATAAGGAGATCTCACACGTCATTTTTGAAAACATTAAGAAACTGGAGCCCTTACCTGGATAAATTAGGAAGACAACTACACAGCTGAATGTATTAGACCACATGAAAACATATAGAAAGGGAAAAAAAAAAGCCTAAAAGACCTGCTGCAAAATTATGCCACATCCAAGTACTGAGAGAAAAGAAGAAATTCCAAGACACCTATCAACTCCCAAGATAAGGTCAGGAAACCTACAAAATCTCAGCTCTCTAGTAGTGATGAAGGGTTTGAAGCAGTAATCAAACACCTGCCAACACACATAAGGCAGGTCCAAATCATTTTCCTGGGCCACTATTCTAGACATGTATTGAAGGCAATGTCATTTCTTCTCATCGATTCCAGAAATGGGGGAGGCAGATATACTCTAATTTACAAGGATAAAGACCCAATTAAGATAACGACATTTTAGGAAACAAATTCCATGCCATTTTTGTAATTGAAGATAGTAAAAATATAATTCTTTTCTTTTTTCTCATTGTCTTCATCTGGTTTAGAAAGGGGCAGATTGTTTTTCTTTTAAATTTTTGTTCTGTTGAGAAAGCCAGCCTGTAATCTATCGTCCGTTTTTCTTTACTTTATTTTTATTTATTTTCAGTGTAACAGTATTCATTATTTTTTCACCACACGCAGTGCTCCATGCAATCCTTGCCCTCTCCAATACCCACCACTTGGATCCTCCAACCTCCCACCCCCTGCCCCTTCAAAACCCATAGATTGTTTTTCAGAGTCCATAGTCTCTCATGGTTCACCTCCCATTCCAATTTCCCCCAACTCCCTTCTCCTCTCTATCACCCCATGTCATCCATGCTATTTGTTATGCTCCACAAATAAGTTAAACCATATGATAATTGACTATTTCTGCTTGACATATTTCACTCAGCATAATCTCTTCCAGGCCTGTCCATGTTCCTAAAAAATTGGGTATTCGTCCATTCTCATGGAGGTATAATACTCCATAGTGTATATGGACCACATCTTTCTTATCCATTCGTCTGTTGAAGAGCATCTTGGTTCTTATTTCCACAGTGTGGCGACCGTGACCAATGCTGCTATAAACGTTGGGGGTAGAGATGGCCCTTCTTTTCACTACATCTGTATCTTTGGGGTAAATACCCAGTAGTGTAATTGCAGGGTCATAGGGAAGCTCTATTTTTAATTTCTTGAGGAATCTCCATACTGTTCTCCAAAGAAGCTGCAACAACTTGCATTCCCAACAACTGTGGAAGAGGGATTCCCTTTCACCACATCCCCCACAACACATGTTGTTTCTGTCTTGCTAATTTTGGCCATTCTACCTGGTGTAAGGTGATATATCATTGTGATTTTTATTTGAATCTCCCTGACGGCTAGTGATGATGAACATTTTTCATGTGTCTGATAGTCATTTGTATATCTTCATTGGACAAGTGTCTGTTTATATCTTCTGCCCAGTTTTTGATATGATTGTCTATTTTGTGTGTGTTGAGTTTGAGGAGTCCTTGATAGATCCTGAATATCAAACTTTTGTCTGTACTGTCATTTGCAAATACCTTCTCCCATTCTGTAGGTTGCCTCTTTGTTTTTTGACAGAGTATTCACGGATGCTTTAGTTCCTTATACAACCTAGTGCTCACCCTAATATATGCCACAACTCCTCAACACCCATTAGCCAGTTGTATCATTCCCTGCATGTGTCTCTTTTCTGTTACCCTCAGCTTGGTTCTCAGAATCCTGAGTCACTCCTGTTTAGTCTCATTCTCTGACTTCTTCCCCTTCAGTTTTCCTTTCTTTTACTAGGGGCCGTGGTATTCCTCCTGAGCCATTTACGAGGAAAGACATATGATATTTCCCTTTGTCTGCTTACCTATTTCATTTTGCTTCACCCAGTCCTGTGGCATTCATGTCAATGCAAGTACCAGATTTTATCCTCCCTTATGGCTGAGGAATATGCTGTTGCCAATATCGACCACACCTTCTATATCCACTAGTCTTTGCAAGGGCATTGCAGCTTAATTCACAGTTCTGCTCGAGTGGGCATTGCAGGCCATCAATATAGGCCATTCCTTTTCCTCTGATTAAAGTGACTTGGTCAAGATGGTGATGTTCATCTTGTTGGGCTCTGGCGTGCCTGTGAAAGGAGACTTTCAACCATCTCAACAGAACAAAGGCCTGTAGAATGCTGTGGTCAGGAGTAAGCACGTGGACAGGGCTTTCTTCTAGTCCACTACGGGAGAGTCTTTTCTCCTGGGACAAAGCAACTTGGACTGAGCAAGGAAGTCCACCAGTATTTCACGGTTGGGATTTAATGTTTGCAGGTTTCACATCTAATGTCCTCACCATCCTATCTTTGGCCAGTAGCTCGGTCTTGATGCTGCTGGTGCGAGAGCCCAAAATTTCGTGTGCCCCCATTAACTTATCTCCATAAACACATGCTCCCATGGATGCATTGCTAGAATCCACCTTCTTCCCACTCTGTCCCCTGATATAGTCTCTGATCATGGTTTCCAGGCTGTCTGCACCTAGGTGCTTGCTGCTGTCCTCTCCAAGACAAAAACGCAGTGTACTCTCGAGTCTGCCAAGCCTGATGATCTGAAAACTCTGGACTCAACACCCTTTGTTGGCAATAACTCATGCCATTCATACACTCTGCTGGTCACAGCCAATGACTTTGGGAAACGTGCTCCTTGTGCATTCCGAGTGTGCTTCTCTCTCCTGTACCTTTGTCCTTTGCATTGTCTGACTGTTCTCTTAAGCAACAATCGCCCATGTCTCCCAAATCCATGTCTCCAGTCATCTCCCAAGTTCTCTGTAACTTCTCTTTTTCTGTGCAGATTGCTTTGTAGGCTTCACATCTATTTCTGCCATGTTGCTCTGATGTGGTAATTTTCCAGTTGTGTTTATAACTGAAGACAAGCCTGGAGTTCCAAGACATCACTACCATCTCACTGTCCTCAAAATACCAAAGACTCTTACCCAGCCATAAGCAAGATTGAATTCTTGACATTTGCTTCCGGTGGCAATGTTGTGGAGAGCATTGGCCTACATCACATCTATCAGTCTCAGCAGCACAAATAAATATTATTTCACTCTCTCATAGTAGTCAAAGACCCTGGAAAAAGAAAGGGGAAAGGTGACAGCAATACGACTCTAAGAAGGCACCCAAAATTTGTTGTTTGCTTAAAATCAAGTTAGTGAGAATATGTGCTTATAAAAGAGGATTAAATGGGACATTCCTTGCAGGAAATGTGGCTGAAACTTTGGAATGTGAGTTTTCAAGGCATATCACATTGAATTGGTATCCATAAAAACCGACTGGCTATCTCTTGGAATTTCATTAGAAGTGTTATGTTAAACACACACAGACAACACACACACACACACACACACACACACACACAGATAAGACACACAAAAGATGGGGAGAATGAGGAATCATACTAAAGGAAGCAAAATTCCAAGAAAATACCATAGAGAATCCACGTAAGAAGCCAACCAAAATGAGAAAGTTAAGTCCTTATATATCAATAATTAGTTCACATATTCGGGAATAATTATCCTATTCCTATAAACAGATAGTTGGAAGGATGAAAAAAAAAAATTTTTTTGCATCGCCCAGTTTTGGGCATTCATGTCAATGCAAGTACCAGGTGTTCGTCCTTCCTGATGGCTGAGGAATACTCTGTTGCCAATATGGACCACACCTTCTTTATCCACTACACTTTGCAAGGGCATTGCAGCTCAATCCACAGTTCTGCTCGATTGGACCTTGGCAGGATATCAATATCGGCCATTCCTTTTCCTCTGATTAAAGAGACTCGGTCAACATGGTTATACCCATTACCGCAGCAGTTAGAGTTAACTATTGATGACAAGGAGTGCTCTCCAGGGCTCTTCCTTAATCGTTAGCCATTATGCAGAATGCACCCTCCTTGAAGCCTTTGAAAAGGTGTTTAAAGTAAATCCAGGTAGAGAGAGCCCTAATCTCTTATGACTAGTATTTCGTAACACTAGGAGATGAGGACACAGAGAGCACAATACATCATTCCCTAATATTTTGCCTTGAAAATAAACTTTCTGTCCCTTAGTCATTACTGACTCATAGGTAAGTCGCTGAGCAAGGACTCTGTCACCCACAGATGACACACTTTATAGAGAGCTGCTGATAAGCAAGGGGCCTCACTGTTTATTGAGATTTCTAGAAATTGTAGTGAAAATAGGAAAATCTTGCCGTCTCTTGAGAAATGTTGGCCTAAAGGATGGTATACCGAATGTCATTTCTTTTCTCTTTGTCTAGAAAGCGCAAGTGGGAAATTAACACATAAGATGACCTGAGTTCTTGACCAGAATCAGAGGGATCTTTTTAGTACTTCGTGGGGCTTCCTCCCGAAAGCTATAGGACTCAAATATCATGAGAGAGTGACTGCTGTTTCAGTGATGTCAGTTTCTGTGATGTCACAAAGGTTTGAGGACATAGCAACCACTTCTCCCCAAACCATGCCTGATCTACACTTGGTTGGAGTATTCATGGGTGGACCTAGAGGATCCCAAGACCTCCCAAACTGGTGGAGCCACCTGGGTCTCTAACCATGTCAGTTGTGAAGCGAGTCAGTGTCACATTCTCCATGAACAATTTTGTAGTCTATTGATGTGACAGTCAGCACCAGTCATCTGGACCCTGGAAAAAGACAAGAATCCAGCATTCCATCTTAGCAACAAAAGACCAAGAAAGTATAATGTCTCAAACAAAGATTCAGGGGAGAAACTCCATATTCTGCACATGTGTTTGGTATTTCTACCCAAACAGGGCTCTTCTGACTAGGTAACGGCCAGCAAAGGAGACCTCACAGGGAACACCCACAACCTTGCAAAAGATATGTCTTGAATCTTCAACAGCGATATCATGAGTTCCTCTAGCGTCTCAAGAAACTGTGCCAAAACAGCCTCCCAAACTTCAAAAGTGACCAAGCACCATAGTCAGACTCTACACCCAAGAACCTCAGGCCCAGGACGGACTTATGCACTTGGAGTCCGAAGGAGTAGGAGTCTGAAGGAGAAAGCATATTGGAAGAGAACTGTAGCACAAGGGAAGCCAATTGAAAGACACTTTTGCCTGTTTCAAGATGAAAAGTTGTATCTCCAAAAGGATACATTGAAGAAGATTCTAATGTCGAAAAACCTTGAGCATTTCCATAAGGTGTTGGAGCTACCCTCTGGGGAACTGAATGGAGATGTGGCAGCACAAGCCTGCCTTAATCCTCTCATGACCATCCCACAAATATCTTCTTACGATAACCAAACAGTGCCTCTTGCAGAAGATGGGTATGTTCTCATGGAGCCAGGAGAAGATGAACAATGTGGCAACAAAAGGCCATTACAGCGGGACAGACAGTGGATGCTACAGGTTGGTGAGGAGATTCAGGAAGACAAGAGCAGAATTAACAAGGGAGCTCAGAGCGATGGTCTGGCATTTTAGGATGGTGGTGAGAGGTGCTCTGAACCTGGCTGTATTCCATAGGGACCTAGGTCCAAATTAAATAAACCATCTTCTGGCCCCAGTCAATCCTTGTACACTGTTTTTGTTTTCGCTTTTGTTTTCTATCAAAATACGTGCATTCGATGTATTTGAGAGAGAAATAGCGATCACAATGAGGGGGTGGAGCTGGAGACGGAGACTCAGACTTGTCGCTGAGCAGGAAACCTGAGACCAGAGTTGATGCCATGACCTTGGGATTATAAGTTGAGGTGAAGGCCGCCTTTGAATGATGGACACACCACAGGACTCATTCATTCTCTTCTTAATACCTCCTAGTACTAGACAAGAACCACTGCTCTACCATTTTTCAGAAATGAAGGGAATACGGATTTTGGCTTGGGGTGGTGTCGCTTGCTCTATCTGACCTGTGTCTTGTGTTGCTCTGTTTCTCTTGATTGTGATTGGAGTCCTCTGTGTCTCCAAATTTGGATCCCTGTTTCTGCTTCAAGATTAAGGGCATTTTGAGCTCTCATTTCTCAAAGAAATGTTCAGCCTTCTTTCTTTCTCTCACTCTTAGTTCTCCTACAATAGGCAACTCTTTCCATTCCTTGGAGTTGATGACCTCCCTATACTCATTGCCATGTTCCATCATTCTTCCTTCTCTCTTTGGATTTGCTTCTTTATCTTCCAGTCTTTTTCCTTCAGATCACTAATTGGAATCTCTGCTTCTGCCAGCTTCCTGGACTTTGCATCCAGTCTGCTACCAATCATTACATCAGGAACTCATTATTTTATATTATTTTTTATTTTTATCAGTTTTATCTCTGTGGTTCGAGGGTACCTAATATCTTCTGTGTCTTTCTGATGTGCAGTGAGTATCCTGGCCAGCTTTCAATCCTCCTTTGGGCGCGTCAAGAGTACAGGTTTCACTCTGATTGCCTGGCCATGATAATTTCTTTTTTTTTCTTTTTTTTTTTCCTTTGGCATCAAATGACTATTCTATCTTTGCATTGTATCTAGGTCTCTGTCTTCTTCCCTGTATTGAAAAAGCCCATTTTTTTTTCTAACCTGAGGCTAACTTCTTTAGTAAGGAAAGATGATGGATTGCCCAATGGCTGGTGCTTGATGGAGTCTTGCATCTGTGTGTCGCATGCATGCCCTCTGCTGCTGTGTTGTGGCTGTAACCTGTCCTTGAGACCAGTTATCTGCAAAGGCTCTCCTTTCCTGTCGTTTTGTGTGTTTGGGGTCTGGGGTAAATATTCTGAGGTATAGCTTGCTGGGCTCTGGTATGCCTGTGAAGGAAGTCGTTCAACAAAATCAACAGAATGAAGGCCTACATAATGCAGCGGTCAGGATAGAGCATGTGGGCAGGGCTTCCTTCTAGTTCCCTATGGAAGAGTCTGTTCTCCTGGGACTAAGTAACTTGGACTGAGGAAGGCAGCCCCACAAGTGTTTCATGGTTGGGATTTCATGTTGGCAGGTTAGGCAGCTAATGCCCTCACCATCCTGTCTTTGGCAGAAATTTAGTCATGATGCTGATGGTGCGAGGATCCAAAATTTTTGTGTCTCCATCAAATCATCTCCATGAACACACTCTCATGTATAGACTGCCAAAACCCACCATCTTCCCACTGTGTCTCCTGATATTGTCTATGAGCATGGTTCCAAGCTGTCTGCACCTGGTTTCTTGTTTGTGTCCTTTGAAGGAAAAACACAGTGTTCTCTTGAGTTGATGTCTGCCAAGCCTGCTTATTGAAATCTCCAGGCATCAATACCCTTTGTTGGGAAGAACTCATGCCATTCGGACCCTCTGCTGGTCACAGCAAATGCATTGGGAAACATGCTTCTTATGGGTTCCCAGTGTGATCTTCTCTCCTGTGCCTTTGTATTCTGCATTGACTCACTGTCCTCTGACGCACCAAACACCATAAATCCCATAATCAATGTCTCCATCTTCTCCCACAGTCTCGGCGAATTCTTTTCTCTTTTGCTATGGAGTTTGCTTTTAAACTTCAGGTCGATTTCTGCCAAGTTGCAGTTGATGTGGTAATCTTCCAGTTGTGTTCATGGCTGAAGACAAGCCTGGAGTTCCCAGCCACTGCTACCAACTCACTGTCTTCAAAGGCACCGCAGAATCTTACAGAGGATAAACAAGAATGAATTCTTGCCACTTGACTCATGTGGCAGACTTGTGGAGATCATTGGGTTATGTCACATATCAGTCTCAGAAAGACAAATAATATAGGATTTCACTCTCGCATGGTAGTCAAGAGACATGGGAAAAAGTAAGGGAAAAAGGGACAAACTACATGATTCTAACCAGGCACACAGAATTTGCCTTTTGTGTGAAGGCAGGTTTGTGAGAATATGTGTTTATAAAAGTGGATAAAAGGTGACATTCTTTGTAGGAAATGTGGCTTAAAGTGATGGAATGTGAGTTTTCAAGGCATGTCAAATTAAATTGCTAACCATAAAATAACAACTTCCTACTCTTGAAATTTAACTATAAGTGTTATGTGAACACACACAAACAACACACACACACACACACACTCAGACACACATGGTCACACAAAGGAGACACACCAGAGATGGGGAGGAAGTGAGGAATCACTCTAAAGAAAGCAAACCCCCAAGAAATAACATAAAGGAAAAAGGCATGGAGATTCCAATTCAGAAACTAACCAAAATAAAAAGTTAATATCCTACCTATTATAATTAGTTTAAGAATTCAGGATAAATTATTTGTTCTGTACAAAGAATTGTTGGAATGAATAAGAATTAAAAAAAAAAGAGAAAGAAAGAAAGGGCAAAAATTTCCACAAGGAAACAACAAAAACTTAACAAGCTCAACCTCATGTTGCAATAGAGATTTCCTTCGACTCGAAAGTGAAGGAATTGGTGACATAGGTTATGCAATTGAGAAAGCGAAGGGAGCAAAAGTAATTGTGCCTATGGCAGATAGAGAGATTTTATGCCTTTGAAAGACAAAAGTTACGAGAAGCTGCCTTGTCTTTATGGAGTATCAAAACACCAGAAACTTGGAAGATTTGCCAACAGATACACCTCCATGTGGGTGTATATAAATGTTGGAAGCATATTTACAGAAAGAAAAGGAGATGGGGACCACATTCCAGTATTGTTGCAGACTACAGTATCCACTTATAGCACAGGACAGATCATCCAGAGAGAAAGGTGGTAAGGAATAGCAAATGTCATCATAGACTCTCTAGACCACCTGAGCTTTGGGGAAACATGCATAATATTGTGTCTATGAGGACCATAAGAGAAGTTTTTCCCAAAGGCAGACCTAAAATTGTCTGTCAGAAATCCTCTGCCGGACCCAAATACAGTCGTAATTATTAGAAGATAATTCAAATCCTGTCTTGTAACTTATAACCACAAAGATATGAAAACAGAAAGAAATCACTTAAAAAAGGGAAACACAGCCAGGCACGAATAGTTGGAAAAAACAACACACTCCTGAAGTAGCAATGAATCAAAGAAAGAAAATCAGAAAGTACTTTGAACAAAGGAAATTCAAGAAACTTATGGGATGATGTCAAAACATCTTATGAAGAAAGAATATAGGGGTAAATTTGTGTATTTACCAAAATTAAACACACACACACACACACACACACACACAAACATGCATACACAAAAAGCAACCTAACATGATAGCATAAGGAAATAGAAAAAGAAGAAAGAAGTTTAGCAAACTAACAAACTGAAGAAACCTTTACTGACGGAGAGCAGCATCAAGAAGAAAGTTTGACACCTGATGGAAAGGGAAAAAAAAGAAAATAAAACAAAACAAAACAAAACTAAAAGATTCCTCTACAAAATTATGCCACAAATCTAAGAACAAGTGAAAAGGATAAATTCCAAGACACATATCAACTCCCACGTTGTAGATACCCTACAATATCTGAGCTTTTTATTACTGACTAAATCGTTTGAAGGAGTAATCAAACTCCTGCCAACACACAGAAGGCCACATCCAAATCATTTTCCTAGTCAACACTTGCATAAATTTAGTAAAGGCAATGGCATTTCTTCGCATTGATTCCAGAAATGGAGGTGGCGGGTAAAATCTACTTTTCAAATATAAAGACCCATTTAAGATAAGGTCATTAAAGGGAAAAAATTCCATGCCTTTTTCAATAAGTAAAGATAATGAAAATATAATTTTTTTCCTTTTCTTTGGGTGTCTTCATCTGCTTTTGAAAGGGCCAGACTGTATTTCCTTTTATATTTTTGTTCTTTTGAGGAAACCAGCCTATGATCCATCATCTGTTTATGACAAATAATTCACTAAAGCTTTAGTTCCATATATGGTTTAGTGTTCATCCTAACATATGCCACAACTCCTGGATACCCATTAGCCAGTGCCCTCATTCCCTGAATTTTTCTCTTTTCTGTAACCCTCAGCTTGGTTCTTCAGAGTCCAGACACACTCCCTGTTTGTCTCCTTCTCTGACTTCATTTCCTTCAGTTTTCCCTTCCTTCTACTAAGGGTCATGATTGTCCTCCTGGGGCACATAGGATGGGAGCCATGAGAAATTCTCCTTTGTCTGCTTGCCTTTTTTTTATTTCTAAACACCCAGTCCTGTGAAACTCAAGTCCATGCAAGTACCAGGAGTTCATCCTCCCTGATGGGTGAGGGATACTCTGTTGTCAATACAAACCACACCTTCTTTATCCAATAGTTTTTGCAAGTACATTACAGCTCAATCCACAGTTCTGCTCGAGTTGGCATTACAGTTCACAGATATAGACCATTCCTTTACCTCTGATTTAAGAGAATTGGTCAACATGGCTATACCTGTTACCACAGCAGGTAGTGTTAACTAATGATAACAAGGAGTACTGATTAGGGCTCTTCCTTCAGCGTTAGCTCTCATGCAAAATGTCACGCTCCTTGAAGCCTTTCCAAATTTGTTTAAGGGAAAAGTAGGTAGACAGAGCCATAATCCCTTATGACTAGTGTTTTCCAACACTACGAGATGAAAACAAAGATAGCACAATACATCCATGTCCTAACATTTTTCCTTGAAAAGGTACTTTCCGTTTCTTTGTCATAACTGACCCATAGGGAAAAGGCACTGAGAAAGGACTCTCTCACACACAGGATAACAAACCTCACAGAGAGCTGATGATACCCAAGGGGCCTCACTGTTTCTTGAGATCTCTAGAAATTTCAGTATAAATAGTAAAACCTTGCCTTCTATGGAGAAATGCTGGTCTAAAGGATGGTATCCCAAACGTCGTTTTTTTTTTTTCTCTTTGTCTAGAAAGGGAAGTGGGACATTAACACAAAAGACAACCTGAGTTTTTGATCAGGGTACGGGTTTTTTTTTTTTTTTTCTGTGTTTTCTGGTGCTTCCTACCTAAAGCCATAGGACAAAAAGGACATGAGAGTGGGACTGCTGATTTAGTGAAGCCAGTTTTTGTGATGTCACAAAGATTTGAGTTCCTAGAAACTACTCCTTCCCAAACCACGCCTTATGTACACTTGGCGGTAGTAGTCATGGGTGGGCCAAGAAGATCCCAAGCCCTCCCAAACTTCTGAGGCTGCCTGTGAAGTGAGTTGGTGTTAATTTCTCCATGGCCAAATTTGTAGTCTTTTATTGTGACAGTCAGCACCAGCCATCTGCATTCCGGAGAAAGGCATGAATCCACAATTCCACCTTACCCACCACGAAAGTCCAAGAAAGAAGCAGGTCTCAAACAAAGACTCAGGGGAGGAAATCCATGTCCCTCACATGTGTTTGATACTCCCACCCAATCAGGGTGCTTCTGACTAGGGAAAGGCCACCCAAGTAAAGCTGAAAGGGAATACCCACAACCATGACTAAGACCTGTCTGTAGTCTTCAACAGTAAGGACACGAGTAACTCTAGTGTCTCCAGAAATCATGAAAAAAAGGCCACCCAATTTTCAAAAGTAAACAAGTCCCAAAGGCATACTCTACACCTAGAACCTGAGGCCCAAGACTGACTCATTTACTTGGAGTCCACAGGAACAAGCGCGGAACATGTTGCAAGAGACCTAATAGCACAAGTGAAGTGATCTGAATGACACTCTTGCCGGTTCAAGATGAAAATGTGTATCTCCAAAAGGACATGTTGAAGGGGATTCAAATGTCAAGGAATTTTGAGCATTCCCACAGGGTGGTTCAGCTACCCTCTGGGGAACTGAATTGAGATACAGCAGCAGAAGCCTGCCTTAACCATCTCATGACCATACCCAAATGGTTTCATACAATAACCAAACAGTGCCTCTTGCAGAAGATGGACATGTTCTAATGGAGCCAGGAGAGTGAAAACCAAGTGTCATTACAGCTGGACAGACAGCAGATGCTACAGGTTGGTGAGAAAATATAGGAAGACAAAGAATAGGAGAATGAACAATGGAGCTCAGAGCAACGGTCTAGTATTTTATCATGGTAAGAGGTGCAGCATTCCACAGAGATATAGGTCCAAATTAAATAAACCGTCCTCTGGCACCAGTAAATCCTTGTAAACTGGTTTTGTTTTTGTTTTTGTTTTTTTAGTCAAAGGATACACATGCACGTACTTGAGAGATAGGCAGAAGTTTACAATGAGTGGGTGGAGCTGGGGAGGGGAAACAGACTTGCACCTGAGCAGGGAAGCTGAGACCAAAGTTGACACCATGGCATTGGGATCATGAGTTGAGCTGAATTCCGCCTCTGAACTAATGGAGGATCATATCGAGGTTCATATCATTGTCCTCTTAATACCTCAGAGTTCTAGACAAGAACTACTGCTCTGTCATTGTTCAGAAATGCAGGGGATACAGATTTTGGCTTGGGCTGGTGTTGCTTGCTCTATCCGATGTACTCCAAGAGCTGGTAGAGCTTGTCGTCTTTAAGTCACTGACTTGGTTATGAACACACCACTCTCCCTCGCATATTTGGGTAAAGATAATTCCTCCACTACCAGCTTTTGCAGGAGAAATGACACTGTCTTGTGCTGCTCCTTCTGTTGATGGTGATGGGTGACCTCTCTGCCTCTGAATCTGGATCTCTGTTTCTGATCCCAGATGAGAGACATTTTCAGCTCTGATTTCTCAAAGACATGTTTGGCCTTTATACTCTCACTCCTAGATCTCCTAGAGTAGGCACCTCTTTCCATTCCTTGGATTCGATGACTTTCCAAAGCTCATTATTATGGCCTATCATTCTTCCTTCTCTGTTTGGCTTTGCTTCCTTATTTTCTAGTCTTTTACTTTTAAGTCACTAATTTGATCATCTTCCTCTGCAGGCTTCCTCGACGTTGCATTGTCTGCTACCAATCTTTTCATCAGGGACCCTATATTTTATTTTCTTTTTTTTTTAATCACATTTCTCTCTGTGGTTAGAGACTTTCTGATATCTTCTGTGTTTTTCTGATGTACAGTGAGTATCCTCGCTGCTGCTTTAAATCCACCATCGGGTGTGTAACATTAGAGGTTTCACTTTGATTGCTTTGCCTTAATCATTTCTTATTCATTTTTCCTTGATTACAATTGATTATTCCATCTTAGCATTGGATCTAGGTCTCTTTCTTTTTTTCTTTATTCTCAAAGCACATTCTGTTTTCTTCCTTGAGGGTAATGTCTTTTGGAAGAAGAGAACTTGGAGTGCCCAAGGGCTGGCTCTTGAGGGAGTCTCTGGTGTGTGTGGCATGCATGTCCTCTGCTGTTGAGTTGTGGTTGCCCCCTGACCTTAACGCCATCATCTTCAGAGGCTGTCCTTGACTGCCTTTTGGTGAGTTTGGTGTGTTTGCTCCTCTATCCTGTGCCTTTATATTGCATTGACTCACATCCCTCTGAAACACCAATCACCCACGACTCCCTAAACCATTTCTCCAATCTTCTGCCATAGTATCTATGACTTCCTTTCTCTTTTGATGTGGAGATTGAATTGTAGGTTTCAGGTCAATTTCCACCCAGTTGCAGTTGTTGTGTTAATATTCCAGTTGTGTTTATGGCTGATGACAAGCCTGGAGTTCCCAGACATTACTACCATTTCACTGTCCTCCAAAGGCACCATAGACTCTTACACAGCCATAAAAGAGAATGAATCCTTGCCACTTGTCTCATTTGGCTGTGTTGGGAAGAGCATTGGGCTACGTCATATCACCCAGTCTCAACAAGACAAATAACCTGTAATTTCACTCTCTCATGGTAGTAAAGGAACATGTGAAAAAGCAGGGGAAAAGGGACAAACAATACGACTCTAACCAGAACCACAAAATTTTGTGTTTCTTTGAAGGCAGGTCAGTGGGAATATGTGTTTGTAAAAGAGGACTAAATGGGACATGCTTTGCAGGAAATACAAAAGTGATAGAATGTGAATTTTGAAGGCCTATCAAATTGAATTGCTATCCATAAAAGGTTGACTTCCTATCTCTTGAAATTTTATTGTAAGTGTTATGTGAAGTGACACAAGATGAAGGGGAAGTAAGAGGAGGTACCATTTCAACCTGTACCCTAAATTGATGTGATTTCCTACCAAATAACTCTGATCACCCATGAAATAAGCCTGAGATCAGAATTATAAACATCTGGATCTCTACAAGGTCAGAAAACACCAGTGGGCAGGAAAAGCAGTGTTGGAACATCAGACTTACTATAAAAGATAAAGAAAAGTGGAAGGAAGCTACAGGCGACTGGTTGGAAAGTAATGCCCCAATACGAGAGTGCCCTGTATCTGGGGACCAGCATTAACTTGGACTATGGCTGAAAGCACTCAAAAGGTGCAAATGATCACGGGGATAAATTGTGGGAAATGGGGAAGCTAAGAATAGGATCTTAAGTCCCTGGATGCAGGACAGCCTCCCCTGGCATGGAGCCAGAGAGTGTGTGGTTTCTAAGCCGCCAGCACGCCTGAAATCGCATGGGGTCTGGCTCCTTTGAGGGCCTGGGAGCCTCGCCAGACAGCAGAACGCGGAGCCTTGCTAAAAGAGCCTGAGACGCATGCACCCCTTACCATCCTCTGAGAGAGGTGTTTGAAAACTCAGCCTAGTGCTCTTAGACCCACACCATACTATCAGAGCCTGAGACACTCAGACACCCCACACACTCCCCTGAGAGAGTTGCTTGCAAGCCAGGCACTCTTATACCCAGAAGCCTAGGCATTCTCAGCCAGGGCCAGCGGGAAACCTCAGTGTGGAATCACTGTTTTGAACCTCTCTGGCAGTCTGGAACTGCCCAGAAAGCCACTGCTGCTGTAGTTTGGGGTACATGCAGAAGATTCTGCATGCCCTGGGACCACGACTAAAATATGCTCTGCCAGCAGCCAAGGGGGAATTATAAGGGCTCTGCAGCACCCACAGGGGAGATGACTGAGACTTCCCTTTGAGAGGGAGATCAGGGTGCAGTTTGCTTTCCTCTAAACCTCCTAAAACCAAAACCCAAATATATATATATATATATGTATATGTATATATACATATATATGTATATGTATATATACATATATAAATATATATAAAATAGAAATATATGTAAATATATATTATATGTATTTTTTCTCTTGTTATACACTTTTATACATATATATATATATATTTAAGCAAATAAAGAAAGAACCTGTAAAAAACCCAAGTATAACAATAATATACTTATATAGAAGACTTATATACTTATATATATGTATACTTGCATACTTATATATAAGAATTATATATATATTATATATTTTATCTCATCATATAATTTTATCAGTATTTTTGTTTGTTTTTGTTTGTATACTATATAAATTTATCCTTAGGGCCCATTTGATCTGAAACTTCACTTTTATCTTCCATTTTTTCCCTGTTTCTTTCTCTCTCTCTTTTTTTTCTTTTTCTTTTCGTTTTTCTCTCATTTAGGTGGGGAATCCTGATTTCTCTTAAGCATTCGAGGGTGCACCTTGACTGCACCATGTTCAATACATCCAGCTACATCTGTTCAGTCATCTCTCATCAAAATGAATAGGAGGAGAATTGCCCAACAAAAGAAAAATACAGAGGACGGGCCTTCTGCAACAAAGCTAATGGCTACCAACATAGGTAATATGTTGGAAAGAGAATTCAGGCTCACAATTATCCAGGCAATAGCTAGGTTGAAGAAAGCCATGGATAACCAAATGTAATTGAATAGGAAAGACCTGAAAGATACCAGGGATAAGGTTCACAATGCTCTCAATGAGTTCCAATCTAATCTAAATTTTCTAAAAGCTAGGTAACTGAGACAGAATATATAATTAGTGATCTTGAGGACAAAGAGATAGAGAGAAAGGATCAGGAGGAAGCCTGACACAAACAGCTTAGAAGAAATAAAAACAGAATCAGGTAAGTAAATGATACGATGAAAAATTCCAACTCCATAATTATAGGAATCTATGAAGGGGAGGAGAAAGAAAGAAGTCTAGAAGATAAAGTAGAACAAGTTATTCATGACAAGTTTCCCAATATCACGATTGGAACCAGCATTCATGTACTAAAGACAGAAGGGTCTCCCCCCAAGATTATAGATTTCAAAAAAAAAAAAAGTCAAGAAACCTGAGAGTAAAACTGAGAAATAATGAATATAGATACAATCTCTTGAAGCAGCTATGACATAGAGGCTCTTTACGTACAGAGGAAAGCTCATCGGGATCTCATCAGACTTGTCCACAGAGACATGGCAAGCCAGAAAGGGCGCTTAATGAAAAGAACACTTTATCCAGCAAAAATACTTTCCCAGCAAGACAGACATTCAAAATGGATGGAGAGATAAAGAGTTCCCAAGACCGGCAAGGCAAAAAAGACTATGCAATCACCAAGTTGGTACTGCAGGAAATTTTAAGAAAGGTTCAAGAAAAGAGGAAAAATCCTAAGAATAGCATTGAACAGAAAAATAGAGACAATCTACAGAAAGAAAGACTTCAAAGGTCACACTATGTCAATAAAAAACCTATCTATCAATAATCACTCTCCATATGAATGGCCTCAATGCACCCATAAAATGACACAGGGTTGAAGAATGGATAAAACGACAAGACCCAACTATATGTTGCCTACAAGAGACCCATTTTGAACTTAAGGATACACCCAGACTGAAAGTGAAGGGATGGAGAAGCATTTTTCATGAAAATTGGCCCCCAAAGAAGGTCGGGGTAACAATTCTCATATGAGATAAATTAGATTTTAAACTAAGACTGTCGTCAGAGATACAGAAGGACACTACAAAATTCTTAAAGGAACTCTACACCTATATGATCTAACAATGGTAAATATCTATGACCCCAATATGGAAGCAGCCAATTACATAAGAAAACTATTAGTCTAGATAAAGAGTTATGTTGATATGAATACATTAATAGTAGGAGATCTTTTTTTAACTTTTAAAAGATTTATTTATTTGACAGACAGAGTTCACAAGTAGGCAGAGAGAGAAGGAGAAAGCAGGCTCCCTGCTGAGCAGAGAGACCAATAGGGGCTCGATCCCAGACACTGAGATCATAAGTGGAGCCAAAGGCAGATGCTTTAAACCACTGAGCAACCAAGGTGCCCTAATAGAAGAAGATCTTAACACGCCTCTTTCAAAAATTTCAAGCAGAAAATAAACAAACAAATAAATATAATATACATATATATTATATGCTCCAGCTCTTTTCAAAGAGCTGGTCAAATAATCCGAAAATTTGTATGGATTAAGAAGAGACCCAGAGTCACTAAGTAAATCTTATAAAACAAACATTTAACTGGGGGCATCACGTTATGTGATCTCAAGCTTTACCACAAAGCTGTGATTACCAAGACAGCATGGACCTGACATAAAAACAGAGAAATATACCAGTGGAACAGAGTATAGAGCCCAGATATTGGCCCTCAACTCTAGGGTCAAATAATCTTCGACAAAACAGGAAAAAAACATACAGTGGAATAAGACAGTCTCTTCAATAAATGGTGCTGGGAAAACTGGGCAGCTATATGTAGAAGAATGAAACTCAACCATTTTCTTACACTGTACATAAAGATAAACTCAAAATGGATAAAAGACCTCGATGTGAGACAGGAATCCATCAGAATCCTATAGGAGAACATAGGCAATAATCTTTTCGATATCAGCCACAGCAACTTATTTCAAGATATGTCTCCAAAGGCAAAGGAAACAAAAGTGAAAATGAATTTTTGGGGCTTCAGCAAAATCAAAAGCCTTTGCACAGCAAACGGAACAGTCAACAAACAAAGAGGTAACCCATGGAATGTGAGAAGATATTTGCAAATGACAGTATAGACAAAAGGTTACATCCAAGGTCTATAAAGAACTCCTCAAGCTCAACACAGACAAAACAGACAACCATATCAAAAAATGGCCAGAATGCATGAACAGACACTTCTCCATTGAAGAAATACAAATGACTATCAGACACATGAAAAAAAATGTTCATCATTCCTAGCCACTAGGAAGATTCAAATGACCACCACATTGAGATACCACCTTACACCAGTTGAATGGCCAAAATTAGCAAGACAGGAATCAACATGTGTTGGAGGGGATGTGGAGAAAGGGGAACCCTCTCACACTGTTGGTGGGAATGCAAGTTGGTGCAGCCTCTTTGGAGAACAGTGTGTAGATTCCTCAAGAAATGAAAAATATTACTTCCCTATGACCCTGCCATTGCACTACTGGGTATTTACACCAATGATACAGATGTAGTGAAAAGAAGAGCCATCTGTACCCCAATGTTTATGGAAGCAATGGCCACAGTTGCAAACTGTGGAAAAAAGCAAGATGCCCTTCAACAGATGAATGGATAAGGAAGGTGTGGTCCATATACAATATGGAGTATTATGCCTCCATCAAAAAGGATAAATACCCAACTTTTGTAGCAACATGGACGGGACTGAAAGTGATTATGCTGAGTGAAGTAAGTCAAGAGAGAATTAATTATCATATGGTTTCCTTTATTTGTGGAGCATATCAAATATCATTGAGTACATGGGGGTTATAGAGGAGAAGGGAGTTGGGGGAAATTGGAAGAGGAGGTGAACCATGAGAGACTACAGACTGAAAAAATTCTGAGGAGTTTGAAGTGGTGAGGGGGGGTGTGAGGTTGTCGGTATTATAGAGGGCACGGATTGCATGGAGCACTGCGTGTAGTTCAAAAATAATGAATACTGTTATCTGAAAATAAATAAAAATATAAATTTAAAATTATGGAAAAAAAAAAACAAAGCCACAACCCATAGAATGGGAGAAAATATTTGCAAATCTCAGTTCACACAAAAGGTTGATATCCAGGATCTATAAAGAAATTCTCAAACTCAACACTCACAAACAGACAATCATATTTAAAAAAGGGCAGAAGATAGGAAAAGAAACTTGTCCAATGGGCAGTATTGACCACACCTTCTTTATCCATTAGTCCTTTCAAGGGAATTGCAGCACAATCCACAGTTCTACTGGAGGAGCCATTGCAGGCCATGGATATAAGCAGTTCCTTTTCCTCTGACTAAAGAGACATGGTCAACATGGCTATACCCATAATTTCCAACCCTTAGTAATCCCTTAACATAAGGAAAAGACACTGAAAAGTACTCTTTCATCCACAGGATGACATACCTCACAGAGAGCTGATGATAGCCAAGAGACCTCTCTGCTTCTTGAGATCTCTAGAAATGTCAGTGGAAATAAGAAAACCTTGCTGTCTCTGGAAAATTGTTGGCCTACAGGATAGTATACCAAATATAATTTTCTGTTCTATTTGTCTAGAAAAGGGAAGTGGGAAATTAACATACAAAACAACTTAAGTTCTTGATCAATTTCAGAAGACTCTTTTTCTGTCATTCCCGGGGATTCCTACCTAAAGCCATAGTACTCAAAGATCATGAGAGAGGGACTGATGATTCAGGGAAGCTAACTTCTGTGATGTCACCAAGGCTTGAGGTCATATCAACCACTCTTTGCCAAACCACGCCTGATCACAACATTGGCTGGAGTAGTCATGGGTGGTCCAAGGATTCCAAGCCCTCCCAAACCACTGGAGCCACCTGGGCCTCTCACTAAGGCAGTGGCAAAGTGAGTCGGTGGCAGCTTCTCCATGGCTGAATTCATAGTCTTTGGTTATGACTGTCACCACCAGCCCTCTGGGCTCTGGATAAAGAATGGAATCTACCATTCTATCTTACCCACGATTGGCCAAGGAAGAATCAGGCATCAAATAATAACTCAGAGCTGGAACTCCATGACCTGCACATGTCTATGATCCTCCCACTCAATCCTGGCGCTTTTGAACAAAAAAAGAACCACCAAGGAGCCCCAGGGAAAACCGGCAACCATGCCCAAGACATGTCTGGAGTCTTCAACAGCGAGGACATGAGTGACCCTCGCTTCTCCAAACACCGTGTCAAAATAACCTACCAATTTTCAAAAGTGACAAAGCACCAAAGGCAGACCCTTCACCTGAGAACCTGAGGCCCAGGGCGGACTCATGTACTTAGAGTCCACAGGAGCAAGCGTTGAGTTGTTGGAATAGAACCATAGCCCAAATGAAGCCATTTGAAAGATTTTTGTGCCTGTTTCAGGTTGTCCAAACAACATGTATACATGGAGATACAAACATGTATCTCCAAAAGAACTCAAGGAAGAGGATTCAAATATCACAGAACCATGAGCATTCTCACAAGTTGGTGCACCTACCCTCTGAGGAACTCTGTGGAGATGTGGCAGCACAAGTCTTCCTTAACCCTCTCATGACAATCCCCCAAATGGCTTCATGGGATCAGCAAGCAGTGTCCCTTGTGAAGATGGTTGTGTTCTAATGGAACCAGGAGAGGATGAAGAACGTGACAAAAAGGAGCCACTACAGTTGTATAGACAGTGGATGCTAGAGGTTGGTGAGGAGATACAGGAAGACAAAGAAAATCCGAATGAACAAGGAAGCTCAGAGCGACAGTCTGGCATTTCAGGGTGGTAGGATGTGCTCTGAACCTGGCTGCATTCCATAGGGACCTAAATACAAATTAAAAAAACCATCCTCTGGGCCAAGTCATTTCCCATCAAGTCTCCCGGGACTGTCTCTGATCAAGATTTCCAGGTTGCCTGCACCTGGTTGCTTGTTGGTGTCCTCTCCAGGAGAAACACAGTGTTCTCTCGAATCAATGTTTGCCAAGCCTGATGATCTGAATACTCAGGACTCAAGACAATTATTTGACAAGAACTCGTGCCATTCACAGCCACTGCTGGTCGCAGCCAGTATCATTGGGAAACATGCTCCTTGTGGGTTCTCAGTGTGCTCCTCTCTTCTGTGCCTTTGTCCTTTGCATTGTCTCACTGCCCTCTGAAGCACCAACCGCTTACATCTACCCTAAGCCATGCCTCCATTCTTCTCCCAAAGTTTCTGTTACTTCAATTTTCTTTGGCTGTAGAGTTTGCTTTGTAAGCTTCAGACCAATTTCCACCATGTTGCACTTGATGGTGTAATATCCCAGTTGTTTTCCTGGCTGAAGACAAGCCTGGAGTTCCCAGACACTACTACCATCTCACTGTCCTCCAAAAGCACTGCAGACTCTTGCCCAGCCATAAGCAAGAATAAATTCTTGCCCCTTGTCTCATGTGGCAGAATTGTGGAGAGCATTGGGCTACGTCACATCTATCAGTCTAAGAAAGACAAATAACATACAATTTCCAAGTGATGGAATGGGAGTTTTAAAGGCATATCCAATTGAATTGCGATCCATAAAAGACCAACTTCCCATCTCTTGAAATTTCATTATAAGTGTTATGTGAAACACACACAGATAGCATCGACACAAAGACACACACACACACACACACACACAGAAAAGACACATGAGCGATGCAGAGGAATTGTGGATCAAGGGAAGCAAACCCCCCCAAAATACCATTAAGGGTAAAGGTACAGAGAATCCAAGTAAGAAAACAATGAAAATGAGATAGTTAACTCCTTCATTGTCAATCATTAGTTAAAGTATTCAGGACTAAATTCTCCAATCCCTATAAACAGATTATTAGAAACATGAAAATAAAAAAAAGGGCAAAAAAGGTCAACAAGAAAACAAAACAAAACAAAACAAAAAAAAAAAAAAAAAAAAGCTTGAACTTACATTGGCCATACAGTCGAAGGAGATTTTCTTCTACTATAAGGAGATTTTCTTCGACTATCAAGATACACATAGATTGAAAATGGAGGAATTGGGAAGATATAGTTCATGCAACTGGCAAGGAGAAGAGAATCAAAGTGATTGTGCCAATGACAAGTAGAGAGATTTTAGCACTTCAAGAGACAAAAGATTCCCGGAAGGTGTTTTGTCTTCATGCAGCATCAAAACATCAGAAACTTGGAAGAATTGCCAACAGATACAAAACCAATGTGGGTGTTTCTAAATGTTGGAAGCATATTAACAGAAAGGAAAGGAGATTGGGACCACATTCCAATATTGTTGGGGACTACGATATCCACTTACAGCACAAGACAGATCATCCAGTGGGAAAGGTGGTAAGTAATAATAGACGTCATCATGGGCTCTCTAGTCCACCTGAGCTTTGGGGAAACATGCATAATATTGTGTATCTGAGAGCCATAAGAGAAGTTCTTCCCAAGGGCAGACCTAACATTGTCTATCAGAGATCCTCTGCTGGAGTCCAAATCCAGTCGTAATTAATAGAGAATTCAAATCTTATCTTGTAACTTAGGACCACGAATATATGAAAACAGAAAGAAATCACTTACAAATGGGAAACACAGCCAGACACTAAAAGGTGGAAAACACAACACACTCCCGAACTAGCAGAGTCAAGGAAGGACAAGCCAAAGGAAAATCAGAAAGTACCTTGAGCAAAGGAAAGTCAAGAAACTTACGGGATGATACCAAAATATTGTATGAGGAAAGAATATAGGGATAAATGCGTTTATTTCCAAAAATTAAAAACACTGAAGAAAAGCAACCTAAACGGTGGCATAAGGCAATAGAAAAAGGTGAAACAAACTCCAAAGTAAACAGAAAAAAGGAGATAATACATATGGTCATTGCAATAAAGAAATACAGACAAACCGATAGGAAAAATTCAAAAGAAATCACACATCAGTTTTGAAAACTTTAACTGGTGGAGCCATTACCTGGATTCAAGGGGAGACAAGCATATAGTTGAAAGTAGCAGACCACAGGACAACTTATATAAAGGAACAAAAAAATAACCTAAAAGCCCCTCTACACAATTATGCTAGACAATCCAAGAACTGTAAAAAAGGATAAATTCCACGACACACATCAACTCCCAAGATTAGGTCAGGAACTCTATAGCATCTGAACTCTCTCCTAGTGACTAAAGCATTTGAAGCAGTAATCAAACCCCTACCAACACAGAGAAGTCCAGGTCCAAATCACTTTCCTGGGCAACTCGTCTAGACATTTAGTGAATGCAATGCCATTTCAACTAATCGATTCCAGAAATGAAGGATGCGGGGAGACTCTAATTTAAAAATATCAAGACCAATTCAGATACGGACATTTTAGGAAACATTGTACATGTCATTTTAATAAGTAAAGTTAATAAAAATATAATTATTTCCTTTTCTCTGTCAGTCTTCAACTGCTTTGGAAAGGGCCAGTTTGTTTTTATCTTAATATTTTGTTGTGTTGAGGAAGTAGGCCTATCATCCATCATTTATTTTTCACAGAGTATTCACGGATTATTTAGTTCTATATACGACCTAGTGCTTCTTCTAATATATGCCACAACTCCTCAACACCTATTTGCCAGTTCCCTCATTCCCTGCTTGTCTCTCTTTTCTGTAACCTCAGCTTGGTTCCTCAGAGTCCTGAGTAACTCTTGTGTTGTCTCCTCCTCTGACATTTTTCCCTTCAGTTTTCCCTTCTTTCTACTAAGGCCCATGGTATTCCTTCTGGGACCCATAGATGAGAAGCCATATGACATTTCCCTTTGGTGCTTGCCTTTTTAATTTTGCAACACCCAGTCCTGTGGCATTCATGTCAATGCCAAGTGCCAGGGATTCATCCTCCTTGGTGCCTGAGGAATACTCTGTTGCCAATAGGAATCACATTTTCTTTATCCACTAGTCTTTGCAAAGGCACTGCATCTCAATCTACTGTCTTGCTCCAGGGGGTATTGAAGGCCACCGACATAGGTTATTCCTTTTGCTCTGATTAAAGAGACTTGGTCAACATGTCTATACCCATTACCACAGCAGGTAGAGTTAACTAAAGATGACAAGGAGTGATGTCCAAGGCTCTTCCTTAAGGGTTAGCTATCATGAAGAATGTCACTCTACTTTAAACATTTGCAAAGGTGTTTAAGGTAAAACCAGGTAGACAGAGCCCTAATGCCTTATGACTCGTGTTTCAGAACACTAGGAAATGAGGACACAGACAGCACAATACATCCATGCCCTAATATTTTTCCCTGAAAAGGGTCTTTCTATCCCTTAGTCTTCCCTGACCCATAAGGAAAAGACACTGAGAAAGAACTCCCTCACCCACCAGATGACAAACCTCACAGAGAGCTGATGATACCCAAGAAGCCTCACTGTTCCTTGAGATCTCTAGAAATTGCAGTGGAAATAGGAAATCCTTGCCGTCTCTGGAGAATTGTTGGTCTAAAGGATGGTATACCGAACGTCATTTTCATTTCTCTTTGTCTGAAAAGGGAAAGTGGGAAATTAACACACAAGACAACCTAAGTTCTTAGTCAGGCTAAGAAGGCTTTTTTTTTTTTTCTCCATCCCGTGGCTTAGTACCTAAAGCTATAGGACTCAAAGGTCATGAGAGATGGACTGCTGTTTCAGTGAAGCCAACAACTTCTGTTGGCCCACCCATGAATACCCGAGTATTCATGGGTGGGCCAAGAGGACCCCAAGCCCTCTCAAATCACTGGAGCAGCCTGGGTCTCTCACCAAGGAAGTTACAAAGTGAGTCAGTGGCACCTTCTCCATGGCTAAATTTATAGTCTTTGGTCGTGACTGTCACCACCAGCCCTCGGGGCTCTGGAAAAAGGCAGGAATCCACCATTTCATCTTACCCATGACTGGCCTAGAAAGAATCAGGCATCCAACGATGACTCAGGGGTGGAACTCCATGCCCTGCACATGTCTATGGTTCCCCCACACAATCACGGCACTTCTGACCAGGAAAAGTGCCACCACGGAATGCTCCCAGGGAACACCTGCAACCATGCCAAAGACATGTCTGGAGTTATCAACAGTGAGGACACGAGTAAACCTAGGGTGTGTAGACACCATGCCAAAATGGTCTCCCAATATTCAAAAGTGACCAAGCACCAAAGGCAGAACCTACACATGATAAACTGAGGCTCAGGACAGACTCATGTACTTGGAGTCCACAGAAGCAAGCATGGAGCTTGTTGGAAGAGAAACATAGTCCAAGAGAAACCATCGGAAAAAGACTATCGTGCCCGTTTTAGTATGTCAACATGCATCTCCAAATGGATGCAAGAAAGAGGACTCGAATGTTGCAGAGACTTGAGCATTCCTACACGTAGGTGCAGCTACCCTCTGTGGAACTGAATGGAGATGTGGATGCACAAGCCTGCCTTAAACTTCTCATGACGATCCCAAAATGGCTTCAGGTAATAAGCAAGCAGTGCCCATTGTGATGATGGGCATGTTCTAATGGAACCAGGAGAGGATGAAGGACGTGATAAATAGGAGCTCCTACAAGGAGACAGACAGTGGATGCTACAGGTTGGTGAAGAGATACAGGAAGACAGAAAAAAGCTGAATGAACTATGGAGATCAGAGCGACAGTCTGGCATTTCAGAATGGTGGGACATGCTCTGAACCTGGCTGCATTCCATTGGGACCTAAATCCAAATTAAATAAACCCACCCCTGCGCCCAGTTAATATCCTGATGTTGCTTCAAGCTTCCATTGAGCGTGTTACATGTAGACGTTTCATTTTGATTGGCCTGGACAGGATCATTTCTTGTTCTTTTCCTCAGCGTCCAATGATTCTACCACCTTTGCATTGGATCCCAGTCTCTGTCTTCTCTATATTGAAAAAGTTCTTTCTGGGCCAAAATTTGCAAGACAGGAAACAACACGTGTTGGAGGGGATGTGGACATAAGGGAAACCTCTTCCACTGTTGGTTGGAATGCAAGTTATTGCAGCCTTTTTGAAGAACAGTGTGGAGATTCCTCAGGAAATTAGAAATAGAACTGCCTTATGACCTTGCAATTGCACTAAGGGTATTACCACAAAGATTTAGATGTAGTAAAAAGAAGGCCCATCTCTACCCGAATCATTATAGCAGCAATGGCCACAGTCACCAAATTGTGGAAAGAACAAAATGCCCTTCAAGGGAAGAATGGATAAGGTAGATGTGGTCCATATACTCTATGGAGTATTATGCCTCTATCAGAAAATAGGAATAGCCAATTTTGGTAGTAACATGGACGGGAATGGAAGAGATTATGCTGAGTGAAATAAGTCAAGCAGAGAGTGTCAATTATCATATAGTTTCACTTATTTGTGAAGCATTACAAATAGCATGGAGGACATGGGGAGATAGAGAGGAGAAGGGAGATGGGGGAAATTGGAAGGAGAGGTGAACTATGAGAGACAATGGACTCTGAAAATCAATCTGAGGGTTTTGAACGGGTGGGGGGTAGGAGGCCGTGGTACCAAGTGGTGGGTATTATAGAGGGCATGGATTGCATGGAGCACTGGGTGTGGTACAAAAACAATGAATACTGTTATGCTGAAAATTTTTTAAAAAATGATATTTATGCATCAAAGTTTTAGTCTTTTCCATAAAAATATCTTATCTACTTTAAAAAAAAAAGAAAGCCCATTCTGTTTTCTACCCTGAGAGTAAATTCTTTAGGATGACAACATTATGGAATTACCAAGGGCTGGCCCTTGAGGGACTCTCAGATGTGTTTGGCATGCATGCCCTCTGCTGGTGTGTTTTGGCTTTCCCCTGTCCTTGAGGCCAGTCATATAGAGGCTCTCCTGCCTGCCATTTGGAGTGTTTGGTATCTGGGCTGAATATGGTGATGTTCAGCATGGTGGGCTCTGGTGTGCCTGTGAAAGGAAACTTTCAACAAACTCAACAGAATGAAGGCCTGTAGAATGCTGTGATCAGGAGAAATCATGTGGGCAGGGTTTTCCTCTAGTCCCCTACAGGAGAGTCTGTTCTCCTGGGACAAAGCAACTTGGACTGAGGAAAGCAGTCCTCCCAATGTTCCACACTAAGGACTTCATGTTTGCAGGTTTGGCAGCTAATGTCCGCACCGTCCTTTAGTGGCGAATAGCTCCATGTATATGCTACTGGTGCGAGAGCCCAAAATATCGTGTCATCTCCACATCGAGTCATCGAGTCATCTCCACAAACACTGACTTTCACGGATGCACTGCCAGAAACCACCATCTTCCCACTCTGCCTACTAGGATTGATCATGATCATGGTTTCCATGCTTCCTGCATCTGGTTGCTTGTTGGTGTCCTATCCAGGTGAAACACAGTGTTCTCTCAAGGCGATGTCTGCCAAGCATGATTATCTGAAATCTCTGGACTCAAGACCCTTTGACAAGAACTCATGCCATTCAGAGCCACTGCTGGTCGCAGCCAGTGGTTTTGGGAAACATGCTCCTTGTGGATTCTCAGTGTGCTCCTCTCTTCTGTGCCTTTGTCCTTTGTGTTGACTTACGGCTCTCTGAAGCACCAACCGCCCACATCTCCCCTAAGCCATGCCTCAATTCTTCTCCCAAAGTCTTCTTTTATTTTTTGGCTGTGGAGTTGCTTTGTTGGCTATAGGCCCATTTCCACCATGTTGCACTTGATGGGGTAATCTTCCAGTTGTGTTTCTGGCTGACGACAAGCCTGGCGTTCCCAGACACTACTACCATCTCACTATCCTCCAAAATCACCACAGACTCTTGCCAAGCCATAAGCAAGAATTAATTATTGCCCCTTGCCTCATGTGGCAGAATTGTGGAGAGCATTGGACTAGGTCAAATCTATCAGTCTCAGTAAGACAAATTACATATCACTTCACTTTCTCATGGTACTCAAGTATCATGTGAAAAAGCAAGGAAAAGGCACAAACAATACAACTCTAACAGACACGCAATATTTTGTTTGTTTGAAGGCAGGTTAGTGAGAATATTTATATAAAAACCTGTTTCCTCTAAGCCCAACCCCTTGAGGGGAACTGGAGGAGTTAACTCAGGGAACATCATTGACTGAAAATCCATGTGGCAGGCCACTACCCCAGAAAACAAACCAAGAAAGAAAAAAATAAAAGACTGCAAGAGAACAACTACAACTACTTCATAGGACTACATAGGACTACATTTATTTTTAACTCTTCCCCACTATTCTGGTTCATTTTTTTTACATAGATAATTTTTTTAACCAATTTACCATCACAGTGAGCTGTCACATACATCAAATTCCATAATAACCTTCTAACATGAACTTTTTGATACATACACCTGTGTTTTTCTTTATGCATTTCTATTTTTTGAATTTCATTTTTTTAAAATTCTAGTTTGGTTTAGTCTAGTTTATTCCTTTTTATTTTATTTTCTAATATTCACATAGAGTTAAACTTCAAGTTAATCCCCTTTTCCCAATGATTATTACCCTCATAGGTAAACAATTTTTTTTTAGGTCAATATATGGTGTTTATTTTTTTCCAATTTATTTATTTTCAGAAAAACTGTATTCATTATTTTTTCACCACACCCAGTGCTCCATGCAATTCTTGCCCTCTATAATACCCACGACCTGGTACCCCAACCTCCCACCCACCTCGCCACTTCAAACCAGTCAGATTCATTTTCAGAGTCCATAGTCTCCCGTGATTCACCTCCCCTTCCAATTTCCCCCATCTCCCTTCTCCTCTCTAACACCCCTTGTCCTCCATGATATTTGTTATGCTCCACAAATAAGTGAAACCATATGATAATTGACTCTCTCTGCTTGACTTATTTCACTCAGCATAATCTCTGCCAATCCCGTCCATGTTGCTACAAAAGTTGGGTATTCACCCTTTCTGATGAAGGCATAATACTCCATAGTGTAAATGGACCACATATTCCTTATCCATTCATTCGTTGAAGGGCATCTTGTTTCTTTCCATAGTTTGGCGACCGTGGCCATTGCTGCTATAATCATTGGGGTACAGATGGCCCTTCTTTTCACATCTGTATCCTTGTGATAAATACTCAGGGGTGCAATAGTAGGGTCATAGGGAAGCTCTGTTTTTAATTTCTTGAGGAATCTACACACTGTTCTCCAAAGAGGCTTCACCAGCTTGCATTCCCACCAACAGTGGAAGAGGGTCCTCCTTTCTCCACATCGTCTCGAACACATGTTGTTTCCTGTTTTGTTAATTTTGGTCATTCTAACTGGTGTAAGGTTATATCTCAATGTGCTTTTAATTTGAATCTCCCTGAGGGCTAATGATGATGAACATTTTTTCATGTGTCTGATAGCCATTTGTATGTCTTGATTGGAGAAGTGTCTGTTCATACCTTCTACCCATTTTTTTATATGTTTGCCTGTTTCATGTGTGTTGACTTTGAGGAGTTCATTATAGATCCTGGATATCAACCTTTTGTCTGTACTGTCATTTGCAAATATCTTCTCCCATTCTGTGGGTTGCCTCTTTGTTCTTTGTTTGTTTGTTTGTTTTTGGCTGTTTCCTTTGCTGTGCAGAAGCTTTTGATTTTGATGAAGTCCCAAAATTTTATTTTCGTTTTTGTTTCCTTTGCCTTTGGAGACATGTCTTGAAAGGAGTTGCTGTGGCTGATATTGAAAAGATTACTGCATATGTTCTCCTCTAGGATTCTGATGGATTCCTGTCTCAAATTGAGGTATTTTATCAATTTTCAGTTTATCTTTGTGTACGGTTTAAGAGAATGGTCGAGTTTCATTCTTCTACATATAGCTGTCCAGTATTCCCAGCACCATTTATTGAAGAGACTGTCTTTTTTCCACTGTGTATTTTCTCCTGTTTTGTTGAAGATTAATTGACCATGGATTTGAGGGTCCATATCTGGGCTCTCTACACTGTTTCACTGGGTAAACAAATTTTTAATCCCATTTATCTTAGGAAAGTTCAGTCCATTAAAATGGATATCAAGATACATGCAGGAAGAATCAAAACAACCTTCCCCGCCCACACTAAGAATTTATAACCACTCTTCCATCCTTTTCTTCCATCACTGGTTCTGTGTTTTTGTAATTGTCCTGATAGCATATATATCTTACACTTGGGGTTCATTTTGATGAGGTTCTTCCTTTAAATGCATATATATTTTTTCTCTTTTCATATATTTTATCTGTCTTTTTGTTTGTCTCTTTTTCTTTGTCTACTTCATAATTCTTACTTTGGGACCCATTTGGGCTAAACAATCTCTTTCACCTTTCATCTTACCTCTCTCTCTCTTATTCTTTTGCTTTTTCTTTTCTTTTGTCTCTCATTTGGGTGGGGAATCCTGATTGCTCAGAAGTGTTCCAGGGTGCACCTTGACTGCACCACAGTCAACACATCCAGCTACATCTGTTTAGTCATCTCTCTCCAAAATGACTAGGAGGAGGAATGCCCAACAGAAGAAAAATACAGAGGATGGACCTTCTGCAACAGAGCTAATGGCTATCAACATAGACAATATGTTGGAAAGAGAATCCAGGCTAACAATTATCCAGGCAATAGCTAGGTTGCACAAAGCCATGGATGATCAAACGGAATTGATTAGAGCCAGGCTGAAAGCGCCCATAAAGGATGTTCACAATGTTAGGGAGGAGCTAAAAGCTAACAGGGCTGAGGTTCTCAATGCTCTCAATGAGTTCCAATCTCATCTAAATTCTCTCACAGCTAAAGTAACTGAGAAAGAAGGTAGAATTAGCGATCTGGAGGACAAACAGACAGAGAGAAAGGATCAGGAGGAAGCCTGGAACAACCAGCTTAGAAACCATGAAAACAGAATCAAGGAAATAAATCATGCCATGAAATATTTCAAAATCAGATTTATTGGAATCCCTGAAGTGGAGGGAAAAGAAAGAAGTCTAGAAGATAGAGTGGAACAAGTTCTTCATGAGAATTTGCCCAATCTCACGATTGGAACCAGTGTTCATGTACTAGAGGCCAAACGGTCTCCACCCAATATTATAGATAACAAAATATCAAGACACCTGATAGTCAAATTAAGGAATCACAATTGGAGGTATAATCACTTGAAAGCCTCTAGGACAAAGAGGCTCCTTTCTTGCAGGGAAAAGTCCATCAGAATAACCTCAGACCTGTCCCAGACATCTGGCAAGGCAGAAATGGCTGGCAAGATATATTCAGAACACTAAATGAGAAGAACATGCAGTCAAGAATACTTTATCCAGCAAAAATGACATTTAAAATGGATAGAGAGATAAAGAGTTTCCAAGACTGGCAAGGCTTAAAAAACAATGAAACCACCAAGCCGAAACTGCATGAAATATTAAGCAGGGTTTTATAACAGAGGAAAAATCGTAAGAATAGCATTGAACAGAAATATAGAGACAGTCTACAGAGAGAAAGACTTCAAAGGTAACACGATGTTAATAAAAACGATCTATAAATAATGACTCTCAATGTGAATGGCTTACATGCGCCCATAAAATATCACAGGGTTGAAGATTGGATAAAACGACAGGACCCATTGATATGGTGTCTACAAGACACTCATTTTGAATTTAAAGATACACCCAGACTGAAAGTGAAGGGATGGAGAAGCATCTTTCATGACAATGGGCCTCAAAGAAGGCTGGGGTAGCGATTCTCCTATCAGATAAATTAGATTTTAAACTAAAGACCGTAGTCAGAGATACAGGAGAACACTACATCATTCTTAAAGGGACTATCCACCAAGATGATCTACCAATTGTAAATATAGATGCCCTAATATGAGAGTAGCCAATTACATAAAAAAACTGTTAACCAAGATAAAGAGTCATATTGATATGAATACATTAATAGTAGGAGATCTTAACACACCTCTCTCAGAAATAGACAGATCATTGAAGCAAAAAATTAATAAAGACACAAGAGCATTGAATGACACTTTGGACCAGATGGACCTCGGAGATATACACAGAACATTTCATGCTAAAACAACAGAATACTCATTCTTTTCAAGTGCACATGGAACCTTCTCAAGAATAGATCACATACTGGGTCACAAATCAGGACTCAACTGATACCAAAAGACTGAGATTATTCCCTGCATATTCTCAGATCACAATGCTTTGAAACTGGAGCTCAATCACAAGGAAAAGTTCCTAAGGAACTCAAACACCTGGAAGTTAAAGACCACCTTGCTTAATAATGCTTGGATCAACCAGGAGATCAAAGAAGAATTGAAAAAATTCATGGAAACCAATGAGAATGAAGACACTTTGGTCAAAAACCTATGGGATACAGCAAAGGTGGCCCTAAGGGGGAAATATATAGCCATCCAAGCCTCCTTCAAAAAAATTGAAAAATACAGAACACAGCAGCTGTCTCTACACCTTAAAGAACTGGAGAACCAACAACAAATCAAACCAACTCCACCCACAAGAAGGGAAATAATCAAGATTAGAGCTGAGATCAATGAGTTAGAAACCAGAGATACAGTAGAATGTATCAATGAAACTAGAAGCTGGTTTTTTGAAAGAATCAATAAGATCGATAAACCATTGGCCACACTAATCCAAAAGAAAAGAGAGAAATCCCAATTTAATAAAATTATGAATAAAAAGGGAGAGCTTACAACTAACACCAAGTAAGTAGAACCAATCAGAAGTTTTTATCAAGAGTTATATGCCAATAAGCTAAGCAACCTAGATGAAATGGATGCATTCCTAGAAAACTATACACTCCTATAATTGAACCAGGAAGAAATTGACAGCCTGAATAGACCAATATCTAGTAATGAGATTGAAGAAGTGATCAAAAACCACCCAAAAAAAAACAAGAGCCAAGGACCTGATGGATCCCCTGGGGAATTCTACCAAACTTTCAAAGAAGAAATAACACATGTTCTCCTGAAGCTGTTTCAAAATATTGAAGCAGAAGGGAAATTCCCAGACTCACTTTATGAAGCCAACATTACCTTGATCACCAAACGAGGCAAAGACCCTATCAGAAAGGATAATTTCAGACCAATATCACTGATGAATATGGATGCTAAGATTCTCAACAAGATCCTAACAAACAGTATCCAACAGCACATTAAAAAGATTATCCACCAAGACCAGGTGGGATTCATCCCTGGGCTACAAAAATGGTTCAACATTTGCAAATCAATTAGTGTGACACAACAAATTAATATGAGAAGAGAGAAGAACCACATGGTCCTCTCAATTGATCCAGAAAAATTATTTGACAAAATCCAGCATCTGTTCCTGATTAAAATGCTTCAAAGTATTGGGATAGAGGGAACATTTCTGAACTTCATCAAATCTATCTATGAAAGACCCACATCAAATATCATCCTCAATGGGAAAAAGCTTGTATCCTTCCCATTGAGATCAGGAACACAACAATGATTCCCACTCTCACCACTCTTATTCAACACAGTATTAAAAGTCTTAGTAACAGCAATCAGACAACAAAGAGAAATAGAAGATATCAAAATTGGCAATGAAGAATTCAAACTCTCTCTTTGCTGAGGACATGATTCTTTATATGGGAAACCCAAAAGACTCCACCCTCAAACTACTAGAACTCATACAGCAATTCAGCAACATGGCATCATACAAAGTCAATGTATAGAAATCAGTGGCTTTCTTATACACTAACAAAGAAAATATAGAAAATAAAAATTAGAGAATCTATTCCATTTTCTATAGCACGAAGAACCATAAGGTACCTAGAAAGAAACCTAACCAAAGATTTAACTTCAATGAACTACAGAACACTCATGAAATAAATAAAAGAAGACACAAAAAGATGGAATACCATTCCATGCTCTTGTATCAAAAGAATAAACATTGTTAAAATGTCTATACTACCTAGAGCAATCTAGACTTTTAATGCGACACAGATCAAAATTCCAAGAATTATTGATTTTTCAAAGGGCTGGAGAAAATAATCCAACAATTCTTATGGAACCAGAAGAGATCCGAATCGCTAAAAATATGTGGAAAAACAAAAATAAAACTTGGGCTATCATGCTACCCGTTTTCAAGCTTTACTACAAACCTGTGATCACCAAGACAGAATAGTACTGCCATAAAAACAGGCACATAGAACAGTGAACAGAGTAGAGAGTCCAGATATGGACCCTCAACCTTATTTGGCAAATAATATTCGACAAAACAGAAAAAAATATACAGTGAATACGAGAGAGTCTCTTCAATAAATGGTTCTGGAAAAATTGGGCAGCTATATCTAAAAGAATGAAACTCGACAATTATCTTACACCCTATATAATGATAAACTCAAAATGGATAAAACACCTCAATGTAAGACAGGAATCCATCAGAATCCTAGAGTAGAACATAGGCAATAATCTCTTCGATATCAGCCACAGCAACTTCTTTCAAGATATGTCTCCAAAGGCAAAGGAAACAAAAGCAATAATAAACTTTTGGGAATTCATCAAGATCAAAAGCTTCAGCACAGCAAAAAAAAAAACAGTCAAAAAACAAAGAGGCAACCCAAGGAATGGGAAAAGATATTTGCATGTGACAGTACAGACAAAGATTGATATCCAGGATTCATAAAGAACTCCTCAAACTCAACACACCGAAAACAGAAAATCATATCAAAAAATGGGCAGAAGATATGAAAGACACTTCTCTAATGAAGACATACAAATTGCTATCAGGCACATGAATAAATGTTCATCATAACTAGCCCTCAAGGAAATTTAAATGAAAACCACATTGAGATATCATGTTACACCAGTTGAATGGCCAAAATTAGCAACAACATGTGTTGGAGGGTATGTGGAGAAACGGGAACCCTCTTCCATTGTTGGTGGGAATGCAAGTTGGTGCAGCCTCTCTGGAGAAAAGTGTGGAGATTCCTCAAGAAATTAAAAAGAAATCTTCCCCATGACTCTGCAATTGCACTACTGGGTATTTACCACAAAGATACAGATGTGAAAAGAAGGGCCATCTCTACCCCAATGTTTAGAGCAGCAATGGCCACAGTTGCCAAACTGTGTAAAGAACCAAGATGCCCTTCCACGGATGAATGGATAAGGAAGATGTGGTCCTATACACTATGGAGTCTTATGTCTCCAACAGAAAGGACGAATACCCAACTTTTGTAGCAACATGGATGGGACTGGAAGAGATTATGCTGAGTGAAATAAGTCAAGCAGAGAGAGTGAATTATCATATGGTTTCTCTTATTTGTGGAGCATAACAAAAAGCATGGAGGACATGGGGAGATAAGGAGAAGGGAGTTGGGCGAAATTGGAAGGGGAGGTGAACCATGAGAGACTCTGGACTCTGAAAAACAATCTGAGGGTTTTGAAGGGGTGAGGGTGGGACCTTGGGGTACCAGCTGGTGGGTATTATAAAGGGCACAGATTGCATGGAGTACTGGATGTGGTCCAAAAATAATGAATACTGTTATGCAGATAATAAATAAAAAATAAATTTCAAGAAATGAAATAAAACAAAACCTCATGTTTCAGAACACGAGGAGATGAGGACATAGACACCACAATACATCCATTTCCTAACATTTTTTCTTGATTTCGACCTAGCCTCCATGTGTTGGGAGGTGTTTGATTACTGCTTCAAATGCTTTAGTCACTACTAAAAAGCTCAAAATGTAGGTTACCTGAGCTAATATTGGCAGTTGATATGTGTCTTGCAATATATTCTTTTCTCTCAGTTATTGAATTTGCTGGCATAATTGCATAGAGGCATCTTTTAGTTTATTATTTTTTCCTTTCTGTCAGTTGTCCTGTGGTCTCATACTTTCAACTGTATGCTTATCTCCGTGTTATATCCAGGTAATGCCTCATCCAGTATGTTAACATTTTCAAAACTTATGTTTGAGATCAACTGATTTTTTGTACTGGTTTATTTATATTTCTTTTATTTTTCTGATCATATGTATTATTTCATTCTTTCTATTAACTTTGGAATTTGTCTCTTCTTCTTCTAATTCCTTATAGCATCAAGTTAGGTTGCTTTATTCTGGCGTTTTTAATTTTTGGAAATACAAGCATTTAACCCTATATTGTTTTCCCATACAAAGTTTTGGCATCATCTCATAACTTTCTTGACTTTCCTTTGTTCATGGTACTTTCTGATTTTATGTGTGTGTGTGTGTGTGTGTGTGTATGTATGTGTGTGTGTGTTTCAGATAACACTTAAAATGAAATTTGAAGAGATAGAAAGTCGGTCTCTTTTGGATAGCAATTCAATTTGATATGCCTTCAAAACTCACATTCCATCTCTTTCAGCCAAATTTCGTACAAGTTATGTCCCATTTATCACTCTTTTGTAAATACGTATTCACACTACGCGGCCTTCAAACAAACACAAATTTTTGCATGCGTGGTTAGAGTCATATTGTTTGCCCCTTTTTCCCTCGCTTTTTCACAGGTTTGTTGACTACCATGAGAGAGTAAAATCGTATGTCATTTGTCTTTCTGAGACTGATAGATGTGACATAGGCAAATATTTACCACAACTTTACCACATGAGGGAAATGGCAAAAATTTATTCTTTATTATGGCAGTGTAAGAGTCTGAGGGGCTTTTGGAGGACAGAGAGATGATAGTAGTGTCTGGGAACTCCAGGCATGTCTTCAGTCATGAACAAAACCTGATGATTACCACATAAAGTGCAATATGGAAGAAAAGGAACTGAAGCATACTGATTAAACTCCACAGTAAAGGAGAAAAGTAGTCACAGAGACTATGTGAGAATATTGGAGACAAGGTTTAAGGGATATGTTGCGGATTGGTGCTTCAGAGATCAGTGAGCCAATGAAAAAGACAAAGCCACAGGAGAGAGGAGGACACACTGGCAATCCACAGAGGACATGTAATCCGACGCCATCACCTGTGACCAGCAGAGCCTCTGAATGGCACGAGTTCTTGCCAACAAAGGTTCTTGAGGTCAGGAGATTTCCGATCAGCAGACTTGGCAAACATTGACTTGAGAAATTGTGTTCCTCTTGGAGAGGACACCAACAAGCAACCAGGTGCAGACAGCCTGGAAGCCATGATCAGAGACAATATCAGGAGACACAGTGGGTAGATGGTGGGTTGTATCAGTGCATACGTGAGAGGCAGTATTCTTAGAGATTACTCAAAGGGGGCAAAAAAATTTGAGCCTTCACATTGGCAGCATCAAGATTGATGCCGGCCAAAAGCAGGACAGTGAGGATATTAGCTGCCTTACCTACAAGCATGAAATCCCATCCATGGAAATCTTGGGGGACTTCCTCCTCAGTCCACGTTGCTTAGTCCTAGGAGAACAGACTCTCCCATAGGGAACTAGAAGAAAGACCTGCACACATATTCTTCCCTGACTGCAGCATTCCGCAGGCCTTCATAATTTTGCATTGGTTTAACATCTTTTCACAGGCTCACAAGAGCCCACCAAACTAAACTTCACACTATTCAGCCGAGACATCAAACACTCCAAACAGCAGGCAAGGAGAACCTCTGCAGATGACTGGCCTCAAGAACAGGGGACAGTTACAACACAACTGTAGATGGTATGCATGACACAAACACTGGAAACTTCTTCAAGGGACATCCCTTGGGCAATCCATGATCTTTTCTCATAAAGGAATTACCCTCAGGCTAAAAAACAGAGCATACAGAGAAGAATACAGAGATCTAGAACAAATGCAAAACTGGAAAAATCAACTGATGCCAAGGGGGGAAAAAAAAACAAATAATGAGAAACCTGTACATGTGACATGCCTGATGGAGGATTGAAAGCAGCGGACAGGATACTCACTATTCATCAGACAACACAGAAGACATCGGGTAGAGTCGAACCACAGAGATAAAAGTGTTAAAAAATAAAATAAAGTATAACAAAGAGTCCCTGGTGAAAAGAGTGGTAGCAGACTGGATGCAAAGTCCAGGAAGCTGGCAGAAGCAGAGAATCCAATTAGTGACCTTGAAGACAAATACTGGAAAATAAGTAAGCAACCAAAGAGAGAAGGAAGAATGGTGGAAAATGAAAATTAGCTTATGGAAATCATTGACTCCAGGGAATAGAAACTGGTGCCTATTGTAGGAGACCTAGGGACAAGAAAAAAATGAGGGTTGAACATTTCTTTAATAAATCAGAGCTGAAAATTACCCTTATGTGGGAACAGAAACAAAGATAAGATTAAAAGGCACTGAGTAGTTTACCTACTTAGGAGCAAGTCAGCTCCCTCTCCAGCTCCACCCCCTGATTGTGAACTCTCTGTCTCTCTGTCAAATATTTGCACGTGCATCATTTGACAAAAAACAAAAACAAAACCAGTGTGAAAACACTGACTGGGGCCAGAAGATGGGGTATTTAATTTGGACCTAGGTCCCTAAGGAAGGCAGCCAGGTACAGAGTAGCTCCTACCATCCTAAAATGCCAGGCCTTTGCTCTGAGCTCCCTTGCTCATTCTCCTGTTGTCTTCCTGTATCTCCTTACCAACCTGTAGCATCCTGTGTCTGCCCCCCTATAATGGCCATAGTTGACACATAATTCCCTTCTCCTGGCTCCTTTAGAACATACCCATTTTCCACAAGAGGCACTGTTTTCTTATTGCAAGAAACTATTTGGGGGATGGTCATGAGAGGGTTAAGGCAGGCCTGTGCTGCTGCATCTCCATTCAGTTCCCCAGAGGGTAGCTGCACCTGTGCTGCCACATCTCCATTCAGTTCCCCAGAGGGTAGCTGCACCACCATGTGGGAGTGCTCAAGCTTCTTTGACATTCAATCCTCTTCAATCTGTCCTTTTGGAGATACAGACTGTCATTCTGATACGGGCATAAATGACTTTCATCTGGCTTCACTTGGGCTATGGGTCTCTTCCAAAAGATCCACACTTGCTCCTGTTGACTCCAAGTAAATGGGTACATCCTGGACCTAAGGGTCTAGGGTGTAGAGTGTGTCTTTGGTGCTTGATCAATTATGAAGCTTGGGATGCCATATGGTCATAATTTCTGGAGACGCTCAAGGTACTCGTGCCCTTGCTGTTGAATACTCCAGACACGTCTTTAGTGTACTTGTGGGTGTTCCCTTTGAGCTTTCCTTGGGTGGCCCTTTTCCTGGTCAGAAGCGCCCTGATTGACTGGGAGGACCATAGCCATGTGCAGGCTATGGAGTTCTTCCCGTCATGCTTTGTTTGAGGCCTCAACTTTCTTTTCCTTTTGTACGTAGGATAAAATGGTGGATTCCTGCCTTTTTTTTGGAGTCCAGAGGGCTGGTGCTTACATTCACGACCAAAGAGTATGAATCCGGCCATAGAGAAGGTGACACATGCTCATTTACCAAGCTGCTTTAGTGAGAGACTCAGGTTGCTCCAGCAGTTTGCGAGGCTTGGGATCCTCTTGGCCCACTTTTGACTACTCCAGCCAAGTGTAGTGATCAGGCATGTTTTTGAAAAAAGTGGTTGGTATGACCTCAAAGCTTTGTGATATCACAGAAGCTGGCTTCACTGAAGTCACTATCTCCTGACCTTTGAATCCTATGGCTTTAAGTAGAATGCCCCTGGAAGGACAGAAAATGAGCGCTCTGAGTCTGATCAAGACTCCTGGTCGTCTTGTGTGTTAATTTCCCACTACCACTTTCAGGACAAAGAGAAAAGGAAATGACGTTCAGTATGCCATCCTTTAAAGCAACATTTCTCCAGAGAAAGCAAGTTGTTCCTATTTCCACTGAAAATATAGAGGGTTTCGTTAGCTCTCTTTGAGGTTTGTCTTCCTGTGGGTGAGAAAGTCCTTTCTCAGCATCTTTTCCTTATGGGTCAGTCATGTCTAAGGGATGGAAATTTCATTATCTAGCAGAAATGTTATGACATGGATGTATTGTGCTGTCTGTGTCCTCATCTCCTAGTGTTCAATTCACTAGTAATAAGGGATTAAGGTTCTGTCTATCTTGTTTTAACTTAAACACATTTGCGAAGTCTTCAAGCGAGTGACATTCTGCATAATAGCTTAGCCTTATGGAAGATCCCTGGACAGCATTCCTTGTCATCATGAGTTAACACTACCTGATGAGGTAATGGGCATAGCCATGTTAACCAAGTTTCTTCAATCAAAGAAAAGTACGGCCTATAGGGATGCCCTGCAATGCCCACTTGAGCAGAACTGTGGATTGAGCTGCAATACCCTTGCAAATGGTAGTGGATAAAGAAGGTGTGGTCCATCTTGGCAACAGAGTATTCCTCAGTGGAGATGAACCCCTGGTACTTGCATTGACATGAATGCCAGAGGACTGGATTATGCAAAACAAAAAAGGCAAGCTGACAAAGGGAAATATCATATAATTTCCTTCCTATGTGCCCCAGGAAGAATACCATGTAAAGAAAGAAGTGAAAACTGATGAGAAGAAGTCACAGAAAGAGAGAAACCAGGAATGACTCCTGACTCGGAGAACCAAGCTGAGGGTTACATAAAAGAGGGACATGCAGGGAATGAGGGAACTGGCTAATGGGTGTTGAGGAGTTGTGGCATATATCACGATGAGCACTAGGTTGTATATGGAACTAAAACATCCGTGAATACTCTGTCAAAAACGTATGATGGTTGATAGGCCTTCTATTTCAACATAACAAAAATTAAAATAAAAACAAACTGGTCTTTTCTAAAGCAGGTGAATACAGAGAAAAGGAAAGAATTGTATTTTTATTATCTTTCCTTATTGAAATGTCATGGAATTTGTTTCCTAAAATGTTCTTATCTGAATTAGGTCTTTATACTTGTAAATTAGAGTCTACCACCTCCTCCATTTCTGGAATCGATGAGAAGAAAATACATTGCCTTCATTAAATGTCTAAAAGAGTTGACCAGGAAAATGATTTAGACCTGGTCTTCTGTCTTTTGGGAGGTGTTTAATTACTGCTTCAAACACCTTGGTCTTGACTAGAGACCTCGATTTTGTAGGTTTTATACCTAAACGAGGGAATTGATATGTTTCTTAGAATTTATCCTATTTTTGGATTTGCTGGCATAATTGTGTAAAGGTGTCTTTTAGGAAATTTTTTAACCTATCTATAATTTGTCATTTGGTATCATACTTTCAGCTGTATGCTTGTCTCCCTGTTTTTTTTTTGTTGTTGTTGTTGTTGTTGTTTGTTTTTTTTTTTTTGATTTTTCTTTTAATTTTTATTTTTTATAAACATATATTTTTATCCCCAGGGGTACAGGTCTGTGAATCACCAGGTTTACACACTTCACAGCACTCACCAAAGCACATACCCTCCCCAATGTCCATAATCCCACCCTATTCTCCCAAACCCCCTCCCCCCAGCAACCCTCAGTTTGTTTTGTGAGATTAAGAGTCACTTATGGTTTGTCTCCCTCCCAATCCCATCTTGTTTCATTTATTCTTCTCCTACCCACTTAAGTCTCCATGTTGCATCACCACTTCCTCATATCAGGGAGATCATATGATAGTTGTCTTTCTCTGCTTGACTTATTTCGCTAAGCATGATTCGCTCTAGTTCCATCCATGTTGTCGCAAATGGCAAGATTTCATTTCTTTTGATGGCTGCATAGTATTCCATTGTGTATATATACCACATCTTCTTGATCCATTCATCTGTTGATGGACATCTAGGTTCTTTCCATAGTTTGGCTATTGTGGACATTGCTGCTATAAACATTCGGGTGCATGTGCCCCTTTGGATCACTACATTTGTATCTTTAGGGTAAATACCCAATAGTTCAATTGCTGGGTCATAGGGCAGTTCTATTTTCGACATTCTGAGGAACCTCCATGCTGTTTTCCAGAGTGGCTGCACCAGCTTGCATTCCCACCAACAGTGTAGGAGGGTTCCCCTTTCTCCACATCCTCGCCAGCATCTGTCATTTCCTGACTTGTTGACTTTAGCCATTCTGACTGGTGTGAGGTGATATCTCATTGTGGTTTTGATTTGTATTTCCCTGATGCCGAGTGATATGGAGCACTTTTTCATGTGTCCGTTGGCCATCTGGATGCTTCTTTACAGAAATGTCTGTTCATGTCCTCTGCCATTTCTTGATTGGATTATTTGTTCTTTGGGTGTTGAGTTTGCTAAGTTCTTTATAGATTCTGGACACTAGTCCTTTATCTGATATGTCGTTTGCAAATATCTTCTCCCATTCTGTCAGTTGTCTTTTGATTTTGTTAACTGTTTCCTTTGCTGTGCAAAAGCTTTTGATCTTGATGAAATCCCAATAGTTTATTTTTGCCCTTGCTTCCCTTGCCTTTTGCGTTGTTCCTAGGAAGATGTTGCTGCGGCAGAGGTCGAAGAGGTTGCTGCCTGTGTTCTCCTCAAGGATTTTGATGGATTCCTTTCGCACATTGAGGTCCTTCATCCATTTTGAGTCTATTTTTGTGTGTGGTGTAAGGAAATGGTCCAATTTCATTTTTCTACATGTTGCTGTCCAGTTTTCCCAGCACCATTTATTGAAGAGGCTGTCTTTTTTCCATTGGACATTCTTTCCTGCTTTGTCGAAGATGAGTTGACCATAGATTTGAGGGTCTATTTCTGGGCTCTCTATTCTGTTCCATTGATCTATGTGTCTGTTTTTGTGCCAGTACCATGCTGTCTTGGTGATGACAGCTTTGTAATAGAGCTTGAAGTCTGGAATTGTGATGCCACCAACGTTGGCTTTCTTTTTCAATATCCCTTTGGCTATTCGAGGTCTTTTCTGGTTCCATATAAATTTTAGCATTATTTGTTCCATTTCTTTGAAAAAGATGGATGGTACTTTGATAGGAATTGCATTAAATGTGTAGATTGCTTTAGGTAGCATAGACATTTTCACAATATTTATTCTTCCAATCCAGAAGCATTGAACATTTTTCCATTTCTTTGTGTCTTCCTCAATTTCTTTCATGAGTACTTTATAGTTTTCTGAGTATAGATTCTGTGTCTCTTTGGTTAGGTTTATTCCTAGGTATCTTATGGTTTTGGATGCAATTGTAAATGGGATTGACTCCTTAATATCTCTTTTTTCTGTCTTGCTGTTGGTGTAGAGAAATGCAACTGATTTCTGTGCATTGATTTTATATCCTGACACTTTATCCCAAAGCAACAGAATACACATTCTTCTCTAGTGCACATGGAACATTCTCCAGAATAGATCACATCCTCGGTCCTAAATCAGGACTCAACCGGTATCAAAAGATTGGGATCATTCCCTGCATATTTTCAGACCACAATGCTCTAAAGCTAGAACTCAACCACAAAAGGAAGTTTGGAAAGAACCCAAATACATGGAGACTAAACAGCATCCTTCTAAAGAATGAATGGGTCAACCGGGAAATTAAAGAAGAATTGAAAAAAATCATGGAAACAAATGATAATGAAAATACAACGGTTCAAAATCTGTGGGACACAACAAAGGCAGTCCTGAGAGGAAAATATATAGCGGTACAAGCCTTTCTCAAGAAACAAGAAAGGTCTCAGGTACACAACCTAACCCTACACCTAAAGGAGCTGGAGAAAGAACAAGAAAGAAACCCTAAGCCCAGCAGGAGAAGAGAAATCATAAAGATCAGAGCAGAAATCAATGAAATATAAACCAAAAAAACAATAGAACAAATCAACAAAACTAGGAGCTGGTTCTTTGGAAGAATTAATAAAATTGATAAGCCCCTGGCTCGACTTATCAAAAAGAAAAGAGAAAGGACCCAAATAAATAAAATCATGAAGGAAAGAGGAGAGATCACAACTAACAACAAAGAAATACAAACTATTATAAGAACATACTATGAGCAACTCTACGCCAATAAATTTGACAATCTGGAAGAAATGGATGCATTCCTAGAAACATATAAACTACCACAACTGAACCAGGAAAAAATAGAAAGCCTGAACAGACCCATAACCAGTAAGGAGATTGAAACAGTCATTAAAAATCTCCAAACAAACAAAAGCCCAGGGCCAGACGGCTTCCCAGGGGAATTCTACCAAACATTTAAAGAAGAACTAATTCCTATTCTCCTGTAACTCTTCCAAAAAATAGAAATGGAAGGAAAACTTCCAAACTCATTTTATGAGGCCAGCATCACCTTGATCCCAAAACCAGACAAGGATCCCACCAAAAAAGAGAGCTATAGACCGATATCCTTGATGCACCAGATGCGAAAATACTCAACAAAATACTAGCCAATAGGATTTAACTGTACATTAAAAAGATTATTCACCACGACCAAGTGGGATTTATTCCAGGGCTGCAAGGTTGGTTCAACATCCGCAAATCAGTCAATGTGATAGAACACATCAATAAAAGAAAGAAAAAGAACCATATGATACTCTCAATAGATGCTGAAAAAGCATTTGACAAAGTACAGCATCCCTTCCTGATCAAAACTCTTCAAAGTGTAGGGATAGAGGGCACATACCTCAATATAATCAAAGCCATCTATGAAAAACCCACTGCAAATATCATTCTCAATGGAGAAAAACTGAAAGCTTTTCCACTAAGGTCAGGAACACGGCAGGGATGTCCATTATCACCACTGCTATTCAACATAGTACTAGAGGTCCTAGCCTCAGCAATCAGACAACAAAAGGAAATTAAAGGCATCCAAATCGGCAAAGAAGAAGTCAAATTATCACTCTTCGCAGATGATATGATACTATATGGGGAAAACCCAAAAGACTCCACTCCAAAACTGCTAGAACTTATACAGAAATTCAGTAAATTGTCTCCCTTTTTTATCCAGGTATTGCCTCCTCCAGTTTGTTAAAGTTTTCTATACTGACGTGTGAGTTCTCCTGAATTTTTCCTATTAGTTTGTTTATATTTCCTTTATTTTGATGATCATATGCATTATTTCAATTCTCCTGCTAACTTTTATTCTTATAACTCTTAAGTTTTCTGTTAACTTTAACTTTTGTTAACTGTTAATTTTCTGTTAATTTCTTTTAACTTATTTGTGTTTGAAGCCATAAAATCTCTCTTTCTGCCAAAAGCACAGTTTGGCTCTCCACTCCTTGCCAGTTGCATAACCTAAGACTTCCTAATTCCTTCACTGAATATTAGAAGGTATCTTTGTGTGTATCTTTATCGTTGAACGAAATCTCTTATGGGCAACATAACTTCGAGCTTGTTTAGTTTCCGTTCTTTTCCTATTGACATTTTTTCCTTTTTTTAAATTTTTTTGTCCAGTCCAACAGTCTGTTTATAGTGATAGGAGAATTTTATCCTGAATACTTGAAGTAATTAATGATAGGTTAGGAGTTATCTTTCTCATTTTGGTTGATTTCTAACTTGGAGTCCTAATGTAATTTTCCACATTATGATATTTTCTTTGGGGTTTGCTTCCTTTAGTGTGATTCCTCACTTCCTCCCCATCTTTCGTGTGTCTCGTGTGTGTGTGTGTGTGTGTGTGTGTGTGTGTGTGTGTTTCATATAACACTTATAATGAAATTTCAAGAGATAAGAAATTGGTCTTTTATGAATAGCAATTCAATTTGATATGATTTGAAAACTCACATTCCATTACTCAGCCACATTTCCTACAAAGAATGTCTTATTTAGTCCTCTTTTATAAACACATATTCTCACTAACTGGTCTTCAAACATACAAAGAAAAAATTGTCTGACTCGTTAGAGGCATATTGTTTGTCCCTTTTTCCTATTCTTTTTCACATATTTCTTGACTACCATGAGAGAGTGAAATTGTGTGTTATTTCTCTTTCTGACAAGGATAGATGTGACGTAGCCCAGTGCTCTCCACAATTCTGCCATATGAGGCAAGGGGCAAGAATTTATTCTTGTATGGCTGGGTAGGAGTTTGCAGTGTCTTCGGAGGACAGTGAGATGGTAGTAGTGGCTGGGAACTCAAGCTTTTCTTCATGCTTGAACAAAACTGGGAGATTACCACATCAAGAGCAACATGGCAGTAAATGACCTGAAGGCAACAAACAAAACTCCACAGCAAAAGAGAAAATAAGTAGCAGAGACTATTGGTGAAGTTGAAGACATGGATTTGGGAAGACATGGGCAGTTGGTGCTTCAGAAAAAAGTGAGCCAATGTGAAAGAAAATGGCACAGGAGACAAGAGCACACTGAGAAGTCACAAGGAGCATGTTTCCTGAAACCATTGGCTGTGACCATCAAAGGGTCTGAATGGCATGAGTTCTTGCCAACAATGAGTCTTGAGTCCTGGAGATTTAAGATCAGCAGACTTGCAGACATAGAATCGAGAGAACACTGAGTTTCTCCTGGATAAAACACCAACAAGCAACCAGGTGAAGACAGCCTAGAAACCATGATCAAAGACAGTACCAGGAGACACAGTGGAAAGATAGTGGCTTCTGGCAGTGCATCCATGATAGGCAATGTGCATGGAGATGACTTTATGGTGGCAAAATAAATTTTGGGCTTTCTCACGAGCAAAATCAAGACTGACCTACTGTCCAAAGATAGGGTGATGAGGACGTTAGCTGCCTAACCTGCAAACACGAAGTCGTAACTGTGGAACTCTGGGGGGACTGCCTTCCTCAGTCCATGTTGCTTAGTCCCAGGAGAACAGAGTCTCCTGTGGGGAACTAGAAAAAAGCCCTATCCACATGCTCTTTCCTGACCACAGCATTCTGCAGCCATCCATTCTGATGAGTTGGTTCAACATCTTCTTTAACAGGTACATCAGAGCCCACCACGCTAAACCTCACCCTATTTTGCTCAGGCATGAGAGCCTCTGTAGAAGACTGCCATCAAGGACAGGGGACAGCCACAATACAACAGCAGAAGGCATGCATACCACAGACCCGCAAGTCTGCCTCAAGGGCCAGTCTTGAGCAATCTATGATCCATTTTCCAAAAGAAATTACCCTCAGTGTAGAAAACAGAATGGGCTTTTCGAATTCAGAGAAGAAGTCAGAGACCTAGATCCAGTGCAAAGATGAAAGAATCAATTGATGCTGAGGAAAAAGGACAAGAAATGATCTTGGCCAGACAATCAGAGTGAAACCTCTACATATAACACGCCCGATGGAGGATTGAAAGCAGCAGCCAGGATACTCCCTGTACATCAGAAAACAAAGAAGATATCAGGGAGTCTCGAATCACAGAGATAAAACTGATAAAAATAAAAGAAAGGAAAGAGTTCCTGGTGAAAAGATTGGTAACAGACTGGATGCAAAGTCCAGCAGTCTGGTAGAATGTGAGGATCCAATGAATGACCTGGAAGAAAAAGAGTAGAAAATAAGGAAGCAAATCCAAAGAGAGAAGAAAGAATGATGGACCATGACATTGAGCTTAGGGAAATCATTGACTCCAAGTAATAGCAAGAGGTGCTTATGTGAGGAGAGCAAGGAGAGAAAGAAAAAAGAGGGCCAAACTTTTCTTTGTGAAATCAGAGCTGAAAATGTCCCTCATCTTGGAGCAAAAATGGAGAAACGCATTTGGAGATAGGGAGGATTCCAATCGCCATCAACAGAAAAAGGGCAACACAAGATATAGTGCCAAACCCCTTCAAAAGTTCGCAATGAATGTATTCTCTTTAAGAAAATATCCATGGGAGAGAAATGTCTTCATAGTCAAGTCACTGACTTCAAGTTGACAAGCAATACCAGCTCTTGAAGCAGTTCAGATATAGCAAGCAACACCAGCCCAAGCAAAAATCCGTAACCCATGCATTTCTGAACAGTGAGGGAGTCGTGGTTCTTTTCTAGAACTAGGAGGTATTAGGAAGACAAAGTTTGGGTCTCAGTGTGTGTTCATCAGTTAAAAGGCAGCCTTTAGCTCAACTCATGACCCCAGGATCATGGCATCAACAATGGTCTCAGATTCCCTGCTCTGGGAAAAGTCTGCTTCTCCCTCTCCAGCTCCATCCCCTGACTGTTATTTCTGTCTCTCTGTCGAAAGTGCATGTGGATCATTTGCCAAAAAACAAAAGAAAACAAACAAACAAAAAAAAAAAACACAAACAGAGTTTACAAGGATGTACTGGGGCCAGAGGACTTTTTTTTTTTTTTTTTTTTTTTTTGACCTAAGTCCCTATAGAATGCAGCCAGGTACAGAGTACCTCCAACCATCCTAAAATGCCAGACCTTCGCTATGTGATCCCTTATTAATTCTATTGTTCTTCCTGTATCTCCTCACCAACCTGTTCCATCAGCTGTCTGTCCTGCTGTAATGGCCCTTTGTTGTCACATTGTTCAACCTGTCTTGGTTTCATTAGAACATTCCTGTCTTCCACAAGAAGCATTGTTTGGTTATCAAATGAAACCATTTCGGAGATGGTCATGAGAGGGTTAAGGCAAGTTTGTGCTACCACATCTCCATTCAGTTCCCCAGAGGGTAGTTGCACCACCCTGTTGGAATGCTCAAGGTTCCTTGACATTCGAATCATGTTCAATGATGACTTTTGGCGATACATGTTGACATCCTAAAATGGGCATGAAAGTCTCTCAGCTGGCTTCACTTGGGCTATGGGCTTTTTGCAACATGATCCATGCTTACTCATGTGGACCCCAAGTACATGCGTCTGTTCTCTGCCTCACGTTATAGATTGTAAAATCCGCCTTTGGTGCTTGGTCAGTTTTGAAGATTAAAAGACTCTTTTGGCATGATTTCTTGAGATGTTAAAGTACTGGAGTCCTTGCTGTTGAAGACTCCAGATATGTCTTTGGAGTTTTGGGTGTTCCCTTTGAGCTTTCCTTGGATGGCCCTTTTCTTGGTCAGAAGCACCCTTATTGGCTGGGAGGACCATACGTATGTGTGGCGTGTGGTGTTCCTCCCCTGACGCTTTGTTTGAGGCCTGGTTCTTTCTTGGCCTTTTGTGGGTAGGATGGAATGTTGGGTTCTTGCCTTTATCCAGAGTCTAGATGGATGGTGCTGACAGTCATGACCAAAGATTAAATATTTGGCAAAAGAGAATGTGACACCAACTTGCTTGCAAACTGCCATGGTGAGAGACCCAGGCGGCTCCAGAAGCTGGGGAGGGCATGGGATCCTCTTGGCCCAAACATGACTACACCTGCCAAGTGTAGTGTTCAGGCATGGCTATGACCTCAAAGCTTTTTGACATCATAAAAGCTGGCTTCACTGAAGCACCATTCCCTTTCTCATGACCTATGCATCCTATGACTTTGGGAGACGCCCCTGGAAGGACAGAAAAAGAGCTCTCTAAGACTGATATAGAACTCAGGTTGTCTTCTGTTAATTTCTCACTTCCCCTTTCTAGACAAAGATAAAAGAAAATGACAATCGGTATACCATCATTTGGGCGAACATTTATACAGAGATGGCAAGGTTTCACTATTTCCACTGCAATTTCTACAGATCTCAGTTAACAATGAGGCCTCTTGGATATCATCAGATCTCTGTGGTGTTTGTCATCCTGTGGTGAGAGAGTCCTTTCTCATTGTCTTTTCACTATGGGTCAGTTAGGATTAAGGTATGGAAAGTCCATTTTCAAGGAAAAATGTTAGGGTATGGATGTATTGTGCTTTCTGTGTCCTCATCTCCTACTGTTCTGAAACATCTGTCATTAGGGATTAGGGCTCTGTCTACTTGATTTTACCTTAAACACCTTTGCAAAGGCTTCAAGGAGAGTGACATTTTACATGAGAGCTAATGCTGAAGGAAGAGCCCTGCACAGCACCCCTTGTCCTCATTAGGTAACTTGACCTGCTGTGTCAATGGGTATAGATATTTTGATCAAGTTCTTTCAATAAGAGGAAAAGGAATGGCCTATATCGATGGCCTGCCATGCCCACTGAAGCAGAACTGTGGATTGAGTGGCAATACCCTTGCAAAGCCTAGAGGATAAAGAAAGTGTGGTTAATATTGGCAACAGATTATTCCTCAGTCATCAGGAAGGATGAATCCCTGGGACTTGCATTCACAGGAATGATACAGAAAAAGGTGATTCAAAATGAAAAAGGCAAGCAGACAAAGGGCAATATCATATGGCTTCCCCTGTGTGTGCCTCATGAGAAAAACCTTGGCCCTGAGTAAAGGAAGGGGAATACCTTGGCTCTTAGTAAAGAAAGGAACCACTGAAGGGGAAGAAATGAGAGAAGGAGGCAAATGGATATCACTCCTGAGTGACTCAGCACACTTTGAAACAAGCTTAGGATTGCAAAAAAGGGAGACATGAAGGGGATGAGGGAACTGGTTAATGGGTTTTGAGAAGTTGTGGTATATATTAAGATGGGCACTAGGTCGTATATGGAGCTAAAGTATCAGTGCTCTGTCAAAAACAAATAATGTATAAGTTCTAGCAGTTTTGGAGTGGAGTCTTTTGGGTTTTCCCCATATAGTATCATATCATCTGCGAAGAGTGATAATTTGACTTCTTCTTTGCCGATTTGGATGCCTTTAATTTCCTTTTGTTGTCTGATTGCTGAGGCTAGGACCTCTAGTACTATGTTGAATAGCAGTGGTGATAATGGACATCCCTGCCGTGTTCCTGACCTTAGTGGAAAAGCTTTCAGTTTTTCTCCATTGAGAATGATATTTGCGGTGGGTTTTTCGTAGATGGCTTTGATGATATTGAGGTATGTGTCCTCTATCCCTACACTTTGAAGAGTTTTGATCAGGAAGGGATGCTGTACTTTGTCAAATGCTTTTTCAGCATCTATTGAGAGTATCATATGGTTCTTTTTCTTTCTTTTATTGATGTGTTGTATCACATTGACTGATGTGCGGATGTTGAACCAACCTTGCAGCCCTGGAATAAATCCCACTTGGTCGTGGTGAATAATCTTTTTAATGTACAGTTGAATCCTATTGGCTAGTATTTTGTTGAGTATTTTCGCCTCTGTGTTCATCAAGGATATCGGTCTATAGCTCTCTTTTTTTGGTGGGATCCTTGTCTGGTTTTGGGATTAAGGTGATGCTGGCCTCATAAAATGAGTTTGGAAGTTTTCCTTCCATTTCTATTTTTTGGAAGAGTTACAGGAGAATAGGAATTAGTTCTTCTTTAAATGTTTGGTAGAATTCCCCCGGGAAGCCGTCTGGCCCTGGGCTTTTGTTTGTTTGGAGATTTTTAATGACTGTTTCAATCTCCTTACTGGTTATGGGTCTGTTCAGGCTTTCTATTTTTTCCTGGTTCAGTTGTGGTAGTTTATATGTTTCTAGGAATGCATCCATTTCTTCCAGATTGTCAAATTTATTGGCGTAGAGTTGCTCATAGTATGTTCTTATAATAGTTTGTATTTCTTTGTTGTTAGTTGTGATCTCTCCTCTTTCCTTCATGATTTTATTTATTTGGGTCCTTTCTCTTTTCTTTTTGATAAGTCGGGCCAGGGGCTTATCAATTTTATTAATTCTTCCAAAGAACCAGCTCCTAGTTTCGTTGATTTGTTCTATTGTTTTTTTGGTTTCTATTATTGATTTCTTCTCTGATCTTTATGATTTCTCTTCTCCTGCTGGGCTTAGGGTTTCTTTCTTCTTTCTCAAGCTCCTTTAGGTGTAGGGTTAGGTTGTGTATTTGAGACCTTTCTTGTTTCTTGAGAAAGGCTTGTACCGCTATATATTTTCCTCTCAGGACTGCCTTTGTTGTGTCCCACAGATTTTGAACCATTGTATTTTCATTATCATTTGTTTCCATGATTATTTTCAATTCTTCTTGAATTTCCCGGTTGACCCATTCATTCTTTAGAAGGATACTATTTAGTCTCCATGTATTTGGGTTCTTTCCAAACTTCCTTTTGTGGTTGAGTTCTAGCTTTAGAGCATTGTGGTCTAAAAGTATGCAGGGAATGATCCCAATCTTTTGACTCAAAAACTGCTAGAACTTATACAGGAATTCAGTAAAGTGTCAGGATATAAAATCAATGCACAGAAATAAGTTGCATTTCTCTACACCAACAGCAAGACAGAAGAAAGAGATATTAAGGAGTCAATCCCATCTACAATTGCATCCAAAATTATAGATACCTAGGAATAAACCTAACCAAAGAGACACAGAATCTATACTCAGATAACTATATAGTACTCATGAAAGAAATTGAGGAGACACAAAGAAATGGAAAAATGTTCCATGCTCCTGGATTGGAAGAGTAAATATTGTGAAAATGTCTATGCTACCTAAAGCAATATACACATTTAATGCAATTCCTATCAAAGTACCATCCATCTTTTTCAAAGAAATGGAACAAATAATGCTAAAATTTATATGGAACCAGAAAAGACCTCGAATAGCCAAAGGGATATTGAAAAAGAAAGCCAACGTTGGTGGCATCACAATTCCAGACTTCAAGCTCTATTACAAAGCTGTCATCACCAAGACAGCATGGTACTGGCACAAAAACAGACACATAGATCAATGGAACAGAATAGAGAGCCCAGAAATAGACCCTCAAATCTATGGTCAACTCATCTTCGACAAAGCAGGAAAGAATGTCCAATGGAAAAAAGACAGCCTCCTCAAAATGGATGAAGGACCTCAATGTGCAAAAGGAATCTATCAAAATCCTTGAGGAGAACACGGGCAGCAACCTCTTGGACCTCTGCCGCAGCAACATCTTCCTAGGAACAACGCAAAAGGCAAGGGCAGCAAGGGCAAAAATGAACTATTGGGATTTCATCAAGATCAAAAGCTTTTGCACAGCAAAGGAAACAGTTAACAAAATCAAAAGACAACTGACAGAATGGGAGAAGATATTTGCAAACGACATATCAGATAAAGGACTAGTGTCCAGAATCTATAAAGAACTTAGCAAACTCAACACCCAAAGAACAAATAATCCAATCAAGAAATGGGCAGAGGACATGAACAGACATTTCTGCAAAGAAGACATCCAGATGACCAACAGACACATGAACAAGTGCTCCATATCACTCGGCATCAGGGAAATACAAATCAAAACCACAATGAGATATCACCTCACACCAGTCAAAATGGCTAAAATCAACAAGTCAGGAAATGACAGATGCTGGCGATGATGTGGAGAAAGGGGAACCCTCCTACACTGTTGGTGGGAATGCAAGCTGGTGCAGCCACTCTGGAAAACAGCATGGAGGTTCCTCAAAATGTTGAAAATAGAACTGCCCTATGACCCAGCAATTGCACTATTGGGTATTTACCCTAAAGATACAAATGTAGTGACCAAAGGGGCACGTGCACCCGAAAGTTTATAGCAGCAATGTCCACAATAGCCAAACTATGGAAAGAACCTAGATGTCCATCAACAGATGAATGGATCAAGAAGATGTGGTATATATACACAATGGAATACTATGCAGCCATCAAAAGAAATGAAATCTTGCCATTTGCGACAACATGGATGGAACTAGAGTGTATCATGCTTAGCAAAATAATCAAGCAGAGAAAGACAACTATCATATGTTCTCCCTTATATGAGGAAGTGGTGATGCAACATGGAGGCTTAAGTGGGTAGGAGAAGAATAAATGAAACAAGATGGGATTGGGAGGGAGACAAACCATAAGTGACTCTTAATCTCACAAAACAAACTGAGGGTAGGTGGGGGGAGGGGATTTGGGAGAAGTGGGTGGGATTATGGACATTGGGGAAGGTATGTGCTTTGGTGAGTGCTGTGAAGTGTGTAAACCTGATGATTCACAGACCTGTACCCCTGGGGATAAAAATATATGTTTATAAAAAATAAAAAATCAAAAAAAAAGATGGATGATAGACTGGCTTCCTCTTCATATAAAAAACTTAAAATAAATACAAACTGGCCTTTGCAAAACCAGATGAAGACAGAGAAGAGGACAGAATTATTTATTTATTATCTTTACTTATTAAAATGGCATGAAATTTGTTTCCTATAATGTCCTTATCTGAATTAGGTCCCTATACTTGTACATCAGAATTTGCCCGTCTCCTCCATTTCTGGAATCGATGAGAAGAAACGACATTGACTTTATTAAATATCTAGAAATGTTGACCAGGAAAATGATTTGGACCTGGCCTTCTGTATATTGGGAGGTGTTTGATTGCTGCTTCAAACGCTTTGTCACTAGTAGAGAGCTCAGATTTTGTATGTTTCCTCTTCTAATCTTGGAATTTGATATGTGTCTTGGAATAAATCCTTTTCTCTCAGTTCTTGGATTTGCAGGCATAATTCTCTATAGAAGTCTTTTAGAATTTTTTTTTTTCCTTTCTATCAGTTGTCATGTGGTCTCATTCTTTCAGCTGTATGCTTGTCTCCCAGTTTTTCCAGGTAATGGCTCCTCCAGTTTGTTAAAGTTTTCTAAACTGACCTGTGAGTTCTCCTGAATTTTTCGTATTGATTTGTTTGTATTTCTCATGTTAGGTTCCTCTTTTTCAGTGTTTTAAATTTTGGAAGAACACTCATTGAATTCTATATTCTTTCCCGATAAAATATTTTGGCATCATCTTATAAGTTTCTTGAATTTTCTTTGTTCAAGGTACTTTCTGATTTTCCTTTTGATTTTCTTTCTTTGATTCATTGCTAGTTCTCGTGTGTGTACTGTTTTCTACCTATTAGTGTCTGTCTTTGTTACCCATTCATAAGTGACATTTTTTCTTTTTTCTTACCTTCGTGTTTATATGTTTATAAAATAGTAATTGAAATGTCTTCTATTAATGACGACTAGAGTTGGACTCCAGCACAGTATCTGTGATAGACAATGTAAGGTATGACCTTGGAAAGAACTTTTCTTAAGGTCCTCAGGGACTCAATCTTATGCATGTTTTCCCAAAGTTTAGTTAGTCTAGAGAGCCCATGATGACGTCTTTTATTCCTTAGCATCTTCCATTTGGATGATCTGTCCTGTGCTGTAAGTGGATATCATAGTCCCAACAATATTGGATTGTGGTCCTAATCTCCATTCCATTCTAATAATATGCTTCCACATTTAGATACAGCCAGGAAGGTGGTGTATACATTGCAATTCATCCACATTTCTGATGTTTTGATGCTGCATCAAGACAAAACACCTTCCCGTAATCTTTTGTCTCTCAAAGCTATAAAATCTATCTGCCATAGGCACAATTACTTTGGCTCTCTTCTCGTTGCCAATAGCATAATCTTTGTCTTCCCAAATCCTTCATTTTCAATCTATGTGTATCTTTATAGTGGAAGGTAATTTGCTATGGTTAACATAAGGTTGAGCTCACTTTGTTTTTGTTCTTTCTGGTGAACTTCTTGGCCTTTTTTTATTTTCTTCTAAATTTTCATTCAGTCCAACAATGTTTTTGTAGTGATAGGAGACTTTAGTCCTGTATACCTGAACTACTTATTGATAATGAAGGAGTTATATTTCCCATTTTGTTTGGTTTGTGACTTAGATTCTCTATTCCTTTCACCTTTATGGTATTTTATTTGAGGCTTGCTTCCTTTAGTGCGATTCATCACTTCCTCCCCATCTGTTTGTGTCTTATTTCTCTGTGTGTGTGAGTGTGTGTGTGTGTGTGTGTGTGTGTGTTGTCAGCGTGCATTTCACATAACACTTATTTTTTGTTAATTTCTTTTTTCCTTTATTTTATTCATTGTTTTTGCACCACACCCAGTGATCAATGCAATCTATGCCCTCTCCCATTCCCACCAGCTGGTTCTCCCAACCTCCAAACCACCACCTCTTAAAACCCTCAGATTGTTTTTCAGATTCTATAGTCTCTCATGATTCTCTATTCCCCTTCTAATTTTTTTCAACTTCCTTCTCCTTTTGATTAGCCCTTGTCATCCATGTTATTTGTTATGCTCCACAAGTAAATGAAACCGTATGATAATTGACTCTCTCTGCTTGATTTATTTCACTCAGCATAATCTCTTCCAGTCCCTTCCATTTTGCTACAAAAGTTGGGTATTCGTCTTTTCTGATGGAGGCATAATACTCCATAGTCTATATGGACCACATCTTCCTTATCCATTCGTCCATTGAAAGGCATCTTGGTTCATTCCACAGTTTGACCACCATGAACATTGCTGCTATAAACAGTGGGTACAGATGGCCCTTCTTTTTACTATATCTGTAGCATTGGTGTAAATACCCACTAGTGCAATTGCAAGGTCATAGGGAAGCTCTATTCTTAATTTCTTGAGGAACCTCCAACTGTTTTCCAAAGCGGCTTCACCAACTTGCATTCCCACCAACAGTGGAAGAGGGTTCCCCTTTCTCCACATCCTCTCCCACACATGTTGTTTCCTGTCTTGCTAATTTTGGCCATTCTAAATGATGTGGTGGTATCTCAATGTGGTTTTCATTTGAATCTCCCTGATGGCTAGTGATGATGAACATTTTTTCATGTGTCTGATAGCCATTTGTAGGTCTTAGAGAAGAGTCTGTTCATATCTTCTGCCCATTTTTTGATATTATTGTCTGTTTTGTGTGTGTTCAGTTTGAGGAGTTCATTATAGATTCTGGATATCAACCTTTTGTCTGTACTGTCATTTGCAAATATCTTCTCCCATTCCGTGGGTTGCCTCTTTGTTTTGTTGACTGTTTCCTTTGCTGTGAAGTAGCTTTTGATTTTGATAAAGCCCAAAGTTCATTTTTTCCCTTTTTTTCTTTCTTTTTCCTTGCAGCCATATATAGAAAGATGTTGCTGTGGCTGATATCAAAGAAATCTCTGCCTATCTTCTCCTCTAAGATTCTGATGGATACCTGTCTCATGCTGAAGTCTTTATCAATTTTGAGTTATGTTTGTGTAGGGTGTAAGAGAATGGTCAAGTTTCATTCTTCTACATATAGCTGTCCAGTGTACCCATCACTACATATTGAAGAGACTCTCTTTCTTCCACTGTATATTTTTTTCCTGATTTGTCGAAGATTATTTGTCCATAGAGTTGAGGGTCCATATATGGGCTCTCTACTTTGTTCCACTGGTCTATGTGTCACTTTTTAAGCCAGTACCATGCTGTCTTGGTGATCACAGCTTTGTAGTAAAGCTTGGAATCAGGTTATGCGATGCTCTCAGTTATATGTTTGTTTTTCAAGATTTCATTAGCAATTCAGCTTCTCTTCTGATTCCATATAAATTTTAAGATTATTTGCTCCAGGTCTTTGAAAAATACCTTAGAATTTTGATGGGAATTGTATTAAAAGGATAGATTGCTAGAGGCAGTATAGACATTTTCACAATGTTTATTATTCGGATCCAAGAGCATGGAATGGTTTTCCTTGTTTTAGTGTCTTCTTCCATTTCTTACACGAGTGTTCTATAGTTCCTCAAATACAGTTCTTTTACCTCTTTGTTTAGGTTTATTCCCAGGTACCTTATGCTTCTTGGTGCTATAGTAAATGGAATTGATTCTCTAAATTCCCTTTCGGTATTTTCATTGTTAGTGTAAAAGAAAGCCCCTGTTTCTATACATTGACTTTGTATCCTGACACATTACTGAATTGCTATATGAGTTCTAGTAGTTTGCGGGGTGGATTCTTTTGGATTTCCCATATAAAGAATCATGTCATGTGCAAAGAGAGGAGATTAATTTCTTCATTGCCAATTTGAATATCTTTTATTTCTCTTTGATGTCTGATTGCTATTGCTAGGACTTCTAATATTTTGTAGAACTAGATTGGTGAGAGTGGGTTTAGTTAAGTTTCTGATCTCAAAAGGAAGGCTGCAAGCTTTTTCCCATTGACAATGATATTTGCTATGAGTCTTTCATAGATTTGATGAAGTTCATGAATGGTCCTTCTATCCTTATACTTTGAAGAGTTTTGATCAGGAACGGATGCTGGATTTTGTCCAATGCTTTTTCTGCATCAATTGAGAGGACCATGTGGTTCTTCTATCTTCTCATATTGATTTGTTCTATCACATTGATTGATTTGCAAATGTTGAATCATCCTTGTAGCCCACGGATGAATCCCACCTGGTAATGGTGGATTTTTTTTTTTTTTAATGTGCTGTTGTATCCTGTTCTAGGATCTTGCTGAGAATCTTAGCATCCATATTCATCAGGGATATTGGTCTAAAATTCTCTTTTCTGATAGGGTCCTTGCCTGGTTAAAAGATCAGGGTAATGCTGGATTCATAGAAAGAGTCTGGAAGTTTTTCCTCTGGTTCAATTTTTGAAACAGCTTCAGAAGAATAGGTGTTATTTCTTCTTTGAAAATTTGGTAGAATTCCCCAGGGAATCCCTCAGGTACTAGGCTCTTGTTTTTTGGGAGGTTTGTGATCACTGCTTAAATCTAGTTACTAGATATCATTCTATTCAGGTTGTTAATTTCTTCCTGCTTCAATTCTGGGCATTTAAAGTTTTCCAGGAATGCATCTATTTCATTTAGATTGCTTAGTATCTTGGCATATAACTATTGATAATAACTTCTGATAATTGTTTCCTTGGTGTTAGTTGCTATCTTTCCCTTTTTATTCATAAGTTTATTAATTTTGGCTTTATTTCTTTCCTTAAGATTAGTGTGGCCAATTGTTTGTCGATCTTATTGATTCTTTCAAAAAAACAACTTTAGTTTCATTGATACATTCTACTGTATCTCTGGTTTCTACCGCATTGATCTCAGCTCTAATCTTGATTACTTTCCTTCTTATGTATGGAGTTGGTTTGATTTGTTGTTGGTTCTCCAGTTCATTAAGGTGTAGAGACAACTAGTGTATTCTGGATTTTTACATATTTTTTGAGGGAAGCTTGGATGGATATGTATTTCTCCATTACGACCATCTTTGCTGTATCCCATAGGTTTTGGACCAAAATGTCTTCATTCTCATTGTTTTCCCTGAATTGTTTGAGTTCTTCTTTGATCTCCTGGTTGATTCAAATTTCTATCTTTTTAAAAATTTTTAAAGTAATTAATTCATTATTTTTATCATTATATAACTTATTTTTATCCCCAGTGATGCAGGTGTGTGAATCGCCAAGTTTACACAATTCACAGGACTAATCATAGCATATACCCTCTCCGAAGTCCATATCCTCACCACCCTCTCCTGTCCCTTCTCACAGCAGCAACCATCAGGCTAGTTTTTGTGATTGAGTCCTTTATTGTTTGTCTCGCTCCCAATCCCATGTTCTTTCATTTGTTCTTTTCGTACTCCCCAAACTCCCCACATTGCATCTCCACTTCCTCATATCAAGGAGATCATATGATAGTTATCTTTTTCCGATTGGCTTATTTCGTTAAGCATAATACCCTCTAGTTCCATTCATGTCATTGCAAATGGCAAGATTTCTTTTCTTTTGATGGTTGCAGAGTATTACATTGTTCTTTGTGTGTTGAGTTTTCCAAGCTCTTTATACATATTGGATACTAGCCCTTTATTGGATATGTCATTTGCAATATCTTCTCCCAGTCTGTCAGTTGTCTTTTGGTCTTGCTCACTGTTTCCTTTTGATCTTGATGAAATCACAATAGTTCATTTGTTTCCTTGCTTCTGTTGACTTTGGTGATGTTCTTAGAAAGATGTTGCTGCGGTTGAGGTCAAAGAGGATGCTGCCTCTGTTCTCCTCAAGGATTTTGATGAAATCCTTTCTCACATTGAGGTCTTTCATCCATTGGGAGTCTATTTTTGTGTGTGGAGATCCAAGCATTCTTAACCAAGGAGCTCTTTAGCTTCCAGGTGTTTGAGTTCCTTAAAAACTTTTTCATGTGATTGATCTTCAGTTTCTAAGCATTGTGATCTGAGAATATGCAGGGAATATTCTCATTCTTTTGGTATAGGTTGAGTCCTGATTTGTGAGCCAGTATGTGGTCTATTCTTGTGAATGTTCTATGTGCACTTGAGAAAATGAGTATTCTGTGGTTTTAGGGTGGAATATTCTGTATATATCTATGAGGTCCATGTGGTCCAAGGTGCCATTTAATGCTTTCTTTATGGGTTTTCTGCTTGGATGATGTTAGGCAGGTTACGATCTCCTACTATAATGTATTCATGTCAATATGACTCTTTATCTTGACTAAAGTTTCTTATGTAATTGGCTGCTCCTATATAGGGGGCATAGATATTTACAATTGTTAGATCGTATTGGTGGATAGTGAGGGAGATGCATGTGCACTTGAGAGAATGAGTGTTCTGTTGTTTTAGGAAGGAATGTTCTGTATATATTTATGAGGTCCATCTGGTCCAATGTGTCAGTAAATGCTATTGTTTCTTTATGGATTTTCTTCTTGGATGATCTGTCTATTTATAAAAGAGGTGTGTTAAGATCTCCTACTATTAATGCATTCATATTAATATGACATTTTATCTTGATTAACAGTTTTCTTATGTAATTGGCTGAACCCATATTGGGGGCAGAGCTATTTACAGTTGTTAGATCATCTTGGTTGATAGTCCCTTTAAGAATTATGTAATGTCCTTCTGTATCTCTGACTATAGTCGTTAGTTTAAAATCTAATTTATCGGATATGAGAATTGCTATGCCAGCGTTCTATTGAGTACATTGGCATGAAAGATGTTTGTCCGTCTTTTCACTTTCAGTCTGGGTGTATCTTTAGGTTCAAAAGTCTCTCGTAGACAACGTATGGACGGATCCTGTCATTTTATCCAACCTGCAACCCTGTGCCATTTTTGGGGGGCACATTTAGGCCTTTCATATTGAGAGTGATTATTGATAGATATGTTTTTATTGACATTGTGTGACCTTGAGTCTATCTTTCTGTAAATAGTCTCTATATTTCTGTTCAATGCTATTCTTAGGATTTTTTCCTCTTTTATAGAACCCCCATTAATATTCATTCAGTGTCAGCTTGGTAGTTGCATTGTCTTTTAAGCCTTGCCGGTCTTGGAAACTCTTTATCTCTCCATGCATTTTGAATCTCAGTCTTGCTGGATAAAGTATTCCTGGCTGCATATTCTTCTCATTTAGTGCCCTGAATATATCTTTCCAGGCCTTTTTTGCTTGAGACGTCTCTGTGGAGAGGTCTGACGTGATTCTGATGGGCTTTCCTCTGTAAGTAAGGAACCTCTATGTTCTAGTGGCTTTCAAAAGATTATACCTTCAATTATGATTCCTCAGTTTGACTATCAATTTTCTTTATGGTTTGTTTTTGTTATCTATAATCTTGGGAGGAGACTGTTAGGTCTCTAGTACATGATTGCTGGTTCAATATGTGAGATTGGGAAATTTTTCGTAAAGAACTTATTTCACTAGATCTTTGAGACTTCTTTCTTTATCCTTCCCTTTGGGGATTTCAATAATTCTGAGGTTGGAACATTTTATGGCATCACTTATTTCCATCATTCTTTTTCATGGTTTCTAAGATGTTTGTTCACCATAGTATTAAATGTTCTAGAAACAGAAGTCAGACAACAAAGAGAAATAAAAGGTATCCAAATTGGAAATGAAGAATTCAAACTCTTTCTCTTTGCAGATAACATGATTCTTTATATGGAAAACCCAAGAGACTCCACCTCCAAACCACTAGAACTCATACAGCAATTCATCAACTTGGCAGGATACAAAGTCAATGTGAAGAAATCAGTGGTTTACTTGTGCACTAACAATGAAAATACAGAAAAAGAAATTAAAGTATCAATTCAATTTAGTATAGCACTAAGAACCATAAGGTACCTGGGAATAAAACTAACCAAAGAGGTAAAGAAATTATACTCGAGGAACTACAGAACACTCATGAAAATAATTTTAGAAGACACAAAAAGATGGAAGACCATTCCATGCTCTTGCATCAAAAGAATAAAGTGTGAAATTGTCTATAATGCCTAGAGCAATGTATTCTTTTAATGCCATTCCAATCAAAATTCCTCTGGTATTCTTCAAAGAGATGCAACAAATAATGCTCAATTTTGAATGGAATCAGAAGAGACCCTGAATCGCTAAGGAAATGTTGAAAAACAAAAATAAAACTGGGGGCATCACATTACTTGATTTCTAGCTTTACTACAAATCTGTGATCATCAAGACAGAATGGTCATGACATTAAAAATAGACACATAGACCAGTGGAATAGAATAGATAGCCCAAAGATGGACCCTCAACTCTATGGGCAAATAATCTTCGACAAACAGGAAAAAATATACAGTGGTAAAAATACAGTCTCTTCAATAAATGGTGATGGATCACTGGAAAGCTATATGATATGTAGGAGAATGAAACTCCATTATTTTCTTACACCATACACAAAGATAAACTCAAAATGGATAAAAGTCCTCAACATGAGACAGAGTCCATCAGCATCCTAGAGGAGAATATAGGCAGTAATCTCTCTGATATGAGCCACAGCAACTTCTTTCAAGATATACATTGAGATATCACCTTACACCAGTTAGAATGGCCAAAATTAGCAAGACAGGAAACAACATGTGTTGGAGGGTATGTGGAGAAAGGGGAACCCTCTTCCACTGTTGGTGGGAATGCAAGTTGGTGCAGCCTCTTTGAGGAACAGTGTGGAGTTTCTTCAAGAAACTAAAAATGGAAATTCCATATGACTCTGCCATTGCACTCCTGGGTATTTGCCTCAAAGATACAGATGTAGTGAAAAAAAGGGCCATCTGTACCCCAATTGTTATAGCAGCAATGGCGGTCGCAAACTGTGGAAAGAACCAAGATGCCCTTCAACAGACAAATGGATAAGGAAGATGTGGTCCATATACACTATGGACTATTAGGACTCCATCAGAGGGACGAATACCCAACTTTTGTATCAACAGGGATTTGACTGGAAGAGATTATGCTGAGTGAAATAAGTCAAGCAGAGAGAGTCAATTATCATATGGTTTCACTTATTTGTGGAGCATAACTAAAAGCATGGAGGACATGGGTAGTTATAGGGAAAGGGGTCAAAATCAAAAGCTTCTGCACAGACAAGGAAACAAAGAGGCAACCCACGGAGTGGGAGAAGATATTTGGAATTGACAGTACAGAAAATAGTTTGATATCCACGATCTATGAAGAACTCCTCAACCTCAACTCGCACAAAACAATCATATTAAAAATGGGCAAATGATATGAACAGACATTTCTCCAATGGAGACATACAAGAGCTGTCAGACCCATGAAAAAATGTTCATCATCACCAGTCATCAGGGAGATTCAAATGAAAAGCATATCGAGATATCACCTTACACCAGTTGAATGACCAAAATTAGCAAGATAGGAAACGTGTGCTGGAGGGGATGTGGAGAAAGGGGAACCCTCTTACACTGTTGATGGGAATGCAAATTGGTGCAGCCTCTTTGGAGTACGGCATTGATAATTCTCAAGAAATAAAAAATGGAGCTTCCCCATGACTCTGCAGTGAAAAGAACGGTCATCTGTAACCCAAAGTTTATAGCAGCAATTCCCACGGTCGCCAAGCTGTGGAAAGAACCAAGATACCTTCAAGGGATGAATCAATAAGGAAGAGATGGTTCATATACAGTATGGAGTATTATTCCTCCATCAGAAAGGATGGGAGTAGCATATGGTGGGACTTTTATAGCAACATGGACGGGGCTGGAAGAGATTATTCTAGTGAAGTAACTCAAGCAGAGAGAGTCAAGTATCATATGGTTTCACTTACTTCTGGAGCATAACAAATAACATGGAGGACTTGAGGAGTTAGAGAGTAGAAGAGAGTTGAGGGAAATAAGGGGAAGTAAACCATGAGAGACTATGGACTCTGAAAAACAATCGTTGGGGTTTGAAGTAGCAGGGGGTGTGAGGTTGGGGGAACCAGGTGGTGGATATTATAGAGGCCATGTATTACTTGAGCACTGGGTGCGGTGCATAAATAATGAATACTGTTATGCTGAAAATTTGAAAAAAAAATAGAAAAAATGGGCTTTTTGAATACAGAGAAGAAAAGAGATATCTAGATTCAATGCAAAATGGAAGAATCAACTGATGCCGAAGGCAAAGGAGAAATGATCATGACCAGGCAATCGAAGTGGAACCTGTACATGTAACACGACTGCAAAAAGATGGAAAGCAGTAGCCAGGATACTCACTGTACATCAGACAAACACAGAAGGCATTAGGGAGTCTTAAACCACAGAGAAAAAAGTGATAAAAATAAAATAATATAAACTTATAAAATAAAATAAAGAGTCTCTGATGAAAGGATTGGTAACAGACTGCAGGCAAATCTCAAGAACCTGGAAGAAGCAGAGGATAAAATGGGTGTCCTGGATGACAAACACTGGAAAATAAGGTAGCAAAGCCAATGAAAAAGTGAAGAATGATGGAACATGACAATGAGATTAGGGAAATCATCAGCTCCAAGGAATGGAAAAAGATGTTTATTGTAAAAGACCTTGGAGCGAGAGAAGAAAGAGGGCCAAATATTTCTTTGATAAATCAGAACTGAAATTGTCCCTCATCTGGTAGCAGAAACTGAGATCCATATTAAGAGTCAGAGAGGTGTCCCATAACCATCAACAGAAGTAGAGCAACAGAAGACATAGTGTCATTCCCCCTGCCAAGCTATCAATGGTGGGATACTCTTTACCCAATTATGCGTGGGGAAGTAGTGTGTACATATCCAAGTCACTGACTTCAAAACAAGTTATAGCAGGTCTAGAAGCAGGTCATATAGAGCAAGCAACACCTGACCAAGCATTTTCTGAACAATACAGAGAAGTGGTTCTTGTCTAGAACTGAGAGGTATTAAAAAGACAAAAGTTTGGTCCACTGTGTGTCCATCAGTTCAGAGGCAGGCTTTACTCATCTCATGATCCAAGGGTCATGGCCTCGATTCTGGTCTCAGAGTATGCTAAGAGGCAAGTCTGATCCCCTCTCTCCACTGCCACTACCTGACGGTAATATCTCTGTTTCTCTGTCAAATATGTGCATTTGCATCATTTGATAACAAACAAATACAAAAACAAAAACATTTTACTAGGATTGACTGAGGCCAGAGGATGATTTCTTTAATTTAGAACTAGGTCCCCATGGGATGCAGCCAGGTATAGAGTACTTCCCACCATGCTAAAATGCTAGAACTTAGGTCTGAGATCCCTAGTTTATTCTCCAATTATTTGTCTTCCTAGATCTCCCCTCCAACCTGTAGCATACAGTTGGACTGTAGCATACAGAGGGACTGTCTGTCCCAATGTAATGGCCTTTTGTTGTCACATTGTTCATCCTCTCAGGGCTCCATGAGAACATGCCCATCTTCCTTAAGAGGCACTGTTTGCTTATCATCTGCAGCCATTTTTGGATAGTAATGAGAGATTTAATGAAGTCTTCTGCTGCTATTTCTCCATTCAGTTTTATAGAGGTAGCTGCAAAACCTGGTGGGAATGCTCAAGATTCTTCAAAATTTGAATCCTCTTCAATACGTCCTTTTGGAGATACACGTTTTCATCTTGAAATGGGAAATATTGTCTTTCTTATGGCTTCACTTGTGCTATAGGTCTCTTCCAAGCTATGTGTATCTTTAGTGGAAAGAAATCTCCTATGGGCAACAGAAGGACAAGCCTGTTTAGTTTTTGCTTTCTTGTGGACCTTTTTTGCCTTTTTTTTTTTTTTACTTTTAAATATTCATCTTTCCAAAAATATGTTTATAGGGAACTGAGAATTTAGTCCTGAATACTTTAACTAATTATTGAGAGGTAAGTAGTTAATGTTCTCATTTTCGTTTTTGTCCAACTTAGATTCACTGTCCTTTTCCCCTTTATGGTATTTTCTTTGGAGTTTGATTCCTTTAGAGCAATTCTTCACTTCCTCCCCATATTTTGTGTGTCTTTTTGGTTTGTGTTTGTGTGTGTGTGTGTGTGTGTGTGTGTGTGTGTGTTGTGTGTTGTCTGTGTTTTACATAACACTGATAACAAAATTTCAGAGGATAGGAAGTAGGTCTTTTAAGGATAGCAATTCAATTTGATATGCCTTGAAAGCTCACATTCGATCACTATCAGCCACAGTTCCTGCAAAGAATTTCCCAGGTAGTCTTCTTCTATAAACACATATTCTCACTAATCTGCCTTCAAACAAACACCAAATTGTGGGTGCCTGGTTAGAGTCATATTTATTGTCCCCTTTTCACTTGATTTTTACCATGTTCCTTGACTACCATTAGAGAATAAAATTGTATATTATTTGTCTTTCTGAGACTGATAGATGTAGTCCAATGCTCTCTACAACACTGCCACACGGGCAAGTGGCAAAAATTCATTCTTGCTTATGGCTGTGTAAGAGTCTGCGGTGCTTTTGGAGGACAGTGAGATGGTAATAGTATCTGAGAACTCCAGGCTTGTCTTCATCCAGGAATACAACAGGAGTATTACAACATTAAGTGCAATATGGCAGAAATGAACCTGAAGCATACAAAGCAAACTCCACAGCAAAAGAGAAAAGAATTCAAAGAAACTTTGGCAGAAGCCTGGAAACATGGTTTTGGGAGACATGGGGAGTGCTTCAGAGCGCAGTGAGACAATGCAAAGGGCAAAGGCACAGGAGCAAGGAACACACTGAACTCACATAATCATGTTTCCCAATGCCAGTGGCTGCGACCAGCCGAGGGTCTGAATGTCACGAGTTCCTGCCAACAAAGTCCAGAGTTTTCAGATCAGCACTCTTGGAAGACATTGACTCGAGAGAACACTGTGTTTCTCCTGGAGATGACACCAACAAGCAAACAGATTCAGACAGCATGGAAACCATAATCAGAGACAATCCCAGGAGCCACAGTAAGAATATGGTTGGTTCTGGCAATGCATCCATGAGAGCCAGTGTTCATGGAGATGACTCGATGGGGACAGAAAAAATTTTGGGCTCTTGCCCCAGTAACATAAAGACTGAGCTACTGGCCAAAAACAGGTCAGTGAGGTCATTTGCAGCCTAATCTGCAAACACAAAATCCCAACCATGGAACACTTAGGGAACTCCCTTCTGCAGTCCCAGTTGCTTAGACCAGGAGAACAGACTCTACCGTGAAGGACTAGAAAAAAGTGCTACCCATATGCTCTCCCCTGACCACAGCATTGAACAGGTGTTTATTCCATTGAGTTGGCTGAACATCTCCATTCACAAGCACACCAGAGCACCCCAAGCTGAGCCTCATCATATTCAGCCCAGACCTCAAACACTCCAAATGGCAGGCAAGGAGAGCCTCTGCAGATAACTGGCTCCAAGGACCAGGGACAGCCACAACACACACCATGGGACATGCATGCCACACATATGGGAGACTCCCTCAAAAGGCAGCCCCTGGGTATGCCATGACCTCATTATTCTAAAAAAATTACACCCAGAATAGAAAACAAAATAGGCTTTTCAACTAATGAAAAGAAGACAGAGACCTAGATCCAATGCAAAGATAGAAGAATCATTTGATGTTGAGGAAAAAGAACAAGAAATGATCATGTGCAGGCAATTGAAGTTATACTTCGACATGTAACACGCCCATTGGAAGATTGAAATCAGCAGCCAGGAGACTCATTGTACATCAGAAAAACACAGAAGACATCAAGGAGTCTCGAACCACAGAGCTAAACGTGATTAAAAAAATTAAAGAGTCACTGGTGAAATTAATTGTAGCAGATTGGGTGCAAAGTCCAGGAAGCTGGCAGAAGCAGAGCATCCAAATAGTGACCTGGAAGAAAAAACGGGAAAATATGGAAGCAAATCTGAAGAGACAAGAAAGGATGGTGGAACATGACAATTAGCTTAAGGAGGTCATCTTACTCCAAGAAAGAGGTGCCTATTGAAGGAGAATAGGAGTGAGAGATAAAAAGAGGGCTCAACTTGTCTTTGAGAAATCTGTGCTAAAAATGTCCCTCATCTGGTAGCAGAAACAGAGATCCAAATTCAGATGCACAGAGGATTCCCATCACCATCCACAGAAGAAGAGCACCACAAGACATAGTGTCATTCCCCCTGCAAAATATAGCAATGGAGGAATTCTCTTTACCCAAATATGCGTGGGAGAATAGTTTGTCCATAGCCAAGGCACTGACTTCAAGAGGACAAGCTAGATCATCTCTTGAAGCAGGTCAGATAGCTCAAGCAACACCTGGACAAGCCAAAATCTGAATCGCCTGAATTTCTGAACAATGACAAAGCAGCGGTACTTGTCTAGAACTAGGAGGTATAAAGAAACAAAGATTGGGTGTCGGGGTGTTTCCATCAGTTCAGAGGCAGGCTTAAGCTCAAGTTATGATCAAGGGCCATGGCATCGACTCTGGTCTCAGGTTCCCATATCAGGGGCAAGTCAGCTTCTCCCTCTCCAGCTCCACCCCCTCATTGTGATCCCTCTGTCTTTCTGTCAAATACGAGCATGTGCATCATGTGACAAAAAAACGAAAACAAAAACAAAACAAAATCCAGTGTTCAAGGATTGACTTGAACATCCTCTCCTGGCTCCATGAGAACATGCCCATTATAGGCAAGAAGCACTATTTGCTTATCAAATAAAACCACTTGGGGGATGGTCATGAGAGTTTTAGGGCAGGCTTGTGCTGCCACATCTCCATTCATTTCCCCAGAGGGTAGCTGCACCAGCCTGTGGGAATGCTCAATGTTCTTCAACATTCAAATCCTCTCAAATGCGGCCTATGGGATATAAAAGTAGTCATAATGATACGGGCATGAATGTCTTTCAGATAGCTTCTCTTGGGCTACGGGTCTCTCCCAACATGCCCCGTGCTTGCTCCTGTGGACATAAAGTACATTAGTCCTTCCTGGACCTAAGGGTCTAGGGTATAGAGTATGCCTTTGGTGCTTGGTCAGTTTTGATGATTGGGAGGCTGTTTTGGCACAATTTCCATAGAAACTAGAGGTACTCGTGTCCTCGCTGTTGAAGACTCCAGACATGTCTTTGGCATGGTTGTGGATGTTCCCTTTAAGCTTTCCATGGGTGGCCCTTTTCCTGGTCAGAAGTGCCCTGATTGGGTGGAATTACTTCACTAAGGCTTTCCTTGAGACCTGATTGCTTCTTGACCTTTGGTGGCTAAGGTAGAATGGTGGATTCTTGTCTTTATCCGGTGTCCATAGGGCTGGTGCTGACAGTCACCCCCCAAAGACTACCAATTCGGACATGGAGAAGGTGACACCAACTCGCTTCACAAACAGCCTTGGTGAGAGACCCAGGTGCCTTCAGCTGTTTGGGAGGCTTGGGATCCTCTTGGCCCTCCCATGACTAATCCAGCCAAGTATACTGCTCAGGCGTGGATTTGAAGATAAGTTCTTGATATGACCTTTGTGACATAACAGAAAGTGGCTTCACTGCAGCTCAGTCCCTCTCTGATGACCTTTGAGTCATATGGATTTAGGTAGGAAGTCCTGGGAAAGAGAAAGAGAGCCCTCTGAGCCTGATCAAGAATTCAGGTAGTCTTAAGTTTTAATGTCCCACTTCCCCTTTCTAGACAAAGAGAAAAGGAAATAACATTCAGTATACTTTTATTTATGGCCAGAATTTCTCAAGAGATGGTTAGATTTAATTATTTACAATGCAATTTCTTGAGATCTCAATAAACAGTGAGGCATTTTGTGTATCAACAGCTCTCCGTGGGGTTTTTCATCCTGTGGGTGAGAGGCCTTTCTCAGCATCTTTTCTCTATGGGTACATGATAACTAAGGGATGGAAACCATTTCCAAGGAAAAGTGTTAGGGCATAGATGTATTTTGCTTTCTGTTTCCTCATCTCCTAGTGTTCTCAAACACTAGTCATAAGGGATTAGGGCTATATCTACATGTCTTTACCTTAAACACATTTGCAAAGGCTTCAAGAAGAGTGATATTCTGCATCAGAGCTAACTCTTATTTTAAAGCCCTGGAGAGCACTTTTTGTCATCGTTAGTTAGCTCTACTTGCTGTGGTAAAGGGAATAGCCATGTTGACAAAGTCCCTTTAATCATCGGAAAAGGAACGGCCTATATTGATGGCCTGCAATCCCCACTCCAGCAGAGCTGTGGATTTAACCACAATGTCCTTGCAAAGATTCTTGGATAAAGAAAGTGTGGTCCATATTGTCAACAGATTATTTTTCAGCCATCAGGGAGGATTAATACCTGGTACTTGCCTTTACATGAATGACACGGAACTGGGTCATGTGAAATGAAAAAGGGAAGCAAAAAAAAAAAAAAAAAGAAAATATCATATCATATGGCTTCCCTCGTATGTCCCCAGGAGGAATACCATGGCCCTTAGTAAAGAAAGGAAAACTGATGGGGAAGAAGTAGGAGAAGTCACCAGGGATGACTCAGGTTCTGAAAACCAAACTATGGGTTACAGAAAAGATAGTCATTTAGGGAATGAGGGAACTGGTTAATGGTAGTTGAGGAGTATGGCATATATTAAAAGGAGCACTAGGTCATATATGGAACTGAAACATCCGTTAATACTCAGTCAAAAACGAATGACAGTAGATAGGCTGGTTTCAACAGAACAAAAAATATTAAAAGAAAAACAATCTGGCCTTTGAAAACCAGATGAGGAGAGACAGAAAAGGAAAGAATTATAATTTTATTATATTTACTTATTTAAATGGCATATAATTTATTTCCTATAGTGTCTTTAACTGAATTGGGTCCTTATAATTGTAAACTAGAGTCTCCCTGCCTCCATTTCTGGAATCAATAGAAGAAACAACCTTCCCTTCATTAAATGTCTAGAAAGTTGCTCAGGAAAATGATCTGGACCTGGCCTTTTGTGTGTGGCAGAGGTTTGATTACAGCTTCAAATGCCTTAGTTACTAGTAGAGAGCTCAGATTTTGTAGATTTACTGACCTAAACTTGGGAGTTGATATGTGTCTTGGAATATATTCTTTTCACTCAGTTCTTGGATTTGCTGGCATAATTGTGTAGAGGGGTATTTCAGATTTTTTTTCTATCAGCTGTCATGTGGATTTATACTTTCAGCTGTGTGCTTATCTCCCTGTTTTATTCAGGTAATGGCTTCCCTAGTTTATTAAAGTTTTCCAACAGACGTTTGAGTTCTTTTGATTTTTTTCCTTTTGGTTTGTTTGTGTTTCCTTTATTTCTATAATCAATTGTAGTATTTCATTTTTTCTGTTAACTTTGGAGTTTGGTTCTTCTTCTTCTTATTATTCCTTATGGCATCCAGTTAGGTCGCTATTTTCCTGTGTTTTTAATTTTTGGAAATACACGCATTTAACCTATATTGTTTCCCCATAAAATGTTTTCACATCATCCCGAAAACATTTTATGGGGAAACAATATAGGTTATTATTGGCTTTCCTTATTTCATGGCACTGTCTGATCTTATTTTGGATGTTCTTTCTTTGATTCATTGCTAGTTTAGTAGTGTGTTGTGTTTTCCACCTACTAGTGTCTGGGTTTGTTTCACATTCATAAGTGATTTCTTTCCGTTTTCATACCTTCATGGTCATAAGTATACAAGATACTTATTCTTCCCTTCTTTCACTTAATATACTTCCATTAATTACGACTTGATTTGGACTCCAGCACTCCAACACTATCTGTGATACACAAAGTTAGATCTGCCCTTTGTAAGAACTTTTCTTAAGGTCCTTAGAGACAAAATTTTATGCATGTGGTCAGGTGGTCTAGAGACTCCATGATGATGTCTGTTACTCCTTACCACCTTTGCATCTGGATGATCTGTACTGTGTTGAAAGAGGATATCATAGTTCCCAACAATATTGGATTGAGGACCCCGTATCCCTTCCTTTTTGTTAATATGGTTCCAATATTTAGACACATCCATGTTGGTGCTTTATATATTGGCAATTCTTTCAAGTTTCTGATGTCTTGATGCTCCATCAAGACAAAACACCTTCTGGTAATCTTTTGTCTCTCAATGTCATAAAATCTCTCTACCTACCATAGGCACAATCTCTTTGGCTTCCTTCTCTTTGTCATTTGCATAACCTATATCTTCCCAATTCCTTTACTTTCAAGATGTGTATCTTCATATTCTTTGGAAATCTCCTATGAGTAACAGAAGGTCGAGCTCGTTTACTTTTTGTTGTTTTCTTGTGGACAGTTTGGCCTATTTTTTTTCTTTTCTTTTTTTTAATTTTCATCCAGTTCAACAATCTGTTTGTAGTGATGGGAGAATTTAGTCTGAATAGTTGAACTAACTATTGATAGGTAAGGAGTAAACATTCTCATTTTGTTTGATTTCTGACTTCGATTCTCTGTGCGTTTCCCCTGTATATCATTTTATTTGGTGTTTGCTTCCTTTATTGTGATTCCTCTCTTTGTCCCCATCTTTTGTGTATCTTATCTGTGTGTGAGTGTGTGTGTGTATTTGTCCGTGTGTGTTTCACATAACATTTATAATTAAATTACAAGAGGTAGTAAATCGGTCTTCTTTGGATAACAAACCAAGTTGACATGCCTTGAAAATTCAGAATCCATCACTTTCAGCCACATTTCCTATAAAGTATGTTCTACGTAGTCCTCTTTTATAAACACATATTCTAAGAAACCTACCTTCAAACAAACGCCATATTTTGTGTGCCTGTTTAGAGTTGTCTTGTTTGTACATTTTTCCTATGCTTTTTCACACATTCTTGACTAATATGAGAGAGTAAAATCATATGTTATTTGTCATTCTGAGACTGATAGGTGTGACATAGCCCAATGCTCTCCATAACACTGCCACATGGGGCAAGTGGCAAAAATTCATTCTTTCTAATGCCTCATTAAGAATCCGAGGTACCTTTGGAGGACAGTGAGATGGTAGTAGTGTCTGAGAACTCCACGCTTCCTCAGTCATGAACACAACGGGAGGATTACCACATCAACTACAACTTGGTGGAAACTGAACTGAAGTCTACACACTAAACTCCATGGCAAAAGAGAAAATAAGTTGCAGAAACTAGGGGAGACGATTGGAGACATGGCTTAAGAAGACATGGGCAGTTGGTGCTTCAGAGGGCAGTGAGCCAATGCAAAGGACAAAGGCACAGGAGAGTGGAGCATACTGGGAACTCACAAGGAGCATATTTCCGAATGTCATTGGTTGTGACCAGCAGAGGGTCTGCATTGCATGCATCTTGCCAACAAAGGGTCTTGAATCCTGGAGATTTCATATCAGCAGGCTTGGCAGACATCGACTCAAGAGAACACTGGTTTTCTCATGGAGAGGACACCAACAAGGAACCATATGCAGACAGACTGGAAACCATAATCCGAGACAATACCAAGAGAAACAGTGGGAAAATGGACGGTGAGGATATTAGCTGCCTAACCTGTAAAAACGAAATCCCAAGCATCGGAACACTTTGGGATGCTTTCCTCAGTCCAAGTTGCTTAGTCCCAGGAAAGCAGACTCTCCTGTAGTGGACTGGAAAAAAGCCCTGCCCTCAACCTCTCTTTTGGCCATTACACTCTGCAAGCCTTCATTCTGTTGAGTTGGTTGAATGTCTCCTTTCACGGGCACACCAGAGCCCAGCAAGCTAAACCACAGCATATTCAGCCCAGACCCCAAACACATCAAATGGCAGGAAACTAGAGCCCCTGCAGATAACTGGCCTCTAATACAGGGGGAAAGCAACAACACAACATCTAAGGGCATGCATGCCACACACACACACACACACACCTTAGACTCTCTCAATGGCCAGCCCTTGGGCACTCCAACACCTCTTCTTCCTAAATAAATTACTGTCAGGCTAGAAAACAGAATTGGATTTTGAGTACAGAGAAGAAGACAGAAATTTCATTCTATTCAAAGATGGAAGTATCAATTGATGCCAAGGAAAAGGAACAAAAAAATGATCATGGCTATGCAATACGAGTGAAACCTCTACAAGTGTCACGCCCAATGGAGGATCGAACTCTATAGCCAGGATACTCCCTGTACATAAAAAAAAAAAAAAAGACATAAGACATCAGGAAGTCTTTAACCACAGAGATAAAACTGATTTAAAAAATATGAAATAAAGAGTTCATGATGAAAAGATGGGTAGCGGATTGGATGTAAAGTCAAAAAAGCTGACAGAATCTGAGGATAAAATTATTGACTTGAAAGAATAATACTGGAAAATAAAAGTAAATCCAAAGAGAGAAGGAAGAATGATTGAACATGACAATGAGCTTAGGGAAATCATTGATTCCAAGGAATGGAAAGATGTGCCTATTTTATGAGAACTAGGAGCAAGAGAAGACGGCTGAACATTTTTTTTTTTTTTGATAAATCACTCAGAAAATGTCCCTCTTCTGGGAGCAGAATCAGTGATACATATTCAGGGGCAGGGAGGACTCCCAATCACTGAAGCAGAGCAACACAAGACATAGTATCATTCCCCAAAAAAATCTACAATGGAGAAATTTTATGTACCCAAGTAAGCGTGGGAGAGTAGTTTTTCCATAGTCAATCACTGACTTCAAGGGAACAAGCTACATCAGCTTCAAAGCAGGTCAGAAAACTCAAGCAACACCAGCCCAAGCCAAAATCTGCATCCCCTGAATTGCTGAAAAAGACAGAGCAGTGGTTCTTGCCTAGAACTAGGAGGTATTCAGAAGAGAAAGACTGGGTCCAGAGTGTGTCCATCAGTTCAGAGATGGCCTTCTCTCATCTCCTGATCCCAGAGCCATGGCATCGACTCTGGTCTCAGGTTCCCTTCTCAGGGGCAAGTCAGGTTCTCTCTCTCAAGCTCCACCACCTCATTGTTATCTCTCTGTTTCTCTGTCAAATACGTGCATGTGCATCATTTGAAAAAAACAAAAACAGAACCAGGGTACAAGGATTCAATGGGGCCAGAGGAGGTTTTATTTAATTTGGACCTAGGTCCCCTATGGAATGTAGCCTGGTACAGAGCACCATCCTAAAATGCCAGACCTTGGCTCTGAGCTGTTTTGTTATTATTGTTTGTTTGTGTGTGTGTGTGTGTGTGTGTGTGTGTGTGTGTGTGTGTGTTTTGTTTTGTTTTGTTTTTGTCTTCCTGTATCTTCTCACAAACCTGTAGCTTCATAGTCTGACCTGGTGTAATGGCCCCTTGTTTATACATTGTTTCTCCTCTCCTGGATCCATTAGGTTATCCCTATATTCTGCAAGACGCACTGTTTGCTAATCACTTCATACATTTGTTGGATGGTAATTGGAGGGTTAAGGCAGGCTTGTTTTGCCACATCTCCATGCAGCTCCCCAGAGGGTAACTGCACCACTTTGTGGGAATGCTCAAGGTTCTTAGACATTCGACATTCGAAATCTCTTCAATGTGTCCTTTTGGAGATACAAGTTGTCATCCTGAAACAGGCATGAAAGTCTTTCAGATGGTTCTAATAGGGCTATGGCTCTCTTCCAACATCCTCCATGTTTGCTCCTGTAACACCAAGTGCATGAGTCCTTCTTGGACCTAAGATCCGAGGGTGTAGAGTCTGTCTTTGGTGCTTGGTCAGTTTTGAAGTTTGGGATGTAGTTTTAGCATGATTTCTTGTAATGCTAGAAGTACTCAAGTCCTCACTGTTGAAGACTTCAGACCTGTCTTTGGCATGGTTGCAGGCATTCCATTTAAACTTTCCTTGGGTGGTCCTTTTCCTGGACAGAAGTGCCCTAAGGGTGCAAGTTCTAACCCTTAGGCATTGATTGCAGCCTGATTGTTTCTTGGTCTTTCATGGGTAAGATGGAATGTTGAATCCTTGCATTTCTTTGGAGTCCAGAGGGCCGGTGCTGATAGTCATGACCAAACTACAAATTCGGCCATGGAGAAGGTGACAACTCGCTTTGCAAACTGCCTTGGTGAGAGACCCAGTCGAATCCAGTGGTTTGGGAGTGCTTGGGATACTTTTGGCCCACACATGACTACTCCAGGCAAGTGTAGTTATCAGGAATGTTTTCTATGTCTTCAAAGCTTTGTGACATCACAGAAGCTGGCTTCACTAAAGCAGCAGTCCCTGTTTCATGACCTTTGAGTCCGATGCCTTTAGGTAGGAAGCCCGGGAAGAACTAAAAAACAGTCCTCTGAGCCTAATCAAAAACTCAGGTTGTCTTTGTGTTAATGTCCCACTTTCCCTTTCTAGACAAAGTGTAAAGAGAATGACCTTCGGTATACCATCCTTAAGGCCAATATTTCTCCAGAAATGGCCAGGTGTCACAATTTCCACTTCAATTTCTAGAAATCTCAAGAAACAGTGAAGCATCTTGGCTATCAATAGCCTTCCGTGGGGTTTGTGATCCTGAGCGTGAGAGGGTTTTTTGTCAGTGTCTTTCCCCTATGAGTCAGTGAAGACTAAGAGATGGAAAGTCTGTTTTCAAGAAAATATGTTAGGGTATGGATGTATTGTCATGCCTGTTCTAATCTCCTAGTGTTCTGAAACACTAGTCATAAGGGAATAGGGTTCTGTCTACTCGGCTTTAATTTAAACACTTTTACAAAGGTTGCAAGTAGAGTGACATTCTGCATGAGAGCTAACGCTTAAGGAAGAGCCTTGGACAGCACACCTTGTCATCACTAGTTAACTCTATCTGCTGTGGCATTGGGTATACCCATGTTGACCAAATATCTTAATCTGAGAAAGTGGAATGTTCTATATCAATGGCATGCAATGCCCACTCGAGCAGAACTGTGGAATGAGCCACAATGCTCTTGCAATGACTAGTAGATAAAGAAGGTGTGGACCATGTTGACAACACTGTATTCTTTTGCCCTCAGGGACGATAAAACCCTGGTACTTGCATTGACATGAATGCCACATGACTGGGTGATGCAAAATGAAAAAAGCAAGCAGACAAATGGAAATATCATATGACTTCTCTTGCATGTGCCCTAGGAGGAATGCCATGGCCTTAGAAAGGAAGGGAAACCAGAAGGGGAATAAGTCATAGAAGGAGACAAACCAGCAGTGACTCAGGACTCTGAGAACCAAGCTGAGGGTTGCAGAAAAGAATAACATGCAAGGAATGAGGGAACTGGTGTTGAGGAGTTGTGGCATATATTAGCATGATCACTAGGTTGTATATGGAATGAAAGCATTTAGGAATATTCTGTCAAAAACAAATGATGGATGATAGGCTTGCTTCATCAAATAACAAATAAATTAAAAGAAAAACAATCTGTACCTTTCAAAACCAGATGAAGACAGACAGAAAAAAGGAAAGAAGTGTATTTTAATTATCTTTACATATCTTTACGTATTTGCATACAATTCAATCTGCTATCAATCTTTTCATCCAGGACTCTTTTTTATTTTATTTTATTTTATTTTATTTATTTATATTATTTTTATAACTTTATATTTGTGTGGTTCAAGACTCCCTGATGACTTCTGATTTTTCTGATGTATAGTGAGTATTCTGGATGCTGCTCTCAATCCTCCATCAGGCACGTTACATGCAAAGGTTTCCCTTGACTGCCTGGACATGGTCATTTCTTGTTCTTTTACCTCGTCATCAATTGATTTTTCCATCTTTGCATTAGATACAGGTCGCTGTCTTCTTCTCAGTATTTGAAAAGCACATTCTCTTTTATAGCCTGAGTGTAATATCTTTAAAAGAAGAGATCATGGAGTGCCCAAGGGCTGGCCCTTTTGGGAGTCTCAGGTTGGTGTTTCATGCATACCCTCTGCTGTTGTGTTGTTGCTGTCCCCTGTCCTTGAAGCCAGTCATACACGGAGGCTCTCCTGCCTGATGTTCAGAGTGTTTGAAGTCTAGGCTGAATAGGGTGAGGATTAGCTTGGTGGGCTCTGGTGTCCCTGTGAAGGGAAACATTCATCCAACACAACAGAATGAAGCCTGAAGAATGTTGTGGTCATGAGAAAGCATGTGGGCAGGGCTTTCTTCCAGTCTTCTATGGGAGAGTCTGTTCCCCTTGGACTAAGGAACTTGGACTGAGGAAGGCTGTCCCCCCAGTCTTCCACAGTTGGAACTTCTTGCTTGCAGGTTAGGCAGGATATGTCCTCACTGTCCTGTCTTTGGCCATTAACTCAGTCTTTATTCTCCTGGTGCGAGAACCCAAAATTTATTATGCCCCCATCGAGTCATCTCCACGAACCCTGCCTCTCATGGATGCACTGTGAGAACCCACCATTTTCCCAATATGTTTTCTGGCATTGTCTCTGATTATGGTTTCCTGGCTGTCTGCACCTGATAGTTTGGTGGTGTCCTGTCCAATAGAAACACAATGTGCTATTGAGTCGATGTCTGCCAAGCAGGCTGATCTGAAATCTCTGGGCAATATGATTCTTTGTTGGCAAGAACTTGTGCCATTCAGACCCTCGGCTGGTCAAAGGCATGGCTTTGGGATATATGCATCATGTGGGTTCCCAATGTGTACTCCTCTCTCCTGTGGCTTTACCTTTTCCATTGGCTCACTGCACTCTGAAGTACCAACGACAACATATCCCCTAAGCCATGCCACAAATCTTCTCACATATTCTCTGGGATTACTTTTTTCCTTTACTGTGGAGTTTGGTATGCTTCAGGTCATTTTCCACCATATTTCATTATATGTGGTAATCTTCAGTTTGTGTTCATGGCTGAAGACAAGCCTGGAGTTCTCAGAAAATACTACCAAATCTGTCCTCCATAGGCACCACAGATTCTTACAGTTATAATCAAGAATGAATTCTTGCCACTAGCTTCATGTGGTAGAGTTTTGTTGAGCATTGGGCTACATCACATCTCTCAGTCTCAGAAATTCAAATAACAATTTTACCGTCTCATCGTAGACAAAGAACATTTGAAAAAGCAGGGGGGAAAAGTACAAACAATATGACTCTAACCAGGGACACAAAATTGTGTGTTTGTTTGAAGGCCGGTTAGTGAGAATATGTGTTTATAAAAGAGGCATAAATGGGACATAACTTGTACGAATTTTGGCTGAAAGTGATGGAATGTGAGTTTTCAAGGCATATCAAATTGAATTGTTATGCATTATTGACCGAGTTATTATCTCTTGAAATTTAATTTTAAGTGTTATATGAAACAAACACAGACAAAACACACCCACCCCCCACAGATAAGACACACAAAAGATGGGGAGCAAGTGAGGAATCACAATAAAGGAAGCAAATCCCAAAGAAAATACCATAAAGATGAAAGGCACAGAGAATACAGGTCAGAAAAGAACCAAAATTAGAAAGTTAACTCCTTACCTATCAATAATTAGATCAAGTATTCAGGACTAAATTTTCCTATCCCTATAAAAAGATTGTTGGACGGATGAAAAGTTTTAAAATATGCAAAAAATGTCAACATAAAAACAACATAAACCAAACTTGACCTTATGTTGGCCATAGGAGATTTTCTTTGGCTATAAAGATGCAAATAGATTGAAAGGGAAGAAGTGGGGGAGACATATGATTTGCAATTATCAAGGAGAAGACAGCCAAAGCGAATGTGCCTATGGCAGATAGAGAGATTTTATGCCTTCCAGAGACAAAAATTATCAGAAGCTGTTTAGTCTTGACGGAGCATCCAAACATAAGACACTTGGAAGAATTTCCATCATATATACCAGCAACCTGGGTGTATATAGATGTTGGAGGCATATTAACAGAAAGGAAGGGAGATGGGGACCAAAATCCAATATTCTTGGGGACTATGATATCCACTTTAAGCACAGGACAGATCATAGGGACTGAAATGTGGGAAGGAATAACTGACATCATCACGGGATCTCTAGATCACCTGAGCTTTGGGTAAATATGCATAAGCTGTATCTCTGAGGACCATAGGAGAAGTTGTTCCATAGGCAGACCTAGCATTTTCTATTACATATCGTGTACTGTATTCCAAATCCAGTTGCAATTAATAGAAGAGAATTCAAACCCTATCTTGCTCCATGCAATCCGTGCCCTTTCTGATACCCACAACCTGATTCCCTCATCCTCCCACCCCACGACCCTTCAGAACCCTCAGATTGTTTTACAGAGTCTATAATTTCTCATTGTTCACCTACCCTTCCAATTTCCCTCAAATCCCTTCTCCTCTCCATCTCCCCTTGTCCTCCATGTTATTCGTGATGCTCCACAAATAAGTGAAACCATAGGATAATTGATTCTCTCTTCTTGACTTGTTTCATTCAGCATAATCTCTTCCAGTTCCGTCCATGTTACTACAAAACTTGGGTATTTATCCTTTCTGAGGAAAGCACAATACTCCTTAGTGTAAATGGACCACATCTTTCTTATCCATTCTTCCATTGAAGGGCACTTTGGGTCTCTCTACAGTTTGGCGACCATGGTCATTGCTGCTATAAACATTGGGGTACAAATGGCCTTTCTTTTCACTACATCTGTATCTTTGGTAAAGACCCAGTAGTGCAATGGCAGAGTCATAGGGAATTTCTATTTTCTACTTCTTGAGGAATCTCTACACCATTCTCCAAAGTAGCTGCAATAATGTGTATTCCCACCAACAGTGTAAGAGGGCTCCTCATTCTCCCCATCCTCTCCAACACATGCTGTTCCCATCTTGTTTTTTGGCCATTCTAACTGGTGATCTCAATTGGTTTTTATTTGAAACTCCCTGATGGCTAGTGATGATGAACATTTTTTCATGTGTCTGATAGCCATTTTTATGTCTTCATTGGTTAAATTTCTGTTCATATCTTCTGCCTATTTTTTTATATGATTGTCTGTTCTTTGTGTGTTGAGTTTGACGAGTTCATTATAGATCCTGGATATCAACCATTTTTCTGTACTGTCATTTGGAAATATTTTCTCCCATTCCACTTTTTGCCTCATTTTTTTTGTTGTTGTTGACTGTTTCCTTTGCTGTGTATAAGCTTTTGATCTTGATGAAGTTCCAAAAGTTCATTTTCACTTTGTTTCCTTTGCTTTTGCAGCCATATATAGAATGAAGTTGCTGTGGCTGATATCGAAGAGGTTACTGCCTATGTTCTCCTCTAGGAATCTGATAGATTCCTGTCTCACATTTCAGTCTTTTATCCATTTTGAGTTACCTTTGTATAGGGTGTAAGAGAATGATTGAATTTTATTTTTCTATATATAGCTGTCCTGTTTTCCCAACACCATTTATTGAAGAGACTGTATTATTTCCACTATACAGTGGAAGATTATTTGCCCATAGATTTCAAGGTCCATATCTGGGTTCTCTACTCTGTTCTAAATGTCAATGTGTCTGTTTTTAAGCCAGTATCAATGTGTCTTGGTGATCACAGCTTTGTAGTAAAACCGGGAATCAGTTAATGTGAGCGCCCAAGGTTTATTTTTGTTTTTCAACATTTCCTCAGCAATTTGGGGTCTCTTCTGATTCCATACAAATTTTAGGATTATTTGCTCCAACTCTTTGAAATCTACTGGTGGAATTTTTATCAGAATGGCATTAAAAGGATAGATTTCTCTAGACAGTATAGACATATTTTTTATGTTTATTCTTCCGATCCAAGAGTATGAAATGGTCTTCCTCTTTTTGTGTCTTCTTCAATTTTTTCATGAGTGTTATGCAATTCCTTGTGTACAGATCCTTTACTTTTTTGGTTAGGTTTATTCCCACTTATCTTATGGTTCTTGGTGCTATAGTAAATGGAATACATTGTTTAATGTGTTTCCTTTATGTATTTTCATTGTTAGTGTGTAAGAAAGCCACTGATTTATGTACATTGACTTTGTATCCTGCCAGTTTGCTGAATTGCTGTATGAGTTCTAGTAGTTTGGCAGTGTGGTCTTTTGGGTTTTCCATATAAAGTATCATCTCATCTGTGAAGGAAAAGACTTTAAATTCTTTATTGCCAATTTGGATACTTTTTATTTCTCTTTGTTGTTGGATTGCTGTTGCTAGAACTCTTTATACTATGTTTAACAAGAGTGGTGAGAGTGGGCATCCATCTGTTCCTAAACTCAATGGGAAATCTACAAGCTTTTACCAATTGAGGATGATATTTGCTGTGGGTCTTTCATAGATAGATTTGTTGAAGTTCAGGAATGTTCACTCTATCCCTATACTTTGAAGAATTTTAATCAGGAACAGATGCTGGATTTTGTCAAATGCTTTTTCTGCATCAATTGAGAGGGCCATGGGGTTCTTCTCTCTTTTCTTCTTGATTTGTTCTATGACATTGATTGATTTTTGAATGCTGACCAATCCTTGTAGCCCAGAGATGAATCCCACCTGCTCAGGGTGGGTAATCTTCTTAATGTGTTGTTGAATCCTGTTTGCTAATATCTTGTTGAGAATCATAGCATCCATTTTCATCAGTGATAATGGTCTAAAATTCTCCTTTTAGGTAGGATCTTTGGCCTGGTTGGGGATCAGGGTAATGCTGGATTAATAGAAAGGGTTGAAAAGTTTTCCTTCTGCTTCAATTTTTTGAAACAGCTTCAGGAGAATAGGTGTTATTTCTTTCTGAAAGGTTGGTAGAATTCCCAAGTGAATCCGTCAGGTCCTGGGCTCTTGTTTTTTGGGAGATATTTGATCACTGCTTCAATATTATTACACGATATTGGTCTATTCAGGTTGTCAATTTCTTTCTGGTTCAATTTTGGGACTTTATAGTTTCCATGGAAAGTATCCTTCCATATAACTGTTCATAATAACTTCTAATGATGGTTTCTACTTCCCTGGTGTTAGTTGTGATCTCTCACTATTCATTCATGTTTTTATTAACTTGGGCTTTCTCTCTTTTCTTTTGTTTAGTGTTGCTTCTTTCCAAAAAAACAGCTTTTGTTTCATTGATACATTCTACTGTATCTCTGGTTTCTACCTCATTGATCTCTGCTCTAATCTTGATTATTTCTCTTCTTATGTGTGAAGATGGTTTTATTTGTTGTTGATTCTCCAGTTCTTTAACGTGTAGAGACAGCTGATGAATTGTGGATTTTTCCTGTTTTTTTTTTTTTTTTTTTTTTGAGGAAATCTTGGATGGCTATGCATTGTTGTATCCCATAGGTTTTGGACTGAAGTGTCTACATTCTCATCGGTTTCCATGAATTGTTTCAGTTCTTCTTTGATCCCCTGGTTGATCCAAGCATTCTTTTAAAAAATAATAATAAATTATTTTGTTTAATAAACATATAACATATTTTTAGCCCCAGTGGTTAAGGTCTGTGAATCACAAGGTTTATACATTTCATAGCACTCATCCTAGCATATACCCTCCCCAATATCCATTTTTCCACCACCCTTCCAGTCCCCACACCCCAACAATCCTCAGTCAGTTTTTTTGAGATTGAGCCTTTTATTGTTTGTCTCCCTCTCAATCCCATGTACTTTCATTTATTGTTTTCCTACCCCGCATCACCCCACATTCCATCTCCACTTCCTCATATCAAGGAGATCATATGATAGTTGTCTTTCTCCGATAGTTTTTTTTTTTTTTTTTTTTTTTTTTTTTGCTAAGCATAATACCCTCTAGATAAATCATGTGGTCAAAAATGGCAAGATGTCATTTTTTTTGCAGGCTGCATAGTATTTTATTGTATATATATACCACATCTTCTTAATCCATTCATCTTTTGATGGGCATCTAGGTTCTTTGCTTTGATTGGTTATTGTGGACATTGCTGCTATAAACATTCGAGTGCACTTGCCTCTTTGGAGTACCACATTTCTGTCTTTAGGATATATACCCAAGAGTGCAATTGCTGTGCCATAGGTTAGCTCTATTTTCAGTTTTCTAAAGAACCTCCACACTGTTTTCCAGAGTGGCTGCACAAGCTTGAATTCCCACAAAGACTGCAGGAGAGTTTCCTTATCTCTGCATCCTCGCCACCATCTGTCATTTTGTGACTTGTTAATTTTAGCCATTCTGACTGGTGTGAGGTGGTCTCTCGTGGTTTTGATTAGTATCAGTTGAGTCCTGATTTGTGACCCAGTATATGGTTTACTTTTGAGAAGGTTCCATGTGCACTTGAGAAGAATGAGTGTTCTGCTCTTTTAGGGAGGAGTGTTCTGTATAGGTCTATGAAGTCCATCTGGTCCAATGTGTCATTCATGATTTTGTTTCTTTATGAATTTTCTGCATGGATGCTCTGTCAATTTCTGAGAGAAACATGTAAAGATCTCCCACTATTAATCTATTCATATCAATATGACTCTTTATCTTGAATAACCTTTTTTCTCATGTAATTGGTTGCTCCCATATCGGGTGACAGATATTTACAATTGTTAGATCATCTTGGTGGATAGTCTCCTTATGAATGATGTAGTATCTTTCTGAATCTCTGACTACTGCCTTTAGTTTAAAATCTAAATTATCTGATATGACAATCGCTACCCCGGCCATCTTTTGAGGCCACTGGCATGAAAGACGTTTCTCCATCTTTTCACTTTCAGTTTGGGAGTATCTTTAGGTTCATAATGGGTCTCTAGTAGACACCATATGGATATGTCATGTCGTTTAATCCAATCTGCAACCCTGTGTCATTTTATGGGCGCATGTAGGCCCTTCACATTGAGAGTGTTTATTGATAGATATGTTTTTATTGACATCGCGTTTCTTTAAAGCCTTTTATTCTGTAGATTTTTTCTATATTTCTGTTCAATGCTATTCTTAGAATTTTTCCACTTTTATAGAACTCCCCTTTATATTTGCTGCAGTGTCGGTTTAGTGGTTGCATAGTCCCTTAAGCCTTGCCGTTCTTGAAACTATTTCTCCATCCATTTTAAATGTCAGTCTTGCTGGATAAAGTATTCTTGGTTGCATATTCTTCTCATTTAGTACCCTGAAAATATCTTGCTTGCCCTTTCTGGCTTGCCAGGTCTCTCTGGACAGGTCTGACATGATTCTGATCGGCTTTCTTCTGTACATAAGAATCCTCTTTGTCATAGCAGCTTTAAAGCAATTGTATCTATACTTATGATTTCTCAATTTTACTATCAGTTCCCTTTTTTTTTAAATCTATAATTTCAGGGGGAGACTGTTCTGCCTCTAGAACATGAACACTGGTTCCATTCATAAGATTAGAAAAATTTTTATAAGATATTGTTCCACTATATCTCCTAGACTTCTTTCTTTCTCCTCCCCTTCAGGAATTCCAATAATTCGAACATTGGTACATTTCATGGCATCATTTATTTCCCGGATTCTCTTTTTGTAGCTTCTAAATTTGTGCCAGACTTCCTCCTGATACTTTCTCTGTCTGTTTTTCCTACAGATCATTAATTCTATCTTATTTTGTGGTTACCCTAGCTTTTAGAGAATTTAGATTAGATTGTAGCTGATTGAGAGCATTGTGAACCTCAGCCCTGGTGGTTTTAGTTCTGCCCTTACATTGTGAATGTCATCCCTGGTGGCTTTCAGTTCTGCTCTAATCAATTTTGTTTGATCATGCATGGCTTTCTGCAACCTAGCAATCGTGTGCCTGAATACTCTTTCCGACATACTGCATATGTTGATAGACATTAGGCCAGTTGCAGAAAGCCCATCCATTTTTCTTCTGTTGTGCATTCCTCCTCAAAGTTATTTTTGTGAGAGATGACTGAACGGATGCAGGTGGATGTATCGACCATGTTGTAGTGAAAGTACACTCTGGGATGCTTTTGAGCAATAGGATTCCCGACCCAAACAAGAGAAAAAAAAAAGAGAAAGAATAGAGAGAGATAGAGAGATAAAAGAGAAGGCTCAGCCCAAATGGGCCACAAGGAAAATTTGTGAAGTATACAAACAGAATCAGACAAACAAAAAACTGATAAACTTATAAGCAAATAAAAAAAGAAACTCGGCAAAAAGAACCCCCAATATAAGATTTATATATTATTAGGACAAACAAGAAAACATGGAAACTTTGACAGAGAAAAATGATGTGTGTGTGGTTATAAGTTCTCAGTGTGGGCGAGGAAGATTGTGTTGATTCTTCCTGGATGTATCTTGATATCTTTGTTAAAAAAAAACTCAAATTATCTAAGATATAGTGTGATTAAAAATTGGTTTACCTATAGGGGTAGCATTGATTGGAGAAAGGGGATTGCCATGATGTTAAACTCTATATGAATATGAGAAAATAAAAATTATAAAGAAACAAACTGGACTAAACTAACCTCAAATTTAAAAAAAAAAGAAAGAAAAAATGCAAAAGAGAACATAGGTGTATATACCAAAAGATCAGTTTAGAAGGTTATTATATAATTAGATGTTCTGGACATCTCACTGTGATGATAAATATGTTAATACAGCAAAGACGAGTCTAAGGTGGAAATACATAACCATCCAAGCATCTCTCAAAAAAATTGAAAAATCCAGAACACACCAACTGTCTGTACACCTTAAAGAACTGGAGAATCAATAACAAATAAAACCAACTCCACACATAAGAAGGGAAATAATCAAGATTAGAGCTGAGATCAATGAGTTAGAAACCAGAGTTACAGTAGAATGTTTCAATGAAACTAGAAGCTGGTTTTTTGAAAGAATCAATAAGATCGATAAATCACTGGTGACACTAATCCAAATGAACATAGAGAAACCTCAAATTCATAAAATTATGAATAAAAAGGGAGAGATCACAACGAACACCAAGGAAGTAGAAACAATCTTCATAAGTCATTATCAACAGTTAAATGACAATAAGCTAAGCAACCAAATGAAATGGATGCATTCCTGGAAAACGATAAACTCTGAAATTGCACCAGGAAGAAATTGACAACCTGTATAGACCGATATCTAGTAACGAGATTGAAGTGGTGATCAAAAACCTCCCAAAAAACAAGAGCCAAAGACTTGATGGATTCCCTGAGGAATTCTACCAAATTTTCAAAGAAGAAATAACACATATTCTCCTGAGCTGTTTTTAAAAAAAAAAAAAAAAAACTGAAGCAGAAGGAAAACTTACAGACTCTTTTTGAAGCCAGCATTACCCAGATCCCCAAACCAGGCAAAGACCCTACCAGAAAGAATTTCAGACCAATATCACTGATAAATATTGATTCTAAGATTCTCAACAAGATCATAGCAAACAGGATTCAAGAGGACATTAAAGAGATTATCCACCATGACCAGGTTAGATTCATCCCTGGGCTACAAGGATAGTTTAACATTCGCTAATCAATCAATGTCATAGAAAAAATTAATATGAGAAGAGACAAGAACCACATGGTCCTCTCAATTGATGCAGAAAAAGCATTGAACAAAATCCACCACCCGTTCCAAATTAAAATGCTTCAAAATATAGGAATAGAGGGAACATTCCTGATCTTCATAAAATATATCTATGAAAGACCCACAGTGAATATCATCCTCAATGGGAAAAAGCTTGCAGCCTTCCCATTCAGATAAAGAACACGACAAGGATGCCCACTCTCACCACTCTTGTTCAACATAGTATTAAAAGTCCTAGCAATATCAATCAGAAAATAAAGAAAAATAAAGGGTATACAAATTGGTATGAAGAAGTCAAACCTTCTCTTTTTGCAAATGACATTATTCTTTATATGGAAAACCCAAAACACTCCACCCCCAAACTACTAGAACTCATACAATTCAGCAAAGTGGCAGGATACAAAGTCACTCTACAGAAATCAGTGCCTTTCTTATACACTAGTAATGAAAATAAAGAAAGGGAAATTAGAGAATCGATTCTATTTATTATAGCACAAAGAACCATAAGATACCAGGGGATAAAACTAATGAAAGAGGTAAAGTATCTGTACTCGAGGAACTACAGAACACTCATGAAAACATTTGAAGAAGACACAAAAAGATGGAAGAGCATTCCATGTTCTTGGATCAGTAAATAAACATTGCTAAAATGTCTATACTGCCTAGAGCAATCTATACTTTCAATGCTATTCTGATAAAAATTCCACCGATACTCTTAAAAGAGCTGGAGCAAATAATGCTAAAATTTGTATGGACTCAGAAGAGACCCAGAAACGCTAAGGAAATGTTGAAAAACAAAAATAAAAAGGGGGCATTACATTACCTAATTTCAAACTTTACTACAAAGCTGTGATCACCAAGACAGCATCGTACTGGCATAAAAACAGACACATAGACAAGTGGAAGAGAGTAGAGAGCCCGGATATGGACCCTCAACTCTATGGTCAATTAATCTTTGACAAGGCAGAAAAAAATATACTTTAGAAAAAAGACTATCTCTTTAATAAATGGTGATAAGACAACTGGGCAGCTATATGTAGGAGAATCAAACGGGACCATTATCTTACACCATATGCAAAGATAAACACAAAATGGATTAAAGACCTCAATGTGAGACAGGAATTTATCAAAATATTACAGGAGAACATAAGCAGTAATCTCTTCGATATCAGCCACAGCAACTTCTTTCAAGATATGTCTCCAAAGGCAAAGAAAACAAAAGAAAACATGAACATTTTCAACTTCATCAAAACCAAAAGCTTCTGAACAGCAAAAGAAACAGTCAAGAAAACAAAGAGGCAACCCACGGAATGCGAGAAGGTATTTGCAAATGACAGTACAGAAAAAAGATTGATATCCAGGATCTATAATGAACTCTTAAAACTCAACAGACACAAAAAAGACAATCATATCAAAAAATGGGCAGAAGATATGAACAGACGTTTCTCCAATGAAGACATACAAATGGTTATCAGACCACATGAAAAAATGTTCATCATCACTAGGCATCAGGGAGATTCAAATGAAAACCACATTGAGATTTCAACTTACACCAGTTAGAATGGCCAAAATTAGCAAGACAGGAAACAACATGTGTTGGAATGAATGTGGAGAAAGGGGTTCCCTCTTCCACTGTTGGTGGGAATGCAAGTTGATGCAGCCTCCTTGGAGAACAGTATGGATATTCCTCAAGAAATTAAAAATAGAGCTTCCCTATTACCCTGCAATTGCGATACTGGGTATTTACCCCAAAGATACAGATGTTGTAAAAATAAGGGCCATTTCTACCCCAAATTTTATAGCAGCATTGGCCACGGTCGCCCAACTGTGGAAATAACCAAGATGCCCTTCCATGGACAAATGGATAAGGAAGATGTGGTCTATATACACTATGGACTATTATGCCCCCATCAGAAAGTATGAATACTCAACTTTTGTAGCAATATAGGCTGGACTGGAAGAGATTATGCTGAATGAATCAAGTCAAGCAGAGAGAGTCAATCATCCTATGGTTTGACTTCTTTGTGGAGCATCATGGAGGACATGGGGAGATAGTGAGGAGAAGGGAGATGGAGGATATTGGAAGGGGAGGTAAACCATGAGAGACTAAGGACTCTGAAAATCAATCTGAGGATTTTGCAGGGGCGGGGGTGTGGGAGGTCCGGCTACCAAGTGGTGGCTATTATAGAGGGAATGGATTGCATGGGGCACTGGGTGTTGTGTAAAAATAATGAATACTGTTATGCTAAAAATTAAAAAAAATTAATTAAAAAATCTATATACAAAACTAGAATATTGGGAATAAATTAAAATTAAAGTTGTATCTATGAAATAGTGGTGGTTGTTCTCTTGTAGTCTTTTAATTTTTTACTTTGCTGGTTTTATTTCTGAGGGAGGGGCCTGCCACGTGTGTTTTCAGTCAATGATGTTACCTGATTTAAGTCCTCCCTCCCTGCTCATGGGGGTGGGCTCTGAGGAAAGTGGTTTTTTTCAGGCTTTTGTTTTCTGGAGGTCTTTATATTTGTTCACTTTTTCTCTATCGCCTTGACTGCTTTTGATGGTTCTTGCAGTTTTAGAGGAAAGTAAACTGCAGCCTGACCTCCCTGACAGAGAGAAACCTATCTCTGCTCCTCTGTAGGTTCTGCAGGGCACATATAAAATCCCTTTTGGCCAATAGCAGAGCTTATATTGAGATACGGTCCCAGGGGATGCAGGATCTTTTGCTTGTACTGAAAACCACAGCAGCAGTGTGGGCAGCTCCAGACCACCAGAGTGGTTCCAAGAAGTGATTGCACACTGAGATTTTCCCACTGGCCTGTGCTTGGAGCACCTGGTCTTTCTGGGTCTAAGTGCACCGGGCATTTGACACCTTACATAGGGGAGGGTGTGGGTCACAGGAGCCTCTCAGGCACTGATAGTATGTCAAGGGTTTAGGAGCACCAAGCTGGGCCTTCAGGCAGGGGAAGGTGACGGGTGCACGTGTCTCAGGCAAGGCTCGGCAATTTGCTGTATGGTGAGGCTCCCACCCCTTACAGAAACTGGACACAACACACCTCAGGTGCATTGGGGCTCAGGAACAAAAAGCTGGTTAATCTGCCACACTCTCTCTAGCTCAGCACCAGAAAATTCTAAACTTGTTCTGGGACATAAGCCCCTGTCCTTAGCCGCCTCAATTGTCACAGATGAACCCCGTGATCCTTTGCTGTTTTTGAGTGCTTTCAACATGAGTCCAAGTTAATGGTGGTCCCAAGACACAGGGCACTCTTGTATTGGGGCATTACGTTCCAATCGGTCGACTCTGGTGGCTCTTTCCTCCTTTTTATCTTACGATATCAGACAAAGAGAAATAAAAGGTATTTAAATTGGCAATAAAGAAGTCAAACTTTCTCGCTTCGCAGATGACATGATTCTTTATATGGAAAACCCCAAAGACTCTATCCCCAAATGTCTAGAACTCATACAACAATTTAGCTACATGGTAGGATACAATGTCATGTATGGAAATCAGTGGCTTTCTATACACGAAAAATGAAAATGCATAAAGGAAAATTAGAGAATCGATTCCATTTAGTATAGCACCAAGAACTATAAGATATCTGGGAATAAACCTAACTGAAAAGGTAAAGGAGCTGTACTTGAGGAACTACAGAACACCCATTAAAGAAATTGAAGAAGACACACACAAAAAAAGATCATTCCATGATCTCGCATTGGAAGAAAAAACATTGTCAAAATGTCTATACTGCCTAGAGCAATCTATCGTTTTAATGTCATTCCTATCAAAATTCCACCTGTATTTTTCAAGGAGCTGGAGCAAATAATCCTAAAATTTGTATAGGATCAGAAGAGACCCAGAATTTCTAAAGAAATGTTGAATAACAAACATAACACTGGGGCATTGCGTACCTTATCTCAAGATTTACTACAAAGTTGTGATCACCAAAACAGCATTGTCCTGGCATAAAAACGAACACATAGACTAGTGGAATAAAGAGGATAGCCCTTATATGGACCCTCAACTCTATGGGCAAATAATCTTCGTCAAAACAGGAAAAAATATACAGTGGAAAAAAGACAGTCTCTTCAATAAATAAATGGTGCTGGGAAAACTGGACATCCATTTGTCGAAGAATGAAACTCAACCATTCTCTTACACAGCGGTAAGCTCAAAATGGATAAAAGACCTCATCAGGAGACAGGAATCCATCAGATCCCAGAGGAAAACATAGGCAGTAATCTCTTCTATATCATCCACAGCAACTTCTTTCAAGATATGTCTCCAAAGGCAAAGGAAACAAAAGTAAACATGAACTTTTGGGACTTCATCAAAATCAAAAGCTTCTGCACAGCAATAGAAGCAGTCAACAAACAAAGAGGAAACCCACGGAATGGGAGAAGCTATTTGCAAATGAGAATACAGATAAAAGGTTGATATCCAGGATCTATAAAGAACTCCTCAAACTCAACATATACAAAGCAGGCAATCATGTAAAAAATGAGCAGAATATACGAACAGAAACTTCTCCAAAGAAGACCTACAAATGACTATCGGACACATGAAAAAATGTTCATCATCACTAGCCCTCAGGGGGATTCAAAGGAAAAACTCATTGAGTTACCACCTTACACCAATTATAATGGCCCAAATTAGCAACACCGGATCAGCATGTGTTGGAGAGAATGTGGAAAAAGGGGAACCCTCTTACACTGTTGGTGGGAATACAAGTTGGTGCAGCCAGTTTGGAAAACAGTGTGGAGATTCCTCAAGAAATTAAAAATGAGCATCCCTATTACAGTGCCATTACACTATTTGGTATTTACCCCAATGGCACAGATGTAGTGAAAAGAAGGCCCGTTTGTACCACAATGTTTATAGCAGCATTGGCCACGGTTGTCAAACTGTGGAAAGAAACAAGATGGACAAATGGATAAGGAAGATGTGGTCCATATGGACTGTGGAGTATTATGCCTCCATCAGAAAGGATGAATACACAACTATTGAAATACCATGGACAGGACAGGAAGAGATTATGCTGGAGACAATCAAGCAGAGAGAGTCAATTATATATGCTTTCACTTATTTGTGGAGCATCACAAATAACATGGAGGGCAAGGGGAGATGTAGGGGAGAAGGGAATTGAGGTAAATTGGAAGGGAAGGTGAACCATGAGAGACTATGTACTCTGAAAACCAATCTGAGGGTTTTGAATGGGGGTGGGATGGGTAATTGGAATACTAGCTGGTGGGTATTAGAGAGGGCATGGATTGCATCGAGCACTTGGTGTACTGCAAAAACAATAAATACCGCCACACGGAAAAGAAATTTAAAAAAAAATAGAAAGTAAACAATAAACTGGTAACTTAAATAAAAAAAATTACTGTGTACCAAAAATTCTTGTATACATTCCCATTTTATTTTTGTTGTTTTTATTTAAATATAATTGATATACAGTGTTATATTGGTTCTGGATGTACAATAAAATAAATCAACAATTCTAAAAAACAAACAAATAAAAAACAACAGCAACAAAACTGGCCCTTTCAAAAGCAGTTGAAGACCTACAGTGAAAAGGAAATAATTATATTTTATTATCTATACTTATTAAAATAACATGAAATTAGAGTCTAATTGAGTTCTCCATTTCTGGAATCAATGAGAAGACACGACATTGTCTTCCTTAAATGTCTAGAAATGTAGACCAGTAAAATGATAGAGAAGGGACTTCCTGTATGGGTCAGTCTTTTCTGACCCATAAGGAAAAGACGCTGGGAAAGGACTATCACCCACATGATGACATACCTCTGAGAGCTGATAATACCCAAGATGCCTCACTGTTTCTTGAGATCTCTAGAAATTGTATTGGAAATAGCAAAACTTTGCCATCTCTGGAGAAATGTTAGTCTAAATGATGCTACACCTAACATCATTTCTCATTTCTTTGTATACAAAGGGGACGTGGGAAATTAACACACAAGACAACGTAAGTTCTTGACTATTCTAAGAGGGCTCTTTTTCTGTCCTTCCCGGGTCTTAGTACCTAAAGCCATAGGACTCAAATGTCATGAGAGAGGGACTGCTGTTTCAGTGAATCCAACTTCTGTGATGTCACCAAGGTTTGAACTCAAAGCAACCACTCCTTTTCAACCCACATCTGATCACTAGTCTAGGATGGAGTGGTCATGGGTGGGCTTAGAGGATCCCAAGACCTCCCAAACCACAGGAGCTGCCTGGATCTCTCACGAAGGCAGTTGTGAAGTGAATCGGTGTCATGTTTTCCATGGTCGAATTCATAGTCTTTGGGCATGACTATCACCACCAGCCTCTGGACCCCGGGGAAAGGCAAGAATCCACCATTCCATCTTACCCATGATAGACAAGAAAGATTCAGGCGTCAAGCAATGACTCAGGGGTGAAACTCCACGCCCCGCACATGTCTATGGTCCACCCACTCAATCAGGGAGCTTCTGACCAGAAAAAGTGCCATGAAGTAAAATTCCCAGGGAACACCCCAAACCATGCCAAAGACATGTCTGGAGTCTTCAACAGTGAGGAAACGAGTAAACCTAGTGTCTCCAGACATTGTGCCAAAACGGTCTCCCAATCTTCAAAAGTGACCAAGCACAAGGGCAGACCCTACACCCGAGAACCTGAGGCCCAGTTCGGACTCATGTACTTGGAGTCCACAGGAGCAAGCGCAGAGCTTGTTGGAAGAGAACCATAACCCGAGTGAAATCATTTGAAAGACTTTCGTGCACGTTTCAGGATGACAACATGTATCTCCAAAAGGAAGCAAAGATGAGAATTTGAATGTTGCAGAACCTTGAGCATTCCCACAGGTTGGTGCAGCTGCCCTCTGGGGAATTGAATGGAGATGTGGCAGCACAAGACTGCCTTAACCCTCTCATGACCATCCCCAAATTGTTCATGTGATAAACAAAAAATGCCTCTTTTGGAAAATGGGCATGTTCTAATGGAACCAGGAGAGGATGAACAATGTGAAAACAAAGAGACACTAGAGCGGGACAGACAGCAAATGCTACAGGTTGGTGAGGAGATACAGGAAGACAAAGAATAACAGAATGAACAGGGGAGCTGAGAGTGACGGTCTGGCATTTCAGGATGGTGGGAGTTGCTCTGTACCTGGCTTCATTCTATAGGGACCTAAATCCAAATTAAATAAACCATCCTCTGGCCCCAGTCAATACTTGTACACTGTTTTTTGTTTGTTTATTTGTTTTTGTTTTTTTCCAAAATATCGGCATGCATGTATACGACCGAAGACAGGGAGATCACAATAGGGGATGGAGCTTGGAGAGGGTGAAGCTGACTTGCCCCAGAGCAGGGAACCTGAGACCAGAGTCGATTCCATGACCCTGGGCTCATGAGTTGAGCTGAAGGCGGCCTCTGTACTGATGGACACACCACAGGACCCAATCTTTGTCTTCTTAATACATCCTATTTCTAGACAAGAACCAGTGCTCTGTCATTGTAAAGAAATGCAAGGGATACAGATTTTCCCTTGGGCTGGTTGCATGCTCTATCCAACCTCATTCAAGAATGGGTATATCTTGTCTTCTTGAAGACCGTGACTTGGCTATAGACAAACAATTCTCCCGAGCATATTTCGGTTAAGAGAATTCCTCCCTTGCTCTATTTTGCAGGGGGGAAGGACACTATGTCTTGTGATGCACTGCTTCTGTTGACATAGATGGGACACTTCTGTGTCTCTGAATCTGGATCTCTATTTCTGCTCCCAGATGAGGGACATTTTCAGCTCTGATTTCTCAAAGACATGTTCAGCACTCTTTTTTCTCTCTCACTCCTAGTTCTCTTAAATTAGGCACCTCTTTCCTTTCTGAGGAGTTGATGACCTCCCTAAGCTCATAGTCAAGTTCCACCACTCCTTTTTCTCTCTCTGGATTTGCTTCTGTATTTTCCAGTATTTGTCTTCTAGATTACCAATTTGATCCTCTGCTTCTGTCACCTTCCTGGCCATTCCGACTTTCTGCTGGTCGAAACCACTGGCATAAGGATGCATGCTCCTTTTGGGTTCCCAGTGTGCCTTCTCCTGTGCCTTCTTTCCTTGGATTATCTCACTGTCCTCTGAAGCACCAATCCCCTGTCTCCGCTAATCACGTCTCTAGTCTTCTCCCAAATTCTCTGCGACTTCTTTTATCTTTTGCTGTGGCATATACTTTGTAGACTTTAGGTCCTTTTCCTCCATGTTGCACTTGATATAGTAATCTTTTAGTTGTCTTGCTGGCTAAAGACAAGCCTGGAGTTCCCAGACACTACTAACATCTCACTGTCCTCCAAAAGCACCACGGAGTCTTGCCCAGCCATAACCAAGAATGAATTCTTTCCACTTGCCTCATGGAGCATAATTTGGAAAGCATAGGGCTATGTCATATCTATCAGTCTCAGAAAGACAAATAACATATGATTTTGCTCTCTCATGCTAGTCAAGGAGCATGTGAATATGCAAGGGAAAAGGGGACAAACAATACTACTCTAACCAGGCTCTTAAAATTTGGTGTTTTTTTAAAGGCAAGTTAATGAGAATATGTGTTTATAAAAGAGGACTTAATGGGACATTCCTTGCAGGAAATGTGGCTGAAAGTGAAGGAATGTGAGTTTTCAAGGCATATCAAATTGAATTGCTACCCATAAAGGAAAGGAAAGAAATCTAACTACTTGATATTTTATTATAATTGTTATGTGAAACACACAGACAACATACACACACACACACACACACACACACACACACACACAAACACAAAGAAAACACACAAAATATGGGGAAGATAGGAGGAATCGCACGGAAGGAAGCAAACCCAAAGGAAAATACCATAAATGGGAAAGGCACTGTGAATCCAAGACAAAAAAACAACGAAAATGAGAAAGTTAAGTCTGTACCCATCAATAATTAGTTGAAGTATTCAGGACTAAATACTCCTATTGCTATAAACACGTTGTTGAAGGATTAAAATTGAAAAAAAAAAGGCAAAAAAGACCAACAAGAAAACAAACAGACCAACAAACAAAAGAAAACCAGTTCGACCTTATGTTAGCCATAGGAGATCCTTCGACTATAAAGATACAATAGCTTGGAAGTTATGGATTTGGGAAAACATAGGTAGTGCAATTGGCAAAGATAAGAGAACCAATCCATTGGTGCCTCAGGCAGATAGAGAAATTTTATGCCTTCAAGAGACAAAATATTACCAGTAGGTGTTTTGTCTTGATTGAGCATCAAAACTTCAGAAACTTGGAAGAATTGCCAACAGATACACCACCAACTTGGTTGTATCTAAATGTTGGAAGCATATTAACAGAACAGAAGGGAGTTGGGGACCACAATCCAATATTTTGAGGACGATGATATCCACTTTTAGCACAGGACAAATCATGCAGAGGGATAGGTGGGAAGGAATAACAGACGTCATCATGGGCTCTCTAGACCACCTTAGCATAAGAGAAACATGCATAAGATTGTTTCTTGGAACACCATAAGAGAAGTTCTTCCCAAGGGCAGGCCTAACATTGTCTATCAGATCCTGTGCTGAAGTAAAAACCCAGTAATAATTAATAGAAGAGAATTCATATCTTTTCTTGTATACTTATGACCACAAAGATATGAAAAAGGAAAGAAATCACTTATGAATGGGAAACACAGCCACACACTAATAGGTGGAAAACACAAACACTCCCAAACCTTCAATGCCTCAAAGAAGGACAATCAAAAGGAAAGTCATAAAGTACTTTCATAAAGGAAAGTAAAGAAACTTATGAGATGATGCCAAAACATTCTTTGGGGAAAGAATATAGGGCTAAGTGTGTTTATTTCAAAAAATTCAAAGCACCGAATAAAAGCAACCTAACCGATGGCATAAGGAACTAGAAAAAGATGAAATGAAATCCAAAGTGAATAGAAAAAGAGAGATGATATATATGATCATTGGAATAAAAGAAATACAAACAAAACAATAGAAAAAAATTCTCGAGAACTCAATTGTCAGTTTTGAAAACATTAACAAACGGGAATATCCATTACCTGGATTAAACAGGGAGACTAGCATACAGATGAAATTATGAGATCATATGAAAAGTGATAGAAAGGAAAAAAAAATACCCGAAATGACACATCTACACAATTATTCCAGCAAATCCAACACTGAGAAAAAGGATAAAATTCCAACACTAAGAAAAAGGCTAAATTCCAAGACACAAATCAAATCAGGAACAAATATTAAGTCAGGAACACTACAAAACCTTAGCTCTCTAGTAGTGACTAAAGCGTTTGAAGCAGTAATACAACACCTCCCAACACACAGAAGGTTAGATCCAAATCATTTTTCTGGTCAACATTTCTAGACATTTGATGAAGGCAATGTCGTTTCTTCTCATCAAATCCACAAATGGAGGAGGCGGGTAGACTGTAATTTACAAGACCCAATTCAGATAAGGACATTATAGGAAACAAATTCCATGTCATTTTCATAAGTAAAGACAATATAAATATAATTTTTCGTTTTCTCTGTCTATCTTTACCTGCTTTTGAAAGGGCCAGTTTGTTTTTATTTTAATTTTTTGTTCTGTTGAGGAAATAGGCCTATCCATCATTTGATTTTGACAAGTATTCACAGATGCTTTAGTTCCATATATGACCTAAAGTTCATCCTAAAACTCTAAGATGTTCCACAACTCCTCAACACCCATTAGCCAGTTCCCTCATTTCCTGCATGTCTTTCTTTTCTGTAACCTCAGAGTACTGAGTCACTTCTGGTTTGTCTCCTTCTGTGACTTCTTCCCCTTCCATTTCCCCTTCTTTCTACTAAGGCTCATGGTATTCATCCTGGGGCACATATGAGAGAAGCCATATTATATTTCCCTTTGTCTGCTTGCCTTTTTCATTTGGCATCCTGTGAAATTCATGTCAATGCAAGTACCAGGGGTTCATCCTCTGTGATGGCTGAGGAACACACTGTTTCCAATGTGGACTGCACCTCCTTTATCCAATAGTCCTTGTGAGGGCAATGCAACTCAATCCACAGTTCTGATCTATTGGGCCTTGCAGGCCATCCATATAGCCGTTCATTTTCCTCTGATTAATGAGAAGTAGTCAACATAGCTATACCCATTACCACAGCAGGTAGAGTTAACTAAGATGACAAGGAGTGCTCTCATGGGTTCTTCCTTAAGGGTTAGTTATCATGCAGAGTGTCAATCTTCTTGAAGCATTTGAAAAGCTGTCCAAGGTAAAGCCAGGTAGATAGAGACCTAATCCCTTATGAATAGTGTTTCTTAACACGAGGAGATGAGGACACAGACAGCATAATACATACATATTCTAACATTTATCCTTGAAAAAGGATTTCCCGTCCCTTAGTCATTACTGACCCATAGGTAAAAGATGCTGAGCAAGGACTCTGTTACCCACAGGATGACAAACGTCACAGAGAGCTGATGATACCCAGGGCCTCACTGTTTATTAATATCTCTAGAAATTGCAGTGGAAATAGGAAAACCTTGCCATCTCTGGAGAAATGTTGGCCTACAAAAAAATGTATGCTGTACATCATTTTCTTTTCTATTTTTCTATAAAGGGAAAGTGTAAATTAACATATAGACAACTTCAGTTCTTGATCAGGCTCAGGAATATTTTTAGGTTTTCCCTGGCTTCCTACATAAAGCCATAGGACTCAAAGCTTATGAGAGAGGGACTGCTGCTTCTGTTAAGACAGCTTCTCTGATGTCACAAAGCTTTGAGGTCATAGCAACCCCTCCTCCCCAAACCACGCCTGATCTACACTTGGATGTTGTAGTCATGAATGGTCCAAGAGGATCCACAGCTCCCCCAAATACTGTAGCCCCCTGGGTCTCTCATCAAGTCAGTTTGAGAAGCGAGTCCGTGTAGCATTCTCCCTGGCCGGTTTTGTAGTGTACAAAAGTCATCTGGACTCCGGAGAAAGACAAGTATCCCCCAATCCATCTTACCCACGAAAGGCCAAGAAAGAATCATGTCTCAAAAAAGAGACAGGGGATGAACTCCATGTCCTGCATATGTTATGGTCCTCCCTCCCAATCAGGGCGCTTTTGATCAGGAAAAGTGCCACCCAAGGAAATCTCATAGGGAACACCTGCAACCCTGCCAATGTTATGTCTGGAGTCTACAACAGCAAGGATATGTGTTCCTCTGGCATCTCAAGAAATCATGACATAGGGCCTCCCAATCTTCAAAACTGACCAAGCACCAATGTCAGACTCTACACCCTAGAACCTGAGTCCCAGGATGGACTCATTTACTTGGAGTCCACAGGAGCAAGCATGAAGCATGTTGGAGGAGACCTATAGCACAAGGGAAGCCATCTGAATGACACTCTTGCTCGTTTCAAGATAAAAACTTGTATCTACAAAAGACAAATGGAAGAGGACTCGAATGTTGCAGAACCTTGAGCATGCCCACAGGGTGGTGTAGCTACCCTCTGCAGAACTGAATTGATATATGACAGCACAAGCCTGCCTTAACCTCATTACCATCCCCCAAATGGTTTCAGGTAATAACCAAACGGTGCTTCTTGCAGAAGATGGGCATGTTCTAATGGAACCAGGAAAGGATGAACAATGTGACAACAAAGGGCCACTATACTGGGACAGAAGTGGGTGATACAGGTTGGTGAGGAGGTACAGGAAGACAAAAAACAGGAGAATGGACAAGGGAGCACAGAGTGAAGGCCTGGCACTTTAATATGGTGGGAGGTGCTATGTAGTTGCATGCATTCCATAGGGACATAGGTCCAAATTAAATAAACAATACTCTGGCCCTAGTAAATCATTGCAAACTTTTTAAAAATTATTTATGTCCAACAATATACATGAACGTACTTGAGAGAGAAACAGAAAGATCACACTCACGGGTTGGAGATGTGGTGGGGAATCAGAGTTGCCCTTGAACAGGGAACTCGAGACCAGAGACAAGGCCATGTCCCTGGTATCATGAGCTGAGCTGAAGGCCGTTTCTGAACTGATGGACACACCCCAGGACCCAATCTTTGTCTTCTTAATACCTCAGAGTTCTAGACAGAATCACTGCTCTGTCATTGTTCAGAAATGCAGGAGATACGCATTTTGGCTTGGGCTGTTGTTGATTGTACTATCCGACCTGCTTTGTGAGCTGGTATAACTGGTCGCCTTGAAGTCAGTGACTTGGCTATGGAAAATCTACTCTCGCACACATTTTTGCATTACGAGAATAACTCCCTTGCTATCTTTTGCAGGGGGGGTGACACTGAATTGTATTGCTCTGAATCTGTTGATGGTGATGGGAGTAATCTGTGCCTCTTAATATGGAGCTCTGTTTCTACTCCAAGATCAGGGACATTTTCAGCTCTGATTTCTCAAAGAAATATTTGGCCTTCTTTATTCTTTTACTCCTAGGTGTGCAAGAATAGGCACCTCTTTTTTTTTTTTTCCCATGGAGTTGATGATTTCCATAAGCTTATTGTCATGTTCCATCATTCTTCCTTCTCTCTTTCACTTACCTTCCATTACTTTCCAGTATTTTTCTACCACGTCACTAATTGTATCCTCTGCTTCTGCCAGCTTCTTGGCCTTGCAACCAGTCTGCTACAATCTTATTATCAGAGACCCTAGATTTTATTTTTTTATCACTTTTATCTCTGTGGTAGGAGACTCCCTGATGTCCTCTGTCTTTTTCTATGTACAGTGAGTATTCTGGATATTGATTTCAATCCTTCGTCGGGCTTGTTACCTTTAAAGGTTTAACTTTGATTGCCTGGCTATGATCATTTCTAATTCTTTTCCTCAGCATCAATTGAGTCTTCCATCTTTGCATTGAATCCAGGTCTCTGTGTTCTTCTCTCTATTCACAAAGCCCATTCTGTTTTCTACCCTTAGGGTAATGCCTTTAGGAAGAAGAGATCATGGGGTGGCCAAGGTCTGGCCATTGAGGAAGTCTCGGGTACATATCCTCTGTTGTTGTGTTGTGGCTGTCCCCTGACATTAAGACAGTCATCTGCAGGGTCTCTCCTTGCATGCCATTTTAGTGTTTCTGTGCTGAATATGGTGTTGTTTAGTTTGGTGAGCACTGGTTTGCCTAAGAAAGGAGACGTTCAACCAACTCAACAGACAAACGCCTGCAGAATGCTGTGTTTTAAAGAGAGCATGGTAGAAGGGCTTTCTTCTAGTCCCTTACTGGAGAGTCTGTTCTCTTTTGGCTAAGCAACTTGGACTGAGGAAGACAGTCTCCACAGTGTTCCATGATTTGGACTTTGTTTTTGTACGTGAGGCAGCTAATGTTCTCACCGTCCTGTCTTTGCCAGTAGTTCGGTCTTTATGCTGTTTGTGCTAGAGCCCCAAATTACTTTTGCCCCCATCAAAATATCTCCACGAGCCGTGCCTCTCACAGATACACTGCCAGAAACCACCATCTTCCTTCTGTGTCTGCTGGTACTGTCTCTGATCATGATTTCCAGGCTGTTTGGTCCTGGTTGTTTGTTGGTGTCCTCTCCAGGAGAAACACAGTGTTCTCTCAACTCGATATGTGCCAAGACTGATGATATGAAAACTCCAGACTCAACACCCTTAGTTGGCAAGGACTTGTACCATTCAGATAAGCTGCTGGTTAGAGCAAGTGGCATTGGGTAACATGCTACCTGTGGGTTACCAGTGTTCTCATCTCTCCTGTGCCTTTGTATTTTGCATTGGCTTACTGCCATCTGAAGCACCACCGCCTACTTCTCCCTAAGCCATGTCTCCAATTTTTTCCCATAGTCTCTTGATTTCTTTTCTCTTTTGCTGTAGAGTTTGGTCTGTAGGCTTCAGGTCAATTTCCACCAAGTCACAGTTGATGTAGTCATCATCCAGTTGTGTTCATGGCTGATAACAAGCCTGGAGTTCCCAGACACCACTAACATCTCATTATCTTCCAAAGGCATCACAGACTCTTACCCAGCCATAAGGAAGAATATATTCTTGCCACTTGCCTCATGTGGCAATGTTGTGGAGAGCACTGGGCTATGTCACATCTCTGAGTCTCAGAAAGACAAATAACGTATGATTTCACCCCGTCATGGTAGCAAAGAAACATGTGAAAAAGCAAAGGAAAATGGACAAGCAATACTACTCTAACCAGACACTTAAACTTTTGTCTTTCTTTGTAGGCATGTTAGTGGGAATACGTGTTTATAAAACATGACAAAATGGGACATTCTTTGCAGGAATTGTGGCTGAAAGTGATGGAATGTGAGTTTTCAATGCACATGAAATTGATTTGCTATCCATAAAATGCCAAATTCCTATCTCTTGAAATTTTAATATAAGTGCCATGTGAGAGGAGACAAGATGATGGGCAAGTAAAAGGAGGTGCCATTTCAACCTGTACTCCAAAGTGAAGTGATTTCCTACCAAAGAATTCTGATTACCCATGAAAACAGCCTGAGATCAGAATTATATATGTCTGGATCTCTGCCAGTGCAGAAGTCATCAGTGGGCAGGTAAAGTGGAGTGAGAACGTTGGACTGTTATTGAAATAAACAAAAGTTCAAGGGACCCACCCAAGGCCTCCAATTGGAAAGTAATACACCAATACAAGAATGTTCTGAGTCTGGGGACCAGCATTAACTTGGACTCTGGTTAAAAGCATTCAAAAAGTGCAAAGGATATTGAAGGCAAATTGTGTGAATCATGGCAGCTAAGGACAGGGGCTTAAGTCCCCACACCCAGTACAGATTCCCTGGTGCTGAGCCAAAGAGAGTGTGTTGGAAAAACGATGGTTTGGTCCTTGAGCCAACAGCACACCCATGATTATGTGGGGTTCAGCTCCTGTTAGGGGCTTGGAGCCTCACCAAGCAGCAGAGCAATGAGACTTGCTAACAGAGACTGAGACATCTGCACCCCTTACCATCCCCTGAGAAAGGTGTGCAAAGGCCCAGTCCATTGCTTAGACCCGTGCCATACTATCAGAGCATGAGACATGCGTGCACCCCACACACTCTCCTGAGAGAGGTGCGTGAAGGCCCAGGCTCATGCTCTCAGACACGCACCCTTCATTCAGAGCCTGAGACATTCATGACCCACACCCTTTCCTGAGAGAGTGCTTGCAAGCCCAGAACTCTTAATCAGAGAAAGACCAGGCACTCCCAGCCAGGGCCAGCATGAAAATCTCAGTGTGGGATGGCAATTGGTACCTCTCTGATGGTCAGGAGCTGCCTAGACAGACACTGCTGCAATGGTTTGGGTACAAGCAGAAGATTCTGTGCTCCCTGGGACTACGACTCAAAATTTGCTCTGGCAGCAGGCAAGGGCGAATTTATATGGGCTCTGCAGCACCCACAGTAGAGAAGACTGAGGATTATCTCTGAGAGAGAGATCACGGTGAGTTTGTTTCATCTCCAAAAGCCATCAAAGGCATTCAAGGCAAGAGAAAAAAAAAAAAACTAAACAAACATAAAAACATCCAAAGAATAAAGACCTGAAAAAACAGGATTCCTCAGAGCCCATCCCCTTGAGAGGGGTGGGAGGATTTAAATCAGGGAACAACATTGACTGAAACCCACCTGACAGGCCTCTGCCTCAGAAAACCAACCAGGAAAAAAAAAAAAAGACTACACGAGAACAACCACCGCTCTTAAATAGACACAACTTTTATTTTTAACTCATTCCCACTATTCTGGTTGATTTGTATTATATAGATAATTTATTAACCTATTTACCTTCAAACTGAGATGTCCAGTATATCAAATTCCATATTAACGTTCTAACCTGAACATTTTGATACATACACATTTTTTTCATTTGCATTCTAATTTTGTTAAAAAATTAGTTTAGTTTCGTCTAGTGTATTCCTTTTTCATTTTTATTTTCGAATGTTCATATAGAGTTAAACTTCAAGGTAATCTTCTTTTCCCAAACAATGCTATCCCTTTTGGTATATAAATTATCTTTTTATTTTTTAATTCATTTTTAATTTATTTTATAGTCATATAAAATTCATATAAAAGTTACATAAAAGTAAATAAAAGTCATATTCAGACTCATAGCAGAAACGCTGGAATCATGAGTTGATCTGAAGGCCGCCTCTGAACTGATGGACACAACAAGGGACACAACCTTTGACTTCTGAATACCTCCTGGTTCTAGACAAGAACCGCTGCTCTGTCATTGTTCAGAAATGCAGGGGATAAGGATTTTGGCTTGGCTGCTGTTGCTTGAGCTGTCCTGCCTGCTTTGAGAGCTGGTATAGCTTTTCCTCTGAAGTCAGTGATTGGGCTATGGACAAACTATTCTCTGATGCCTATTTGCCTAAAGAGAATTCCTCATGCATAGATTTTACAGGGGGAAAATATCTTTTGGTGCCCTGCTAATGTGGAAAGTGATGGGAGTCCTGTGTGCCTCAATTCTGGACCTCTGTTTCAGCTCCCAGATGAGGGTCATTGACAGCCCCGATTCTCAATTCCATGTTCAGCCATCTTTTCTTTCTCTCACCCTAAATTATCCTACAATAGACATCCTATTTCCTTTCCTTTTGGATGATGATTCCCTAGCTCATTGTCATGTTTCATCATTCTTCGTTCTCTCTTAGAATTTGCTTCCTTATTTTCTAGGCTTGTACTGCCAGGTCACTAATTGGATGCTCTAATTCTGCCATGTTCCCAGTCTTTGATCCAGTCTCCTACAATCTTCTCTTCAGGAGCTCTTTAGGTTCTTTTATCTTTATCAGATTTATCTCTGTGGTTCGAGACTCTCTGATATCTTCCATGTTTTCTGATGTATAGGGAGGATGTAGGCCGCTGCTTTCAAACCCACATCGGGCGTGTTATATATAGAAGCTTCACTATGATTTCTCTAGCCGTGATCCTTTCTTGTTATTTTTCCTTGGCATCTATTGATTCTTCCATCTTGTATTAGATCTAGATCTCTATCTCCTCTCTGTATTCGAAATACTTATTCTGATTTCTATCCTGTGAGTAATTTATTTCGGTAGAAGAGATCATTGAGTGACCAAGGGCAGGCCCTTAAGATTTGTCGTGTGTGTGTGTGTGTGTGTGTGTGTGTGTGTGTGTGTGTGTGTGTGTAATGCATGCCATCTGATTTTTGTGTTGTGGCTGACGCTTTCCTTGAGATCAGCCATCTGCAGTGGCTCTCCTTGCCTGCCGTTTGGTGTGTTTGGGGCCTGGGCTGAATATGCTGAGGTTTACATTCGTGGGCTCTGGTGTGCCTGTGAAAGGAGACATTGCACAAACTCATCAGAATGCAGGCCTACAGAATGCTGTGTTCAGAAGAGATCATGTGGTCAAGGCATTCTTCTCATCCCCTATGGGAGAGTCTGTTCTACTTGGACTAAACAACTTGGAGTGAGGAAAACTGTCCCTCAAGTGTTCCACGGTTGGGATTTCGTGTGGCCAGAGTAGGAAGCTAATGTCCTCTTCATCCTGTATTTGCCAGTAGCTCCATCGTGATACTCCTCGTGTGGGAGCCCAATATTTCTTATGCCCTCATTGAGACAACTCCACGAACACTGCCTCTCATGGATGCACTGCCAGGACCCACCATCTTCCCACTGCATGTCCTGGTATTGTCGCTGGTCATGGTCTCCAGGTTGTCTGCACATGGTTGCTTGTTGGTGACCTATGCAGGAAAAACATGGAGTTCTTTCGAGTTTATATCTGCCAAGCCTGCTGATCTGAAAACTCCAGCACACAAGACTTGTGTTGTCAAGAACTCATTACAGCCAATGGCACTGGGAAACAGGTGACTTGTGTTTTTCCAGCATGCCCTGCTCTCCTGTGCCTTTGTCCTTTGCAAGGGATCACTGCCATCTGATGCATGAACCACAAAATCTCCTATAGCCATGTCTCCAAACTTCTCCCATAGTCTCTGCGACTACCTTTCCTCTTTGTCGAGTTTACCTTGTAGGCTTCCCATCATTTCCACTCCGTTGCAGTTGTTTTGGTCATCTTTCTGTTGCCTTCTTGGCTGAAGACAAGCACGAGGTTATTAGACACTACTACCATCTCACTGTACTCTATGTCACCACAAATTCTTACTGAGACATAAGAAAGAATGAATTCTTTCACTTGCCTCATGTGGCTGTGTTCTGGAGAGCATTGGGCTTCGTCACATCTATCATTCTCAGAAAGACAACAAACAGATGATTTCACTCCCTCATGACAGTCAAGAAACATATGAAAAAGCAAGCAGTACAGGGACAAACAATATGACATAATGAGGCACCCAATCGTGGTGATTGTGTGAAGGCAGTTTTATGAGAATACGAGTTTATCGAAGAGGACAAACGCCAAGGTATTCCTTATGAGGCACATATTGTGGGAAGCCATATGATATTTCCCTTTTTCTGCTTGCCTTTTCATTTCACATCAACCAGGCATGGGACATTTATGTCAAGGCAAGGTCCAGGGCATTCATTCTCTTCAAGGGCCGAGGAATAATGTCTTGCCAAAATGGACCAAGCCCTCCTAATCCACTAGTCCTTGCAAGGCATTGCAGCTCACTGCAAAGGTTTGCTCGAATGGGCCTTGCAATCCATCGATATTAGCCGTACCTATCTTTCTGACTAAAGAGATATGGTCAACATGATTATACCCATTACCGCAACAAGGACAAATAATGATGACAATAGGTGCGGTTCTGGCCTCTTCCTTAGGATTAGCACTGATGCAGAATGACACTCTCCTCTAAGAATTTGCAAAGGTGTGTAAGGGAAAGCCAGTTAGACAGAGCCTTAAACCATTAGCTGTGTATTTCTGAAAACTAAGAGATGAGACCACAGACAGCACCATATATCTATGCCCTTACCATTTTCCTCGAAAGGGGACTTTCCGTCCCTTAGTTATTACAGAGCCATAGGTAAAAGACGCTGAGAAAGGATGCTCTCACAGGCAGGATTACCAACCCCATGGAGAGTTGTTGATACCCATGAGGCCTCACCATTTCTTGAGATCGCTAGAAATTGTAGTGGAAATAGGACACCTTACCGTCTCTGGGAAAATGTTGACCTAAAGGAAGTTACAGTGAACATCATTTTCTTTCCCCTTTTTCCAGAAAGGGTAAGTGGGACACTAACCCACAAGACAACCTGAGTTCTTGATCAGACTCAGAGGGCTCTTGTTCTGTCCTTCGGGGGCTTCCTACCTAAAGCCTTAGGACACCAAGGTCATGGGAGAGGGACAGCTGCTTCAGTGAAGGCAGCATTTGTGATGTCACAATGCTTTGAGTTCATAGCCACCACTCCTCATTACATCACGCCTGATCACTACAATTGGTTAGAGTAGTCCTGGGTGGGCCAAGAGCACACCAGGCCGTCCCGAACCGATGGAGCTTCCTGTGTCTCTCACCAAGGCACTTTGTGAAGTCGGAGTCACCTTCTACATGGCCCAATTTATAGTGTTTGGTCGTGATTTTCAGCACCAGCCCTCTGGATTCCAGAGAAAGACAAGCATCCACCATTCCATCTTAACCACGACAGGCCAAGAAAAAATCAGGTGACAAGCAAAACCTCAGGGGAGGAAATCTGATCCCGGCACAACGATAAGGCCCTCCCAAATATTACAGAGCTTCTGAAAAGGAGAAGGGCCACCCAAGAAAAGAAAACTGAAGACCCGGAACTGTGCCAAAGACATGTCTGGAGTCTTCAACAGGGAGGACACGAGTACCTCAAGCTTCTCCAGAAATGCTGCCAAAAAAGTCTCCCACTCTTCAAAACTGACCATGCATCAAAGGAGGTTCTAACTTAGGTGTAGAACTTTAGGTCCAGGATGGACTCAAGTACTTGGAGTCCACAGGAGCAAATGGAGAGCAATTTGGAAGAGAACAATAGCCGAAGTGAAGCCATCTGAAAGACTTCCATGCGCGTTTCAAGAAAACAACTTGTATGTCCAAAGGACGTATTGAAGAGGATTCGAATGTGGAAGAACCTTGAGCACTCCCTCAGAGTGGTGAAGCTACCCCTGTGGAACTGCATGGAGATGTGGCAGCACAAGCCTGCCTTCTACCTCTCATGACCCTCAGCCAAATGATGTCATGTGATAAGCAAACAGTGCCTTTTTAGAAGATGGGCATGTTATAATGGAGCCAGAAGAGAATGAACATGTGTCAACAAGGGGTCAGTACAGCGTGACACACAGCGGATGCTTCAGGTTGGTGAGGAGATCCAGGAAGACAAAGCTCCGAGCGAAGGTCTGGTATTTTAGGATGGTGGAGGTTCTCTGTACCTAGCTGCCCTCCATAGAAACCTTGGTCCAAATTCAATAAATCATCCTCTGCCCCCAGTCAATTATTGTGCCTGGTTTTGTTTTTGTTATCTTGTTAAATGATGCGTTTGCACTTATTAGACAGAGAGACCGAGAGTTCACAATCAGCTGGTAGAGCTGGCGAGGGAGAAGCTTACTTTCCCCTGAGCAGAGAACCTGAGACCACAGTCATTGCCAAGACCCTGGAATCATGAGTAGATATGAAGGCTGCCTTTGAACTGATTGACACATCCTGGGACCCAACCATTGACTTCTGAGAACCTCGTGGTTCTAGACAAGAACCGCTGCTCAGTCATTGTTCAGAAATGCAGGGGATAAGGGTTTTGGTCTGGGCTGGTGTTGCTTGAGCTATCCGGCTTTCTTCGAGAGCTGGTATAGTATTTTGTCTTGAAGTCAGTGACTGGGCTATGGACAAACTATTCTCCCATATCTATTTGCTAAAGTGAATTTCTCCATGCCTAGATTTTCCAGGGGGAAATGACACTATGTCTTTTGGTGCTCTGCTTCTGTGGAAGGTGATGGGAGTCCTCTGTGCCTCTGATTGTGGACCTCTGTTTCTGCTACCAGATGAGGGTCATTTTCAGCCCCGATTTCTCAAATCCATGTTCACTCACTTTCTTTCACTCACTCTTACTTCTCCTACAAGAGGCACCTCTTTCAATTCCTGGAGATGATGATTCCCTAAGCTCATTGTCACGTCAGTCATTCTTCCTTCTCTTTTAGAATTTGCTTCCTTATTTTCTAGACTAGTTCTTCCAGGTCACTATTTTGATCGTCTACTTCTGCCATGCTCCCAGACTTTGCATCCAGTCTCCTACCAATCTTCACCTCAGGAACTATTTAGGTTCGTTTATCTATATCAGTTTATCTCTGTGGTTCGAGACTCTCTGATATCTTCTATGTTTTCTGATGTACAGGAACTATTCAGGCCGCTGCTTTCTATACCCTATTGGGCGTGTTCTATGTAGAAGTTTCTCTCTGATTGCCTAGCCGTGATATTTTCTTGTTCTTTTACCATGTCATCAGTTGATTCTTCCATCTTTGCCTTGGATATAAGTCTCTGTCTTCCTCTCCGTATTCTTAAAGCTCATTCTTTTCCATTCTGAGGTTAATCTCTTTCCATCCTGAGGTTAATCTCTTTGAGAAGAGGAAATCTGGGAGTGACCAAGTGCTGGCCCTTAAGGGATGATCAGTGTTTGTGTTTGTGTGTGTCTGTGTGTGTGTGTGTGATGCATGCCATCTGCTGTTGTAGTGGGCTGACCCTGTCCTTGAGACCAGTCAGCTGCAAGGGCCCTCCTTGCCTGGCATTTGGTGTGTTTGGGGCCCGGGCTGAATATGCTGAGGTTTCACTTACTAGGATCTGGTGTGCGTGTTAATGGAGACATTCCACAAACCAATAGAATGCAGGCCTACAGAATGCTGTGTTCAGAAGAGAGCATGTGGTCAAGTCATTCTTCTTGTCCCCTATGGGAGAATGTGTTCTCCTTGGCCTAAGCATCTTGGACTGAGGAAGGCAGTCCTCCAAGTGTTCCACAGTTGGGTTTTTGTGTAGGCAGGGTAGGCAGCAAATGTCTCACCATCCTGCTTGGACAGTAGCTCGGTCCTGTTGCTACTGGTTTGAGAGCCGAACATTTCTTATGCACCCATTGAATCATTTCCACAAACACTGCCTCTCACAATGCACTGCCAGGACCCACTCTCCTCCAACTACATCTCCTGGTATTGTTTCTGATCATGGTCTCCAGGCTGTCTGCACCTGGTTGCTTGTTGGTGTCCCCTGCAAGAAAAACATGGTGTTCTTTCGAGTCGATTTCTGCCAAGCCTGCTGATCTGAAAACTACAGCCCTCAAGAATTGTGTTGTCAAGAACTCAGACCCTCTGTCATCACAGCCAATTGCACTGGGAAACAGGTTCCTTGTGGGTTACCAGTGTGCCCTGTTCTCCTGTGCCTTTGTCCTTTTCCTGGGTTCACTGCCCTCTGATGCATGAACCACCAAAATCTCCATGAGCCATGTCTCCAAATTTCTCCCATAGTTTCTGCGACCTCCAATATCTTACTCTGTGGAGTTTACTGTGTAGGCTTCAGGACAATATCCACCCTGCTTGCATTATTGTTGTCATCTTCCATTTGCCTTCATTGCTAAAGACAAGCACGAGGTTATTAGACACTACTACCATCTCACTGTCCTCCATGTCACCGCATATTGTTACTGAGACTTAAGCAAGAATGAATTCTTCCACATGTCTCATGTGACAGGCTTGCAGAGATCTCTGGGCTCTGTCATGTCTATCATTCTCAGAAAGAAAACAAACAGACGATTTCAATCCCTGAAGACAGTCAAGAAACATATGAAAAATCAAGGGGTATAGGGACAAACAATACGATTCTAATGAGGCATACAAAATGTGGTGTTTGTTTGAAGGCAGTTTTGTGAGAATACGTGTTTATGGAATTGGACAAATGATGACATTCCTTGCAGAAGATGTTCTTGAAACAGATGGAATGTGAGTTGTCAAGGCATCAAATTGAATTGCTAACCTTAAGAGACCCAATTCCTACTTCTTGAAATTTAATTATAAGTTTAGTGTGAAACACACACAGACCACGCACACATTAAGACATGCACATGCACACACACACATGAACACACACACAGAGAAGACACGCGAAAGAGGGGGAGGAAGTGAGAAATCGCACTAATGAAGCATCCCCAAAGAAAACACCATAAAAGGGAAAGGCACAGAGAATTCAAGTCAGAAGTCAACGGAAATGGGAAAATGAACATCTTACTTAACAATAATTCATTCAGCATTCAGGATGAAAGTCTTCCGTCAATACAAACATTTTGTAGGTGTGGTTGAAATTACAAAATAAAATAAAATAAAACAACCCCCCAAAAATCGAGAAAAGATCCATCAGAAACAACAAATATTAAACAGTTCGACCTCTGTTGCCCAAGGGGACTTCCTTTGACTATGAAGATACACATAGCTTGAAAGTGAGGAAATTTGGAAACGTAGGTTCTGCTCTTGCCAAGGGGAAGAGAGCCAAGGTAATTGTGCCTAAGTCATCTCGAGTGATTTTATGCCTTTGAGAGACAAAAGAGAACGGAAGGTGTTTTGTCATGATGGAGCATCAAAACATCAGAAACCTGGAAGAACTGCCAACGTATATACCAGAACATGGCTGTATCTAAACATTGGTAGCATATGAACAGAGAGTAAGGGAGATGGGGACTTTAATCCAATATTGTTGGGGACTATGATATCCACGTTAAGCACAGCACAGATCATCTGGATAGAAAGGTGATAAGGAATAACAGATGTCCACATTGGCTCTCTAGACCTCCTGAGCTTTGGCGATCCATGAGTAAGATTGCGTCTCTGAGGAAAATATGATATGTTCTTCCCAAAGGCAGACCAAACTTTATATATCACAGATCATGAGCTGGAGTCCAAATCCAGGGGTAATTCATGGAAGAGAAGTCAAAACCTATCCTGTGTACTTATGATCATGAAGGTTTGATAACGGGAAGATATCACTTTCATATTGGACATACAGCCAGACACTAAAAGTTAGAAAACACAACACGTCACAAACTAGCAATGAATGCACGAAAGAAAATCCAAAGGAAATGCAGAAAGAGCCATGAACAAAGGAATGCCAAGAAACTTATGGGGTGATGCCAAAACATTTTATGGGGAAACCATATAGGGTTAATGCATGCATTTCCAAATTTTAAAAACACCAAAAAAAAAAAAAAAGTAAAGCAACTTGCATCAATGCTGAAGGAACCAGAAGAAGAAGAACATAATTCCAAAGTTAATGGAAAAAATGAAATCATACATAAGTTATCGAAATAAAGGAAATACAAACAAACCAATAGGAAAAAAAATCAGGAGATCTCACAATTCAGTGTCTTAATCATGAAGAAACTGCAGAAGCCATTACTGGGATAAAACAGGGAGACAAGAACATATCTGAAAGTATAAAACAACCTGAGAACTGGTAGAAAGGAAAAAACAATAACCTAAGAGACACATCCACACATTTATGCTAGCAAATCCAAGACCAGAGAGGAGAGGATAAATTATCAGACACATAGCAAATCCCAAGATTAGGTCAGGAAAGCTACAAAATCTCAGCTCTCTAGTAGTGACTGAAGCATTTGAATCAGTAATCCAACACCTGCCAACACACAGAAGGCCAGGTCCAAGTTATTTTCCTGGGCCACTCCTCTAGGTATTGAGCGAAGGCATTGCAATGTCCTCTCATTGATTCCAGAGATGGAAGAGGCGGGTAGACTATAAGTCACAAGGATAAAGACACAATTCAGAGAAGGACATTTTAGTAAAGCAATCCCATGTCATTTCAATAAGGAAAGATAATAAACAATATAATGGTTTCCTTTTCTCCCTGTGACTTCCTTTGGTTTTAAAAGGACCAGATTGTTTTCCTCTGAATTTTTGTTGTTGTTGTTGCTGTTCTGTTGAGAAAGCCCGCCTATCATCCATCCACCGTTTTTGCCAGAGTATCCATGGATGCTTTAGTTGCATGTACGTCCCAGTGCTCCTCCTAATATTTGCCACAACTCCTGAACACGCTTTAACAGTTCTCATTTCTATAACCCTCAGCTTGGTTCTCAGAGTCCTGAGTCACTCCTGGTGGGTCTCCTTCTCTGACTTTTTGCCCTTCAGTTTTCCCTTCCTTTACTAAGGGCCAAGGTATTCCTCCCGAGGCACATATTGTGGGAAGCCATATGACATTTCCCTTTGTCTGCTTGCCTTTTCCATTCCCCATCAGCAGGGCATGGGACATTCATGTCAAGGCAAGGTCCAGGGGTTCTTTTTCTTCGACGGCTGAGAAATACTGTGTTGCCAACATGGACTGAACCTTCCTTACCCACTAGTCCTTGTAAGGGCATTGCGGCTCACTCCAAAGGTCTGCTCGAATGTGCCTTGCAAGTTCTTGGTAAGGCCGTCCATTTCATTCTGACTAAAGAGACTTGGTCTGCGTGTCTATACCCGGTACCACAACAAGTATAGTTAACTAATGATGAAAACGGGTGCAGTCAAGGCCTCTCCCTTAAGAGTTAGCTGTGATGACAAAGGTCAGTCTCCTCAAAGACTTTGCAAAGGTGATTAAGGGAAAACCAGGGAGACAGAGCCCTAATCCCTGGCCGTGCATTTGAGAACACTAGGAGATGAGGCCACAGACAGCACCGTATATCGAAGCCCTCACCTTTTTCCTCTAAAAGGGACTTTCCAACCTTACTCATCACTGACCCATAGGCAAGAGACGCTGACAAAGGACGCTCTCACCAACAGGATGACAAAACCCACGGAGAGCTGTTGATACACACGAGGTCTCCTGTGTCTTGGTTTCTCTAGAAATTTTAGTGGAAATAGGACACCTTTCCGTATCTGGGAAAATGTTGCCTTAAAGGAAGGTATACTGAACGTCATTTTCTTTCCTCTTAGTCTAGGAAGGGGAAGTGTGAATTAGCCCCCAAGACAACCTGAGTATTTCATCAGACTCGAGTGCTCTTGTTCTGTCCTTCCCGGGGATTCCTACCTAAAGCCATAGGAGACCAAGTTCATTGGAGAGGGACAGCTGCTTCAGTGAAGCCAGCATCTGAGTCACAAAGCTTTGAGGTCATAGCAACCACTCCTCATGAACCCACGCCTGATCACTACAATTGACTGGAGTAGTCATGGGTGGGACAAGAGGAAACCAAGCCATCCCAAACTGCTTGAGCTGCTTGGGTCTCAAATCAAGGCGGTTTGCGAAGAGAGTTGGTGTCACCTTCTCCATGGCCCAGTTTGTAGTGTTTGTTCGTGACTGTCAGCTCCAGTTCTGGACTCCAGAGAAAGGCAAGCATCCACCATTCCATATTAACCACAACAGGCCAAGAAACAATGAGGCCTCAAGCAAAGCCTCAGGGGAGGAAATCTGAGCCCGGCACAATGGTCAGGCCCTCCCACCCTATCACGGTGCTTCTGAACAGGAAAATGGCCACCCAAGGAGAGCTCAAAATGAACCCCAGCAACCGTGCCAACGACATGTCTGGAGTCTTCCACAGCAATCACTCAAGTACCTCGAGCGTCTCCAGAAATGTTGCCAACAAGGCCTCGCAATCTTCAAAATTGACCATGCATCAAGGCAGAATCTACGCCCTTTAACTTAGGTCCAGGATAGACTCATGTATATGGAGTCCACAGGAGAAAACGGACAGCATGTTGGAAGAAACCCAAAGACCAAGTGAAGCCATCTGAACCACTTCCTAACCGTTTCAGGAAGACAACTTTTATGTCCAAAAGGACGCATTGTAGAGGATTCGAATGTGGAAGAACCTTGAGCACTCCCTCAGGGTGGAGCAGCTACCCTCTGAGGAACTGCATGGAAATGTGGCAGCACAAACCTTCCTTCACCCTCTCATGATCATCCCCCAAATTGTTTCATGAGATAAGCAAACAGTGCCTCTTGCGGAAGATGGACATGTTCTAATAGAGCCCCGAGAAGATGCACAATTGTCATCAAGGGGTCAGTACAGCACGACAGACAGCAGATTCTTCAGGTTGGTGAGGAGATCCAGGGAGACAAAGAACAGTAGAATAAATGAGGGAGCTCGAAGTGAAGGTTGGGCATTTTAGGATGGTGAGAGTTTCTCTGTACCTGGCTACCCTCCACAGGAACCTAGGTCCAAATTCAAGAAAACATCCTCTGGCCCCAATGAATTATGTACCCTGGCTTTGTTTTTGTTATCTTGTCAAATGATGCACATGCACGTATTGGACAGATATACAGAGAGATTGCAATCAGGGTTTGGAGCTGGAAAGGGAGAAGCTTACTTGCCCCTGAGCAGAAAACCTGAGTTCAGAGACATAGCCAAGACCCTGGAATCATGAGTTGATCTGAAGGACGCCTCTGAACTGATGGACACAACTAGGGACCCAACCTTTGACTTCTGAATACCTCCTGGTTCTAGACAAAAACCGCTACTCTGTCATTGTTCAGAAATGCAGAGGATAAGGATTTTGGCTTGGCTGCTGTTGCTTGAGCTATCCGTCCTGATATGAGAGCTGGTATAGATCTTCCTCTTGAAATCAGTGTCTGGGCTATGGACAAATTTCTCCGATGCCTATTTGCCTAAAGAGAATACCTCCATGCCTAGATTTTCCAGGGGGAAGGACACTATGTCTTTTGGTGCTCTGCTTCTGTGGAAGGTGATGGGAGTCCTCTGTGCCTCTGATTCTGGACCTCTGTTTCAGCTCCCAGATGAGAGTCATTGAAAGCCCCGATTCTCAAATCCATGTTCAGCCTTCTTTTCTTTCTCTCACTCTTACTTATCGTACAAAAGGCAACTGTTTCCTTTTTTTTGAATGATGATTCCCTAAGCTTATTGTTATGTTCCATCATTCTTCCTTCTCTTTTAGAATTTGCTTCCTTATTTTCTAGGCTTGTGCTTCCAGGTCCTAGTTGGTTCCTCTATTTCTGCCATGTTCCCAGTCTTTGATCCAGTCTCCTACAATCTTCTCTTCAGGAGCTCTTTAGGTTCTTTTATCTTTATCAGTTTTATCTCTGTGGTTCTAGACTCTCTGATATCTTCTATGTTTTCTGATATATAGGGAGGATCTAGGCCGCTGCTTTCAAACCCATATCGGGCGTGTTATATGTAGAAGCTTCACTATGATTTCCTAGCCGTGATCCTTTCTTGTTCTTTTTCCTTGGCATCTATTGATTCTTCCATCTTGTATTAGATCTAGTTCTCTATCTCCTCTCTGTATTCGAAATACTTAATCTGATTTCTATCCTGTGAGTAATTTATTTCGGTAGAAGAGATCATTGAGTGACCAAGGGCTGGCCCTTAAGATTTGTCGTGTGTGTGTGTGTGTGTGTGTGTGTGTGTGTGTGTGGCATACATGCCATCTGATGTTTGTGTTGTGGCTGACGCTGACCTTGAGATCAGCCAAATGCAGTGGCTCTCCTTGCCTCCCATTTGGTGTGTTTGGGGCCTGGGCTGTATATGCTGAGGTTTATCTTGGTGGGCTCTGGTGTGCCTGTGAAAGGAGACATTCCACAAACTCATCAGAACACAGGCATACAGAATGCTGTGTTCAGAAGAGATCATGTGGTCAAGGCATTCTTCTCGTCCACTATGGGAGAGTCTGATCTCCTTGGACTAAACAACTTGGAGTGAGGAAGGCTGTCCCTCAAGTGTTCCACGGTTGGGATTTCGTGTGGCTAGAGTAGGCAGTCTTTTGGTGCTCAGTATGAGGTGAGGATGCTCCTCACCATCCTGTATTGACCAAGAGCTTGGTCTTGATGCTCATCCTATGGGAGCCCAATATTTCTTATGCCCCCATTGAGACAACTCCACGAACACTGCCTCTCATGGATGCACTGCCAGGACCCACCATCTTCCCACTGCGTGTCCTGGTATTGTCGCTGATTATGGTCTCCAGGTTGTCTGCACATGGTTGCTTGTTGGTGACCTATGCAGGAAAAACATGGAGTTTTTTCGAGTTTATATCTGCCAAGCCTGCTGATCTGAAAACTCCAGCACACAAGACTTGTGTTGTCAAGAACTAGTGCCCTTCAGAACCTCTTCTTGTCAGAGCCAATGGCACTGGGAAACAGGTGCCTTCTGGTATACTAGCGTGCCCTGTTCTCCTGTGCCTTTGTCCTTTGCAAGAGATCGCTGCCATCTGATTCATGAACCAACAAAATCTCCTATAGCCATGTCTCCAACCTTCTCCCTTAGTCTCTGCGACTACCATTCTTTGTTGTCGAGTTTACCTTGTAGGCTTCCCATCCATTTCCACTCCGTTGCAGTTGTTGTGGTCATATTCCTGTTGCCTTCTTGGCTGAAGACAAGCACGAGTTTATTAGACACTACTACCATCTCACTGTCCTCCATGTCACCACAAATTCTTACTGAGACATAAGAAAGAATGAATTCTTCCACTTGCCTCATGTGGCAGTGTTGTGGAGAGCATTGGAATTCGTCACATCTATCATTCTCAGAAAGACAACAAACAGATGATTTCACTCCCTCATGACAGTCAAGAAACATATGAAAAAGCAAGCAGTATAGGGACAAACAATACGACTCTAATGAGGCACCCAATCGTGGTGATTGTGTGAAGGCAGTTTTATGAGAATACGTGTTTATTGAAGAGGACAAATGCCAAGGTATTTCTTATGAGGCACATATTGTGAGATGCCATATGATATTTCCATTTTTCTGCTTGCCTTTTCATTTCACATCAGCCAGGCATGGGACATTCATGTCAAGGCAAATTCCAGGGCGTTCATTCTCTTCGAAGGCCGAGGAATACAGTCTTGCCAAAATGGACCAAGCCTTCCTTATCCACTAGTCCTTGCAAGGGCATTGTGGCTCACTGCAAAGGTCTGCTTGAATGGGCCATGCAGCCATAGATATTAGCCGTACCTATCCATCTGACTAAAGAGACATGCTCAACATGATTATACCCGTTACCGCAACTAATGTTGACAACGGGTGTGGTCCGGCCTCTTCCTTAGGTTTAGCCCTGATGCAGAATGACACTCTCCTCTAAGAATTTGCAAAGGTGTATAAGGGAAATCCAGATAGACAGAGCCTTAAACCATTAGCCGTGTGTTTCTGAAAACTAAGAGATGAGACCACAGACAGTACCATATATCTATGCCCTTACCATTTTCCTCGAAAGGGGACTTTCCGTCCCTTAGTCATCATAGAGCCAAAGGCAAAAGACGCTGAGAAAGGACGCTCTCACACACAGGAATACCAATCCCATGGAGAGTTGTTGATACCCATGAGGCCTCACCGTTTCTTGAGATCCCTAGAAATTGTAGTGGAAATACGATATCTTGCCGTCTCTGTGAAAATGTTGGCCAAAAGGAAGGTATACTGAACATCATTTTCTTTTCCCTTTTTCCAGAATGGGGAAATGGGACACTAACCCACAAGACAACCTGAGTTCTTGATCAGACTCAGAGGGCTCTTGTTCTGTCCTTCGGTGGCTTCCTACCTAAAGCCTTAGGACACCAAGGTCATGGGAGAGGGACAGGTGCTTCAGTGAAGCCAGCATTTGTGATGTCACAATGCTTTGAGTTCATAGCAACCACTCCTCATTACATCACGCATGATTACTACAATTGGCTAGAATAGTCGTGGGTGGTATAAGAGCACCCGAGAACGTTCCTAACCACTAGAGCTCTCTGGGTCTCTCACCAAGGTAGTTTGCGAAGCGAGTCGGTGTCACATTCTACGTGGCCCAATTCATAGTGTTTGGTCGTGATTATCAGCACCAGCCCTCTGGATACCAGAGAAAGACAAGCATCCATCATGCCACCTTAACCACGACAGGCCAAGAAACAATCAGGTCTCAAGCAAAGGTTCAGGGGAGGAAATCTGAACCCGGCACAAGGGTCAGGGCCTCCCACCCTCTCACCGTGCTTCTGAACAGGAAAATGGCCACCGAAGGAGAGCTCTAAATGAACCCCCGCAACCGTGCCAATGACATGTCTGGAATTTTCCACAGTGAGGACACGAGTACCTCGAGCCTCTCAAAAAATGCTGCCAACAAGGCCTCCCAATCTTCAAAAATGACCATGCATCCAGGAAGACTCTACACCCTTAACCTTAGGTCCAGAAAAGACTCATGTACTTGGAGTCCACATGATCAAGGGGAGAGTATGTTGGAAGAGACCCATAGCCCATGTGAAGCCATCTGAAAGACTTCCGTGCCTGATTCAGGAAGACAACTTGTATGTCCCAAAGGACGTATTGAAGAGGATTCGAATGTGAAAGAACTTTGAGCACTCCCTAAGAGTGCAGAAGCTACACCTGTGGAACTGCATGGAGATGTGGCAGCACAAGCCTGCCTTCTACCTCTCATGACCCTCAGCCAAATGATGTCATGTGATAAGCAAACAGTGCCTGTTTAGAAGATGGGCATGTTATAATGGAGCCAGAAGAGAATGAACATGTGTCAACAAGGGGTCAGTACAGCGTGACACACAGCGGATGCTTCAGGTTGGTGAGGAGATCCAGGAAGACAAAGAACAGGAGAATGAACATTGGAGCTCTGAGCGAAGGTCTGGTATTTTCGGATGGTGGGAGGTTCTCTGTACCTAGCTGCCCTCCATAAGAACCTTGGTCCAAATTCAATAAATCATCCTCTGCCCCCAGTCAATAATTGTACCTGGTTTTGTTTTTGTTATCTTGTTAAATGATGCGCTTGCACTTATTAGACAGAGAGACTGAGAGTTCACAATCAGGGGGTAGAGCTGGCGAGGGAGAATCTTACTTTCCTTTGAGCAGAGAACCTGAGACCACAGTCATTGCCAAGACCCTGGAACCATGAGTTGATCTGAAGGCTGCCTCTGAACTGATTGACACATCCTGAGACCCAACCGTTTACTTCTGAGAACCTCGTGGTTCTAGACAAGAACCGCTGCTCAGTCATTGTTCAGGAATGCAGGGGATAAGGGTTTTGGCCTCGGCTGGTGTTGCTTGAGCTATCTGGCTTTCTTCAAGAGCTTGTATAGCATTTCCTCTTGAAGTCAGTGACTGGGCTATGGACCAACTATTCTCCCTTACCTATTTGATAAAGTGAATTTCTCCATGCCTAGATTTTCCAGGGGGAAATGACACTCTGTCTTTTGGTGCTCTGCTTCTGTGGAAGGTGATGGGAGTCCTCTGTGCCTCTGATTGTGGACCTCTGTTAGTGCTACCAGATTGGGTCATTTTCAGCCCCGATTTCTCAAATCCATGTTCAGCCCTCTTTCTTTCACTTACTCTTACTTCTCTTAAAGAGGCACCTCTTTCAATTCCTGGAGATGATGATTCCCTAAGCTCATTTTCATCTCAGTCATTCTTCCTTCTGTTTTAGAATTTGCTTCTCTGTTTCTAGACTAGTTCTTCCAGGTCACTGATTGGATCGTCCACTTCTGCCAAGTTCCCCGACTTTGCATCCAGTCCCTACCATTCTTCCCCTCAGGAGCTCTTTAGGTTCGTTTATCTTTATCAGTTTATCTTCTTGTCCCCTATGGGAGAATGTGTTCTCCTTGGATTAAGCATCTTGGACTGAGGATGGCAGTCCTCCAAGTATTCCATGGTTGGGTTTTCATGTCGGCACGGTAGGCAGCAAATGTATCACCATCCTGTCTTGGCCAGTAGCTCGGTATGTTGCTACTGGTTTGAGAGCTGAACATTTCTTATAGACCCATTGAATAATTCCAATAAACACTGCCTTTCACGGATGCACTGCCAGGAACCACTCTCCTCCAACTACATCTCCTGGTATTGTTTCTGATCATGGTCTCCAGGCTGTCTGCACCTGTTGCTTGTTGGTGTCCCCTGCAAGAAAAACACGGTGTTCTTTCGAGTTGATTTCTGGCAAGCCTGCTGATCTGAAAACACCAGCCCTCAAGAATTGTGTTGTCAAGAACTCAGACTCTCTGTTAGTCACAACCAATTGCACTGGGAAACAGGTTCCTTGTGGGTTCCCAGTGTGCCCTGTTCTCCTGTGCCTTTGTCCTTTGCATGGGATCACTGCCCTCTGAAGGACGAACCACCCAAATCTCCCATGAGCCATGTCTCCAAATTTCTCCCATAGTTTCTACGACCTCCGATCTCTTACTCTGTGGAGTTTACTGTGTAAGCTTCAGGTCAATTTCCACCCCACTTTCGTTATTGTTGTCATCTTCCTTTTGCCTTCATGGCTGAAGACAAGCACGAGGTTATTAGACACTACTACCATATCACTGTCCTCCATGTCACCGCAAATTCTTACTGAGACTTAAGCAAGAATAAATTCTTCCACATGTCTCATGTAACAGGCTTGCAGAGAGCTTTGGGCTCTGTCATATCTTCATTCTCAGAAAGAAAACAGACGATTTCACTCCCTGAAGACATTCAAGAAACATACTAAAAATCAAGGGGTATAGGGACAAACAATACGATTCTAATGAGGCACACAAAATGTGGTGTTTTTTTGAAGGCAGTTTTGTGAGAATACGTGTTTATGGAAGAGGACAAATGATGACATTCCTTGCAGAAGATGTTCTTGAAATGGCTGGAATGTGAGTTGTCAAGGCATGTCAAATTGAATTGCTAAGCTTAAGAGACCTAATTCCTACCTCTTGAAATTTAATTATAAGTTTTGTGTGAAACACACACAGACCATGCACACATTAAGACATGCAAATCATACACACACGAACACATACACAGAGAAGACACGCGAAAGAGGGGGAGGAAGTGAGAAATCACACTAATGAAGCATCCCCCAAAAAAATAGCATAAAAGGGAAAGGCACAGAGAATTCAAGTCAGAAGTCAGCTGAAATGAGAAAGTGAATTTCTTAACTAAAATAATTCATTCAGCATTCAGAATCAAAGTCTCCCGTCAATACAAACATTTTGTCGGTGTGGTTGAAATTAAAAATAAATAAATAAATAAAATAAAATAAAATAAAATAAAACAATCCAAAAAAAAAAAAAACCCCGAGAAAAGATCCATCAGAAAACAACAAATATTAAACAAGCTCGAACCTCAGTTGCCCATAGGAGATTTCCTTTGACTATAAAGATACACATAGCTTGAAAGTGAAGAAATTTGGAAATGTAGGTTATGCTCTTGCCAAGGAGAAGAGAACCAAAGTGATTTTGCCTAAGTCATTTCGAGTGATTTTATGCCTTTGAGAGACAAAAAAGAACGGAAGGTGTTTTGTCATGATGGAGCATCAAAACATCAGAAACCGGGAAAAACTGCGAACATATATACCAGAACATGGCTGTATCTAAACGTTGGAAGCATATGAACAGAGAGGAAGGGAGATGGGGACTTTAATCCAATATTGTTAGGAACTATGATATCCAAGTTAAGCACAGCACAGATCATTCGGATGGAATGGTGGTAAGGAATTACAGACGTCCACATGAGTTCTCAAGACCACCTGATATTTGGGGATCCATGAGAAAGATTGTGTCTCTGAGGACAGTAAGATATGTTCTTCCCAGTTGTAGACCTTACTTTGTCTATCGCAGGTCATGAGCTCGAGTCCAAATCCAGTCGTAATTCATGGAAGAGAAGCCAAACCTATTCTGGGCACTTACTCCCTTATTCCCTGCATGAGTCTCTTCTCTGTAACCCTCTGCTTGGTTCTCAGAGTCCTGAGTCACTCTTGGTGGGTCTCCTTCTCTGCATTCTTCCCATTCAGTATTCCTCTCCTTTACTAATGACCAAGGTATTCCTCCTGAAGAACATATTGTGGAAAGCTATATGATATTTACATGGTCTGTCTGTCTTTTCATTTCCCATCACCCAGATATGGGACGTTCATGTCAATGTAAGGTCCAAGGGGATCATCCTCCCCGATGGCTGAGGAATACTCTTACCAAGATGGACCACACCTTCTTCATCACTAGTCTGCAAGGACCTTGAAGCTCAGTCCACAGTTCTGCTCATGTCGGCTCTGCAAGCCGTCGATATAGGCCGTCCCTTTAATTTTGACTAAAGAGACTTGGTCAACATGTCTATACTCATTCCACTACAAGTACAGTTAACTAATGATGACAACAGGTGTGGTCCAGGCCTCTTCCTGAAGAGTTAGCTCTGATTCAGAACGTCACTTTCCTGGAAGACTTTGCATATTTAAGGGAAAACCTGGTAGACAGAGCCCTAATCCCTTAACCTTGTGTTTCAGAACTCTAGGATATGAGGACAAAGGCAGCACCATATATCCATGCCCTCACCTTTTTCCTCAAAAAGGACTTTCTCTCCGTTAGTCATCACTGACCCATTGGGAAGAAACACTGACAATGGACTTGCTCACCCACAGGATGACAAACCCTATGGAGAGCTGTTGGTACCCAAGATGCCTCACTGTTTCTTAAGATCTAGAAATTGTAGTGGAAATAGGACACCTTGCTATCTCTGGAGAAATGTTGGCCTAAAGGAAGTTTTAATGAACATCATTATTTTCCTATTTATCTAGAAAGGAGAAGTGGGACATCAACCCACAAGACAACCTGAGTTCCTGATCAGGCTCAGAGAGCTCTTGTTCTGTCCTTCGCGGGGCTTCCTACCTAAAGCCATAGGATAACAAGATCATGGGAGAGGGACAGCTGCTTCAGTGAAGCCAGCATCTGTGATGTCACAAAGCTTTGAGGTCATAGCAACCAATCCTCATAAACCCATGCCTGATCACTACACGTGGTTGGAGTATTCATGGGTGTGCCAATAGGACCTCTAGCCGCCCCAAATCGCTGGAGCCGCCTGGGTCTCTCACCAAGGCAATTTGTGAAGCGAGTCGGTATCACCTTCTCCATGGCCTGATTCGTAGTGTTTGGTCCTGACTGTCAGCACCAGCCCTCTGGATTTCGGAGAAAGGCAAGAATCCACCATCACATCTTAGCCAGGAAAGATCAAGTAACAATCAGGCCTCAAGTAAACCTCCAGGGAGGGAATCTGAGCCCTGCACAAAGGTTAGGCCCTCCCACCAAATCACCGATCTTCTGAACAGGAAAAGGGCCACCCAAGGAAAGCTCAAAGGGAATACCTCCAATCATGACATATATATGTCTGGAGTCTTCAACAGTGCAGACACATGTGTTAGGGTTTTTAATCAAAGGAGCAAGACTGATACAAAGCGAAGGTCAAGCAAAACTTAATTTCATTCCAAACATCGAGAATCATACTGACTGGTCAGGGCCTTCTCTTCCAAATTCGACCCCCTCCAGCATCACAGACTAACATGTATAGATGTAGTTTAGCTGGGCTAAAAACAGGTGGCCTTTAGATTGCAATACACAGAGGAAACTGCACAGTGGTGCTACGTCTGACAGACATAGAAAAAAAATGCTAGTAACACACGGATGGACAATTGAATCTCAATTTACCTAGTAGATATAAGCTCCCCACTGAGTGGATATCTTCATCTGGCCTGAACTGCGCTTATATCTAGGCTTTGAGAGTAAATACCTTTGGGAGGGGCAGTATCAAACTAAATTTACTGCATGAGGTCAATCTATGTATGCTGCAGGCTCTTACATTCCTCCCTATTCTTTGGAGATTAGTCCAATCCTTGACTTTTCATCCAGCTCTACATTCTCTGGTTATAAAGGGTTTATTGAGCACGTAATTGTAACATTTTTATCACCCTTATTTTCTTTTGTACATGACACTAGTGTACAGTCAGCTGTATATTTACACTAGTGTATGACACTAGTGTACAGTCAGCTGATGAGTTACCCATTTAACGCTTCATAGAACCCTTTCCATTTTTTTTCTAATTTCCTTTATCTAATTAGCTACCTATTATTTACATAAACAGGTAGAAATAGGAGCAACAACAAACTCATAGTCTTTTCAGTCTTAGATTTAGTCCAAGGTGAGCGGGATCTTTGGCTGTGGCTTCCACCTTTGGGGGTCATCTTTATCCTTGGCTTGTTTGATGTGACATGCATGAATCCAGGCCCTGATGCATTCTACTTTTACTGCTGTGGTGTGGTCAGGGTAACAGTTAAAGGTCCCATCTAGCGAGGCTCCAAGCTCCCCAATTGATAATGTCATATCCAAACCAAGTGATTGGGTTGGAAAGGATGTGGTTCCACCTCCGTCTCCATACCAGTGTGGGCAGTCTGGATCCCTGCATTTTTTTTTTAATACCGACTGTAATGCCTGCAGTGACTGGATTACAGACTGATTAGTCATTTCTGCTAGGGCAACCTTTTGTAGCCGAGAACAGAGCAGAAGCAGGGGTTCTCCCAAACATTTCAAATGGGGTCACCCTGTTTAAATAGTGTGTACATCTTGCCCTGAGCAGGGTGAAAGGAAGGAGATCCACCCATCCAATGCCCATCTCCAGGGTTAGTTTTTTCAAGGTCTCTTTAAGAGTCCGGTTCATTCTCTCTACATGCCCAGAACTCTGGGTCTGATAGGCACAATGTAGTTTTCAATTTGTGCACATGGCCTTGGCCAATTCCTGTGAGACTGAACTCAAAATGCAAGGCCATTGAATGACCCAATCGTGAGAGGCAGCCCAGACCTAGGAATTATTTTTCTTGTAGCTTTATGGCTACCACTCCTGCCGTCTCATGTTTCTTGGAAAAAACCTCAACCTGGCCTGAAATGGTATCTACAAAACCTAACATATACTTGTCCCCATATTTTCCGGGTTTTATTTCTGTAATATCTATTTTCCAATAAATTCCTGGTACCCTACCTCTTTCTCTTTTCCCTCTTCCAATTCTAGTTCCTCCCACATTAACTGCCTGGCACTGAGCACATCTATCAACTATATCCTGTACCATACGCCGTAATGTAGAAGCCTAGTACTGCTTGCCTTTAAGTTCCTTGAGTTTCAGTGACCCCAGGTGAGTACCCTAATGTATCTGGTCTACTAAATTATTACCTAGTCTTCGAGGAAAAATTAAATTTCCTCTTTTAGTCTTAGCCCAGTCCCCTTTATAATATAATTTAGCCATTTTTGTAAATACTTTAAATCATCCTCTGAATACTCCAGTTTATCAGGTAGGGATAGATCCAGGTGTGTAACCAGCTCTTGCATTGTTTCTCAGGCTGCTTGCTTTAAATCTCGATCTGATAATTGGTTACCTTTTGAAATAAGATCAGTCCCCTTTTGGTGTCACAAGAAATGCATAAGAGCCACCTCATTTGGGTCCCAATATTTCTCTTCTGTTTTAATTCCTATTCCTTCTGCTGTTAATAGGCTCCTTCCTTTGTAAGTAGCTCCATGTATATGGAGAGTAGCAGAGACATACCTGTGATCCGTATTAATGTTGGTGGTTTTACCTTTAGCCATCTGCAGTGCCTTAGTAATTTCAATCAGTTCTGCTTGTTGTGCCGAAGTTCCATGTGGCAGGGTGCTGCCCTGAATTCCTGCTCAGGATAAACTTCCACAGCCCTCACATACCTCACATACCTCTTTCCATGAACAGAGTCATCTCTGCATCTGGGAAGGGCATGTCTCTGAGATCCAGTCTTATTCCTGTGACTTGGATTAGGACCTCCCCACAGTTGTGTGGATGGTCAGCCAGCTCCTCTGGGAGCAGTGTGGCTGGATTTAGCACCACTGGTGGCCGTGAGATCACTCTTGGTTTGTTGAGGAGGAGGGCCTGATACTCTATCACTCGGGTGTTCACCATCCATCAGTCAGTTGGAGTCTATGAAGGTCCATGATAGCATGTGTGGTGGTCAAGATGAGATATTGACCTAATGGTCTAGCATTATATCTCATTTGGTTAAGACCTACATGTCCAACGAATTTAATTCCATTTGTCATTCAAGCAACCCTTCACAGTTTCAGGTTACCAAAGACTTTGAAAGCCACTTTAACAATTACCCATTAAATCCTTGAGACAAACAAATAACTATCTCCACTTCAGATGCCATGCTCTCCCGCCAACAAGGGGGAGGGGCTAGGCAGTCCACATCAGGCCAGAGAAGGCAAAGAATTCCCCAAAACAAAGGGGGTTTTGGCAGCTGCTTGGGAATATTTTTTAGAGTCTTTAGCTCAAGGTCGGTTCATCCCACAGTGCCAGTTCTGCTTACCAAAGTGGTCCATTAGGCACTCATATTCCACGCTCAGCTCCAAAGAGCATCTGCATTGGGCACCTTAACTCAACTTAGACTATCCCCAGTTGGCTACAGTCATAGCCCTTAACACATGAAATGAGTGAGTTTGAAGCCTCACATCTATTATGAAGAACAGAGAAATGAAAGTCAGAGTCCCTTTACTCTCTGCTTGCCCCATTCCTTCAATAATAACAAAATATACAACATAAAACAAAAGGACCAGGCAAAGAAAATCGTAGGCCCAACGATTCTTACCAATAACCTGCCACTGGGGCGGCTTTCTTTATCCCCTGATGCCTAGGAGGACTCGAAACCCCAAACCGCCCAGGGGGACTTGAACACCCTGAATGTCTAGGGGCCTCGAACCCCCCTGACTGTCCAAGGGGACTCGAACCCCCTGGAGTTCGCCTAGGTGTATTTGAAACCCCTATAACTGCCAAGGGGAACTCAAGCACCCTGACCATCTAGGGGGACACAAACCCCCTGACCACCCAGGGGGACTTGAACCCCCATTGATCTACAAGGGGAGGATGGGGCATCTCTGCATCCACACCAGTCTGGGGAGCATGGCTGCTGCCAGCTTCTACCAGTGGGCCATACCCTGCAGATCCATGCAGGATCCCATGATCTTACCTCCAGAGGCTTTTCCAAAAATTCCAATGCTGGCTCAGTTCTCATCATTTGAATTCGGGTGGCCCTCCAAAGATAGGGTCCTTATTCAAAGGAGTGAGACTGATACAAAGTGAAGGTGAAGCAAACGTAATTTTTGCACAAAGCAACGAGAATCATATTGACCGGTCAGGGCCTTCTCTTGCAAAGAGGCAACACCTCCCAGCCTCACAGACTAACATTTATAGCGGTAGTTTAGCCAGGCTATACAGAGGTAGCCAATGAGATAACAATACAGAAAAAACTGCACAGTCGTCCTAAGTCGGCTACACCACAAAAACAAAAATGCTAGGTAACACATGGGTGGACAATTGGATCTCAATTTACCCTAGTAAATATATGTGTGCCCCTCTAATGGAATGTATTCACCTGGCCTGATTCACCCTTGTATCTAGGCTTTGAGAGTAAGCTCCTCTGGGAGGAGTAGAGTCAATTTAGTTTACTGCATGGGTTCAATATAAGTTTACTGCAAAAACACAAAATGACTCCCTCTGGCCTAGCGGCCCTTATAACAAGTACCTGTAGCGTCTCTAGATTAGAGCCAAAATGACTTCCAAATCTTCAAAACTGACGATGTACCAAAGGCAGATTCTACATCCTAGAATCTTAGGTCCAGAATGGACTCATGTACTTGGAGTCCACAGGAGCAAGCATGGAGCATGTTGGAAAAGACCCATAGCCCAAGTGAAGCCATCTGAAAGACTTCCGTGCCCATTTCAGAAAGACAACTTGTATCTTCAAAAGGACGCATTGAAGAGGATTCAAATGTCAAAGAACCTGCATCATTCCCACATGGTCCTGCAGATACCCTCTGGAGAAGTACATGTAGATGTGACAGCACAAGCCTGCCTTCACCCTCTCATGAACATCCTCCAAATGGTTTTATGGGAAAAGCAAACAGTGCCTCTTGAGGAAGATGGGCGTGTTCTAATGGAGCCAGCAGAAGATGAACAGTGGTTCAACAAAGGGCCATTACAGAGCCACAGACAGCGTATGCTACAGGTTGGTGAGGGTATTCATGAAGACAAGGAACTGGAGAATGAACATTGGAGCTCTGAGCAAAGATCTGGCATTTGGGGATGGTGGTAGGTTCTCTGAACCTGGCTGCCTTACATAGAGATCTAGGTCCAAATTAAAGAAAACATCCCCGGGCCACAGTCAATCCTTGTACCCTGGTTATCTTTTTGTCTTTTTGTCAAACAATGCACATGCACATATTTGACAGAGAGACAGAGAGATCATAATCAGGGTGTAGAGCTGGAGAGGGAAAAGCTGACTTACCCCTTAGCAGGGGCCTGAGACCAGAGTCGATGCCAAGACCCTGGGATCATGAGTTGAGCTGAAGGCCGCCTCTGAACTGATAGACACAATCCATGACACAATCGTTGACTTCTGAAGATGTCCTAATTCTAGACATAAACCACTGCTCTGTCATTGTTCACAAATTCAGGGGAAATGGATTTTGGCTTGGGCTGGTTTTGCTTGAGCTATCTGGCCTGCTTCGAGAGCTGGTATAGTTTGTCCTCTTGAGGTAAGTGACTTGGCTATGTACAAACTACACTCCGACGCATATTTAGGTAAAGAGGATTCCTCCATTGATAGCTTTTGCAGGGGGAATAAAACTATGTCTTGTGGTTCTATGCTTCTGTGGATGGTGATGTGAGTCCTCCTTGCCTCTGAATCTGGATCTCTGTTTCTGCTCCCAGATGAGGGACAGTTTTAGCTCTGAATTCTTAAATCCATGTTCAGCCCTCTTCTTTTTTCTCTCTTTCTCTTACTTCTCCTACAATAAGCACCTCTTTCTATTCCTTGGTGTCGATGACTTTCCTAAGCTCATTTTCATGTTTCATCATTCATCCTTCTTTCTTTGGATTTACTTCCTTATTTACCAATCCTTTTCTGCCAGGTCAAAAATTTGGTCCTTTGCTTCTGCCAGCTTCTTGGACTTTTCCTTAAGTCTGCACCAATCTCTTCTTCAGGAACTTATTTTATTTTATTTTATTTTATTTTATTTTATTTTATTTTATTTTATTTCTATCAATTTAATCTATGTGGTTTGAGACTCCCTGATATCTTTCTGCTTTCAATCCTCCATTGGGCGTGTTATATGTGAGGTTTCACTCCGATTACCTGGCTATGATCATTTCTGGTCTTCTTCCATGGCAACAATTGGTTCTTCCATCTTTGTCTTGGATATAGGTCTCTGACTTTTTCTCAGTATTTGAGAAATCAATTCTGTTTTTTATACTGATGGTAATTTTTTTTAGAAATAAGAGATCATGGATTGCCCATGGACTGACCCTTGAGGGAGTATCTGGTATGTGTGTGGCATCATGCCCTCTGCTGTTGTATCATAGCTGCCCCCTGTCCTTGAGACCAGCCATCTTCAGAGGCTCTCTGCCAGCATTTGGGTGTGTTTGGTGTCTGGGCCGAATAGGCTGAGGTTTAGCTAGGTGGGATCTGGTGTGCCTGTGAAAGGAGAAATTCAACCTACACAATAGAATGAAGGCCTGTAGCATTCTGTGGTCAGGGGAGAGCCTGTGGACAGGGCTTCCTTCTAGTCCCCTATGGGAGAATCTGTTCTCTTAAAATGAAGCAAGTTGGACTGAGGAACACAGTACCCTATGTGTTCTATGGTTAGAATTTCGTGTTTGCAGGAGAGGCAATTAAAGCCCTCACCATCAAGTCTTAGGCAAGTAGCTCGGTTTTGATGCTGCCTGTGCGAAAGCCCCAAATTTCTTTTGCCCCCATCAAATTATCTCCAAGAACACTGCCTCTCACTAATGTACAGCCAGAACTCACCATATTCCCACTGTGTCACCTGGTATTGTCTCTACTCGTGGTTTCCAGGCTGTCTTCACCTGGCTATTTGTTGGTGTTCTCTGCCAGAGAAATACAGTGTTCTTTTGAGTTGATATGCCAAGGCTGATGATCTAAAATCTCCAGGCCTCGAGGCCCTTTGTTGGCATGAACTAGTACGATTCAGACCCCCTGATGGTCAGAATCAATGGAATTGGAGAACGTACTCCTTGTGGGTACCAAGTGTGCTCCGATCTCTTGTGGCTTTGTCCATTGCATTGTCTCATGCCTTCTGAATTACCAACTTCCCACTTTCCCCCTAAACCATGTCTGCAGTCTTCTCCCATAGTGTTTGCAACTTATTCTCTCTTTTGCTATGGAGTTTGCTTTGTAGGCTCCAGTTCATTTCTGCCATGCTGAAGTTGATGTGGTAAACTTCCTGTTGTGTACCTGGCTAAAGACAAGTCTGGAGTTCCCAGACACTACTACCATCTCACTGTCCTGAAAAAGCCCCACAGAATCTTACCCAGCCATAAGCAAGAATGAATTCTTGCCACTTGCCTCATGTGGCAGAATTGTGGAGAGCATTAGCCTACGTCCCATCTATCAGTCCCAGAAAGACAAATAACATACAATTTCACTCTCTCATGACTGTCAAGAGACATATGAAAAAGCAAGGGAAAAAGGGACAAACAATACGACACTAACCAGGCCCACAAAATGTGGTGTTTGTTGAGATCAGGTTTGAGAGAATATGTTTATCAAAGAGGACAAAAATGACATTCTTTGTAGAAAATGTGGTTGAAAGAGAGGGAATGTGAGTTTTCAAGGCATGTCAAATTAAATTGCTATCCATTAAATACCAACTTCCTATCTCCATCAATTTAATTATAATTGTTATTTGAAACACACTCAGACAGCACACACACAACACACACACAAACACACACACACACACACACACACACACACACACACAGATAAGACACACAAGGATGGGGAGGAAGTGAAGAATAGCACTAATGAAGCAAACCCAAAAGAAAAGAACTGAGAGAAAAGGATAAATTCCAAGACACATATTCACTCCAAAGGTTAGGTCAGGAAACCTACAAAATCTCAGCTCTGTAGTAGTGACTAAAGCGTTTGAAGCAGTAATCAATCCCCTGTCAACACACAGATGGTGAGGTGCAAATCATTTCCTGTTCAACTCTTCTAGAAATTAGGGAAGGCAATGCCATTTTCTTCTCATTGATTCCACAAATGGAGGAGGTGGATGAACTCTAATTTACTAGTATAAAGACCCAAGTCAAATAATGACATTTTAGGAAATAAATTATATTCCTTTTCAATAATTAAACATAATAAAAATATAATTCTTTCCTTTTCTCTGACTGCCATCACCTGCATTTGAAAGGGCCAGCTTGTTTTTGTTTTATTGTTTTGTACTGTTGAGGAAGCCAGCCTGTCATCCATCATCCATTTTTGACAGAGTATTCACTGATGCTTTAGTTCCATATATGACCTAGTACTCCTCCTAAGATATGCCAGAACTCTTCAACACCCATTAGCCAGTTACCTCATTCCCTGCATGTCTCTTTTTTTCCTTGACTCTCAGTTTGATTCCTCAGAGTTCTGAGTTACTCCTGGTTTGTCTCCTTCTCTGCCTTATCCCCCTTCAGTTTTTCCTTCTTTCTACTAAGGTCCGTGGTATTCCTCCTAGGGCACATATGAGAGAAGCCATATGATATTTCCCTTTTTCTCCTTGCCCTTTTTATTTCACAAACCCAGTCCTGTGGCATTCATGTCAGTGCAAGAATCAAGAGTTCATCCTCCCTAATGGCTGAGGAATATATGGACGACACCTTCTTTATCCACTAGTCTTTGCAAGGACATTGCAGCTCAATCCTCAGTTCTGTTCAAGTGAGCCTTGCAGGCCATCGATATAGGCCACTAATTTTCCTTTGATTAAAGAGACTTGGTCAACAGGGTTATACCCATTAACACAGTAGGTAGAGATAAATAATGGTAACAAGGAGTGCTGTCCATTTCCCCTCCATAAGGATTAGCTATTATGTATAATGTCACTCTGAATCCAAAGGATGACACACTTCAGAAAGACATGTCAGGAGGATATACAAGAGGCCATGTTGTTTCTGATATCTCTAGAAATTTCAGAAGAATTAGAAAACTTTGCCATCTCTGGTGAAAGGTTGGCCTAAAAGATCATTTTCCTGGGCCACACTTCTAGGTATTTAGTGAAGGCATTGTCATGTAATCTCTTCAAATCCAGAGATGGAAGAAGCTAGTAAACTCTAATTCACAAGGATAAAAACCCAATTCAAAGATGGACATTTTAGGAAATCCACCCATGTCATTTCAATAAGGAAAGATAATAAACAATATAATTCATTCCTTTTCTCCCTGTGACTTTATTTGGTTTTGAGAGGGCGACATTGTTTTCCTCTGAATTGATGTTGTTGTTGTTGCTGTTCTGTTGAGAAAGCCTGCCTATCATCCATCATCCGTTTTTGACAGAGTATTCACGGATGCTTTAGTTGCATGGATGTACTGGTGCTCCTCCTAATAGATGCCACTACTCCTGACCACCCATTAAACAGTTCTCTTTTCTGTAACCCTCAGTTTGATTCTCAGAGTCCTGAGTCACTCCTGATGGGTCTCCTTCTTTGACATCTTGCCATTCAGTATTCCTTTCCTATACTGGGGCCAAGGTATTCCTGCAGAGGCACATATTGTGGGAAGCCATATGACATTTCCCTTTATCTGCTTGCCTTTTTTATTTCCCAAGAGCAGTGCATGGGACATTCATATCAAGGCAAGGTGCAGGGGTTCATTCACTCAACGGCAGAGGAATACTGTGGTGCAGAAATGGACCCAAACTTCCTGATCTACTAGTCCTTGCAAGGGCATTGCGGCTTACTCCAAAGGTCTGCTCGAATGGGCCTTGCAAGCCTTCGGTATAGGCCGTCCCATTCTTCTGACTAAAGAGTCTTGGTCCACCTGTGTATACCCCTTACCACAACAAGTACAGTTACCTAATAATGAAAATGGGTCCAGAACAGGCCTCTTCATTGAGAGTTAGCTCTGATGCAGAATGTCACTCTCCTCGAAGACTTTGCAAAGGTGTTTAAGGGGAAGCCAGGTAGACAGAGGCCTCATCCCTTAGCTGCGTCCTTCAGAACACTATGAGACGAGGCCACAGACGGCCCCATATTGCGATGCCCCCACCTGTTACCTCAGAAAGGGACTTCCTGTTCCTTAGTTATCAATGACCCATAGGCAAAAGAAGCTGAAAAATTACGCTCCCACCCACAAGACGACAAAGCACACGGAGAGCTGCTCATACCTGTGAATCCTCACCTTTTCTTGAGATATCTAGAAATTGTAGTGGAAAAGGACACCTTGCCATATCAGGGGATATGTTGGCCTAAAGGAAGGTACACTGAATGTCATTTTCCTTCCTCTATGGCTCCAGAGGGGATGTTGGACATTAACCCACAAGACATCCTGAGTTCTTGATCAGGTTCAGAGGGCTCTTGTTCTGTCCTTCCCGGGGCTTCCTACTTTAAGCTATAGGACACCAAGTTCATGGGAGAGGGACAGCTGCTTCACTCAAGCCAGCATATGTGATGTCACAGAGCTTTGAGGTCATAGCAACCACTCCTCATCAACCCAAGCCAGATCACTACACTTGACTGGAGTAGTCATGGGTGGGCCAAGAGGACCCCAAGCCATCCCAAACCACTGGAGACTCCTGGGTCTCTCACCAAGGCAGTTTGCAAAGCGAGTCTGTGTCACCTTCTCCATGGCTCTGTTCGTAGTGTTTGGTCGTGAGTGAAAGCACCAGCCCTCTGGACCTCAGGGAAAGGCAAGGAACCCTCACTCCATCTTAGCTACGACAGTCCAAGAAACTAACAGACCATAAGCAAAGCCTCAGGGGAGGAAATCCGAGCCCTGCACAAGTGTAAGGCCCTCCAACCCAAACACGGAGCATCTGAACAAGAAAAGGGCCATCCAAGGGAAGCTCAAAGTGAATTCCCACAACCGTGCCAAAGATATGTCTGGATACCTCCACAGCAAGGACACGAGTACCTTGAGCGTCTCCAGAAACGATGCCAACAAGGCCTCCCAATCTTCCAAAAAGACCATGCATCCAAGGCAGACTCTACACCCTATTACCTTAGGTCCAGAACGGACTCTTGTTCTGGAGTCCACAGGAGCCAACGGAGAGCTTGTTGGAAGAGACCCATATCCCAAGTGAAGCCATCTGAAAGACTTCCGGACCCGTTTCTGGAAGACAACATGTTTATCCAAAAGGACGCATTGAAGAGGATTCGAATGTGGAAGAACCTTGAGCACTCCATCAGGGTGGAGCAGCTACCCTCTGTGAAACTGCATGGAGGTGTGGCAGCCCAAGCCAGCCTTCACCCTCTCATGACCATCCCCCAAATGGTTACATGCTATAAGAAAACAGTGCCTCTTGCGGAAGATGGGCATGTTCGAATGGAGCCCCGAGAGGATGCACAATGTGTTAACAAGGGGTCAGTACAGCGCGACAGACAGCGGATTCTGCAAGTTGGTGAGGAGATCCAGGAAGGCAAAGAACAGGAGAAAGAACAAGGGAGCTCCGAGCGAAGGTCGGGCATTTTAGGATGGTGGGAGGTTCTCTGTACCTGGCTGCCCTCCACCAGAACCTAGATCCAAATTAAATAAAACATACTTTGACCCCAGTCAATTAATGTGCAATGTTTTTGTCTTTGTGATTTGTCCAACGTGCACATGCACGTATTGGACAGAGAGGCAGAGAGATACCAATTAGGAGGTGGAGCTGGAGAGGGAGAAGCTTACTTGCCCCTGAGCAGAGAACCTGAGAACAGAGTCAATGCCAAGACCCTGGAATCATGAGTTGATCTGAAGGCTGCCTCTGAACTGATGGAGACAACCCGGGACCCATCCATTGACATCTGAATACCTCCTGGTTCTAGATAGAACAGCTGTTCTGTCATTGTTCAGAAATGCAAGGGATAAGGATTTGGCATGCCTGGTGTTGCTTGAGCTATCCGGCCCGCTTCAAGAGCTGGTATAGCTTTTCCTCTTGAAGTCATTGATTGGGCTATGGACAAACTATTCTCCGATGCCTATTTGTCTAAACTGAATACCTCCATGCCTAGATTTCCTAGAGGGAATGGCACTATGTCTTTAGGTGCTCCGCTTCTGTGGAAGGTGTTGGGAGTCCTCTGTGCCTCTGATTCTGGACCACTTTCTCTGCTCCCAGGTGAGGGTCCTTTTCAGCCCCGAGTTCTCCAGTCTAGGATCAGCTTTCTTATCTTTCTCTCACTCTTACTTCTCCTACAAGAGACACCTCTTTCATTTCCTTGGGGATTCCCTAAGCTCACTATCATGTTCCATCATTCTGCCTTTGCTCTTAGAATTTGCCTCCTTATTTTCTAGGCTTGTTCTTCCTGGTCTCTATGTGGATCCTCCATTCTGCCATGTTCCCTGACTTTGCATCCAGTCCTCTGCCAATCTTCTCTTCAGGAGTTCTTTAGGTGATTTTATCATTATCAGTTTTATCTCTGTGGTTCGAGACGCTCTGATATCTCCTATGTTTTCTGATGTACAGCGAGTATCCAGGCCGCTGCTTTCAATCCCGCATCGGGCATGTTCTATGTAGTGCTATTACTCTGATGGCCTAGACGTGATCATTCCTTCTTCCTTTACCAGGGCATCAATTGATTCTTCCATCTTTGCATTGGATCTAGGGTTCTGTTACCTCTCTGTATTAGTTAAACTCATTCTGTTTTCAACCTGAGGGTAATTTCTATAGGAGGAAAGGATCCGTGAGTGACCCAGGGCTGGCCCTTCATATTTGTTGAGTGTGTGCGTGTGTGTGTGTTTTTTAGTGTGTATGTGGCATGCATGCCATCTGCTGTTGGTGTAGTGACTGACCCTGTCCTGGAGGCAAGTCATTTGTAGTAGCTCTCCTTTCGTGCCGTTTGAAGTTTTTAGGGTCAGGGCTGAATATGCTGAGGTATACCTTGGTGACTCTGGTGTGCCTGTGAAAGGAGAAATTCCGCCAACTCAACAGAACGCAGTCCTGCAGAATGCTGTGTTCAGTAGAGAACATGTGGTCAAAAATTTCTTCTCGTCACCTATGGGAGAGTCTGTTCTCCTTGGACTTAGCATCTTCGACTGAGGAAAGCAGTCCTCCAAGTGTTCCACTGTTGGGATTTCATGTTGGCTGGCTAGGCAGCCTATGTCCTCACCTACCTGTCTGGCCAGTAGCTCTGTCTTGATGCTGCTGTTGCGAGAGCCCAAAATTTTATTATGTCCACAGTGAGTCATCTCCACGAACTCTGCCTTTCATGGAATCACTCCCACAACTCACCATCTTCCCACTGCGTCTCTTGGTATTGTGTCTCTCTGATCGTTGTCTCCAGGCTGTGTGCTCCTGGTCGCTTGTTGGTGTCATATGCAGGCAAAAGATGGTGTTCTATCAAGTAATGTCTGCCAAGCCTGCTGACATGAAAACTTCAGCCCTGAACACTTGTGTTGTCAAGTAGTCGTGCCCTTCAGTCAACGGCACTGGGAAACAGGTTCCTTGTGGGTTCCCGGTATGCCCTGCTCTCCTGTGCCTTGGTCCTCTTCATGGGCTCCAGCCGCCTGATTCACAAACCAACCAAATCTCCCCTGAGCCATGTCTCCAACCTTCTCCCATCAGCTCTGCAACTTCCGTTCTCTTTCGCTCTGGAGTTTACCTAGTAGGTTTCAGGTCAATATCCACCCCACTGCAGTTGTTGTGTTCATCTTCCTGTTGCCTTCATGGCTAAAAAGCATGAGGTTATTAGTCACTACTACCATCTCACTGTCTTCCATGTCACCACAATTCGTACTGAGACATAAGCAAGTAGGAATTCCTCTACTTGTCTCTTATGGCAGTCTTGCAGAGAGCATAGGGCTTTGTCACCTCTATCATGCTTTGGCAGACAACAAACAGACAATTTCACTAACTCATGACAGTCAAGAATCATACGAAGGAGAAACAGTATTGGGACCCACAGTATGACTCTAATGAGGAATTCAAATTGTGGTGTTTGTTGGAAAGCAGTTTTGTGAGAACACGAGTTTCTTGAACAGGACAAGAGATGACATTCCTTGCAGTAGATTTCCTGAAACCGATGGAATGTGAGTTTTCAAGAAATGTCAAATTGAATTGACATGAGACCGAATTCCATTCTCTCGTATTTTAATAATAATTGTGATGTGAAACACAGACACACCAACAACATTAGCACATGCACATGCACACACACATCAACACACACAAAGATAAGACAAGCAATAGATGGGGAGAAAGCGAGGAATCGTACCAATGAAGCAACCCCAAGAAAATACCATATAAGTGAAAGGCAAATAGAATGCAAGTGATAAGCGAACCAAAATGAGAAAGCGAAGTATTACTTATCAATAATACATTTACTACTCAGGACTAAAGTCTCCCGTCAATATAAACAGTTTGTAGGAGTGGTTGAAATTCCAAAACAAAACAAAACCAAAAAAAGTTACAAAACATTCATAAAAAAACAGCAAATATTAAACAAGCTAATCCTTCTGATGCCCGTAGGAGATTTTCTTCGACTATAAAGATACTCATAGCTTGCAAGTGAAGAAATCGGGAAGACGTAGGTTATGCTATCTGCAAGGAGAAGAGAGCCAAAGTGTTTGTGCCTAAGTCAGCAAGAGTGATTTTATGCCTTCGAGAGACAAAAGCAAAGCAGAAGGTGTTTTGTATTGATAGAGCATCAAAACAACAGAAACCTGGAAGAATTGCCAACATATACACCACAAACAACTGTGTATCTAAACGTTGGAAGCCTATGAATACACAAAAATGGAGATGGCGACTTTTATCCAATACTGTTGGCAACTATGATATCCACGTTAAGCACAGGACAGATCATCTGGATGGGAAGGTGCTAAGGAATAACAGATGTCCACATGGGATCTCGAGACCATCTGAACTTTGGGGATCCATGAGAAAGATTGCGTCTCTGAGGACAATATGATATGTTCGTCCCAGCAGCAGACCTAACTTTGTCTATCTCAGGTCATGAGCTCGAGGCCAAATCCAGTCATAATTCATGGAAGAGAAGTCAAAACGTATTCAGTGCACTTATGATCACGATGGTATAAAACCAGGAAACTATCAATATCAAATTGAATTACAGCCAGACACTAAAAGTTGGTAAGAACAACACACTCACGATCTAGCAATGAATGCAAGACAGAAAATCCAAAGGAAAAGCAGAAAGAGCCATGAACGAAGGAATTCTAAGAAACTTCGAGGATGATGCAAAAGATTTTATGGGGAATCCATATAGGGATAAATGCATGCATTTTTAAAATTTAAAAACACCGAGAAATAAAGCCACCTAAGAGGATGACTGAAGGAACAAGATGAAGAAAAACCGAACTCCAAAGGTAACAGAAAAATGTAAATTATACATGTAATTATCAAAATTAAGGAAATACAAACAAACCCGTAGGAAAAAAATCAGGAGATCTCATACTTGAGTTCTGACAACACAAACAACCCGCAGAAGCCATTACTGGGATAAAACAGGGAGACAAGCACACAGATGCAAGTATGAAACCACATGACAACTGGTAGCAATGAAAAAAGAATAACCAAAGAGGCACATCCACACGTTTATGCTAGCAAATCCAAGAACAAGAGAAAAGTATAAATTCGCAGACACATAGAAGCTTCCAAGATTAGATCAGGAAACCTAAAAGTCTCAAATCTCTAGTAGAGATGGAAGCATTTGAAGCAGTAATACAACCCCTGCCAACACACAGTAGGCCAAGTCAAGTCATTTTCCTGGGCCATTCTTCTAGGTATTTAGTGAAGGCATTGTGATGTCCACTCATCAAATCCACAGATGGAAGAAGCGGGTAAACTCTAATTCACAGGGATAAAGACCCAATTCAAAGAAGGACATTTTAGGAAACCCACCCATGTCATTTCAATAAGGAAAGATAATAAACAATATAATTCTTTTCTGTTTTCCCTGTGACTTCCTTTGGTTTTGAGAGGGCCACATTGTTTTCCTCTGAATTGATGTTATTGTTGTTGCTGTTCTGTTGAGAAAGCCTGCCTATCATCCATCATCCGTTTTTGACAGAGTATTCACGGATGCTTTAGTTGCATGAAGGTACTGGTGCTCCTCTGAATATATGCCACAAATCCTGACCACCCATTAAGCATTTCTCTTTTCTGTAACCCTGAGCTTGATCCTCAGAGTCCTTAGTCACTTCTGATGGGTCTCCATCTCTGACTTCTTGCCCTTCAGTATTGCCTTCCTTTACTAAGGGCCAAAATATTCCTCCCGAGGCACATATTCTGGGAAGCCATAAGGTATTTCCCTTGTCTGCTTGCCTTTTCCATTTCCCAACAGCAGGGCATGGGGCATTCATGTCAAGGCAAGTCGAGGGGTTCATCACATCGGCGGCAGAGGAATACTATGTTGCTGAAATGGACCCAAACTTCCTGATCCACTAGTCCGTGCAAGGGCATTGCGGCTCACTCCAAAGGACTGCTCAATTGGGCCTTGCAAGCTGTCGTTATAGGCCGTCCCTTTTCTTCTGACTAAAGAGACTTGTCAACATGTCTATACCCGTTACCACAACAAGTATAGTTAACTAATAATGACAACGGATTCGATCCAGGCCTCTTCATTGCGAGTTAGCTCTGATGCAGAATGTCACTCTCCTCGAAGACTTTGCAAAGGTGTTTAAGGGAAAGCCAGGTAGACAGAGGCCTCATCCCTTAGCCGCGTGTTTCAGAACACTAGGAGACGAGGCCACAGACGAAACCATATTGTGATGCTCTCACCTTTTACCTCGGAAAGGGACTTTCCGTACCTTATTCATCACTGACCCATAGGCAATACACACTGACAAGGTACGCTGTCCCCCACAAACCCCACGGAGAGCTACTCATACCCGCGAGGCCATACCTTTTCTTGAGATATCTAGAAATTGTATTGGAAAAGGACACCTTATCGTCTCCGGGGATATGTTGGCCTAAAGGAAGGTATACTGAATGCCATTTTCCTTCCCTTATGCCTCAAAACAGGGGAAGTTGGACATTAACCCACAAGACATCCTGAGTTCTTTATTAGGTTCAGAGGGCTCTTTTTCTGTCCTTCTCGGGGTTTTCTACTTAAAGCCATAGGACACCAAGGTCATGGGAGAGGGACAGTTGCTTCAGTGAAGCCAGCATCTGTGATGTCACAAAGCTTTGAGGTCATAGCAACCAAACCTCACCAACCCAGGCCTGATCACTACACTTGAATGGAGTAGTCATGGGTGGGCCAAGAGGACCCTAAGCCCTCCCAAACCACTGGAGTCACCTGGGTCTCTCACCAAGGCAGTTTGTGAAGCAATTCGGTGTCACCTTCCCCATGGCTCAATTCGTAGTGTTTGGCGTCAGTGTCAGCACCAGCCCACTGGACCTCAGAGAAAGGCAAGGAACCCTCACTCCATCTTAGCCACGATAGGCCAAGAAACTAACAGACCACAAGCAAAGCCTCACGGTAGGAAATCTGAGCCCTGCACAAATGTAAGGCCCTCCCACCCAAACACGGAGCATTGAACAGGAAAAGGACCACCAAGTGAATCTCAATGTGAATTCCCACATCCGTGCCAAAGACATGTCTGGAGTCCTCCACAGCAAGGTCACTAGTACCTCGAGCGTCTCCAGAAATGTTGCTAACAAGGCCTCCCAATATTCCAAAAAGACAATGAATCCATAGGCAGACTCTACACCCTAGAACCTTAGGTCCAGGCCAGACTCATGTTCTGGGATTCCACAGGAACCACGGAGTGCATGTTGGAAGAGACCCATAGCCCAAGTGAAGCCATCTGAAAGACTTCCGTGCCCGTTTTAGGAAGACAACATGTATGTCCAAAAGGACGCATTGAAGAGGATTCGAATGTGGAAGAACCTTGAGCACTCCCTCAGGGTGGAGCAGCTACCTTCTATGGAATTGCATGGAGGTGTGGCAACACAGCCAGCCTTCACCCTCTCATGACAATCCCCCAAATGGTTACATGCGATGAGAAAACAGTGCCTCTTGCGGAAGATGGACATGTTCGAATGGAGCCCCGAGAGGATGCAAAATGTGTTAACAAGCGGTCAGTACAGAGCGACAGACAGCGGATTCTGCAAGTTGGTGAGGAGATCCAGGAAGGCAAAAAAAGGAGAATGAACAAGGGAGCTCCGAGCGAAGATCGGGCATTTTAGGATGGAGGGAGATTCTCTGTACATGGCTACCCTCCATAGGAACCTAGGTCCTTATTCAATAAAACATCCTTTGGCCCGAGTCAATTATTGTGCACTGTTTTTGTCTTTGTTATCTTATCCAACGTGCACATGCACGTATTGGACAAAGAGGCAGAGAGATACCAATCAGGGGGTGGAGCTGGAGAGGGAGAAGCTTTCTTGCCCCTGAGCAGAGAACCTGAGAACAGAGTCAATGCCAAGACGCTGGAAATATGAGTTGATCTGAGGCCACCTCTGAACTGATGGAGACAACCAGGGACCCAACCTTGGCTTCTGAATACCTCCTGGTTCTAGATTGAACCGCTGTTCTCTCATTGTTCAAAAATGCAGGGGATAAGGATTTTGGCTTGGGCTGGTGTTGCTTGAGCTATCCTGCCTGCTTCGAGAGCTGGTATAGCTTTTCCTCTTGAAGTCAGTGATTGGGGTACGGACAAACTATTCTCCAATGCCTATTTGCCTAAACTGAATACCTCCATGCCTAGATTTCCCAGGGGGAATGGCACTATGTCTTTAGGTGCTCCGCTTCTGTGGAAGGTGTTGGGAGTCCTCTGTGCCTCTGATTCTGGACCACTTTCTCTGCTCCCAGGTGAGGGTCCTTTTCAGCCCCGAGTTCTCCAATCTAGGATCAGCTCTCTTATCTTTCTCTCACTCTTACTTCGCCTACAAGAGGCACCTCTTTCATTTTCTTGGAGATTCCCTAATCTCACTATCATGTTCCATCATTCTGCTTTCACTCTTAAAATTTGCCTCCTTATTTTCTAGGCTTGTTCTTCCCGGTCCCTAATTGGTTCCTCCACTTCGGCCATGTTCCCGTACTTTGCATCCAGTCTCCTGCCAATCTTCTCTTCAGGAGTTCTTTAGGTGATTATTTTATTTATCAGTTTTATCTCCGTGGTTTGAGACTCTATGATATCTCCTATGTTTTCTGATGTACAGCGAGTATCCAGGTCGCTGCTTTCAATCCCGCATCGGGCGTGTTCTATTTAGTGGTTTCACTCTGATGGCCTAGCCGTGATCATTCCTTCTTCCTTTACCTGGGCATCAATTGATTCTTCCATCTTTGCGTTGGATCTAGGTTTCTGTCACCTCTCTGTATTAGTTAAACTCATTCTGTTTTCAACCTGAGGGTAATTTCTATAGGAGGAAAGGATCCGTGAGTGACCCAGGGCTGGCCCTTCATATTTGTTGAGTGCGTGCGTGTGTGTGTGTTTTTTAGTGTGTATGTGGCATGCATGCCATCTGCTGTTGGTGTTGTGACTGACCCTGTCCTGGAGGCAAGTCATTTGTAGTAGCTCTCCTTTCGTGCCGTTTGAAGTTTTTAGGGTCAGGGCTGAATATGCTGAGGTATACCTTGGTGAGCTCTGGTGTGCCTGTGAGAGAAGAAACTCCACCAACTCAACAGAACGCAGGCTTGCAGAATGCTGTGTTCAGAAGAGAACATGTGGTCAAAGCTTTCTTCTCGTCACCTATGGGAGAGTCTGTTCTCTTTGGACTTAGCATCTTCGACTGAGGAAAGCAGTCCTCCAAGTGTTCCACTGTTGGGATTTCATGTCGGCTGGCTAGGCAGCCTATGTCCTCACCTACATGTCTGGCCAGTAGCTCTGTCTTGATGCTGCTGTTGCGAGAGCCCAAAATTTTATTATGTCCACCGTAAGTCATCTCCACGAACACTGCCTTTCATGGAATCACACCCACATTTCACCATCTTCCCACTGCGTCTCTTGGTATTGTGTCTCTCTGATCGTTGTCTCCAGGCTGTGTGCTCCTGGTTGCTTGTTGGTGTCATATGCAGGAAAAAGATGGTGTTCTTTCAAGTCAATGTCTGCCAAGCCTGCTGACATGAAAACTTCAGCCCTCAACACTTGAGTTTCAAGGAGTAATACCCTTCAGACCCTCGTCGTGTCACAGTCAACGGCACTGGGAAACAGGTTCCTTGTGGGTTCCCAGTGTGCCCTGCTCTCCTGTGCCTTGGTCCTCTTCATGGGCTCCAGCCCTCTGATCCACAAACCAACCAAATCTCCCCTGAGCCATGTCTCCAACCTTCTCCCATCATCTCTGCGAAATTCGATCTGTTTCGCTCTGGAGTATACCTCGTAGATTTCAGGTCAATTTCAACCCCACTGCAGTTGTTGTGTTCATCTTCCTGTTTCCTTCAAGGCTGAAGAAGCATGAGGTTATTAGTCACTTCTACCATCTCACTGTCTTTCATGTCACCACAATTCGTACTGACACATAAGGAAGAAGGAATTCTTCCTCTTGTCTATTATGGCAGTCTTGCAGAGAGCATTGGGCTTTGTCACCTCTATCATGCTCAGGAAGACAACAAACAGACGATTTCACTAACTCATGACAGTCAAGAAACATACCAAAGAGAAAGAGTATTGGGACCCACAGTATGACTCTAATGAGGAATTCAAATTGTGGTGTTTGTTCGAAGGAAGTTTTGTGAGAAGACGAGTTTCTTGAAGAAAACAAGAGATGACATTCCTTGCAGGAGATTTTCTGAAACCGATGGAATGTGAATTTTCAAGGCATGTCAAGTTGAATTGCTACCCACAAAAGACCGAATTCCATTCTCTCGTATTTTAATAATAATTGTGATGTGAAACACACACACACCACACAACATTAACACATGCACATGCACACACACATGAACACACACAAATATAAGACATGCCAAAGTTGGGGAGGAAGCGAGGAATCGTACCAATGAAGCAACCCCAAGAAAATACCATATAGGTGAAAGGCAAATAGAATCCAAATGAGAAGCCAATCGAAATGAGAAAGTGAACTATTACCTATCTATAATACATTCAGTACTCAGGATTAAAGTCTCCCATCAATACAAACAGTTTGTAGGAGTGGTTGAAATTCCAAAACAAAACAAAACAAAACAAAGTTAGAAAACATTCATAAAAAAACAGCAAATATTAAACAAGCTAATCCTTCTGGTGCCTGTAGGAGATTTCCTTCAACTATAAAGATACTCATAGCTTGCATGTGAAGAAATCAGGAAGATGTAGGATATGCTATTTCCAAGGAGAAGAGAGCCAATGTGTTTGTGCCTAAGTCAGCAAGAGTGATTTTAAGCCTTCGAGAGACAAAAGCTAAGTGGAACGTGTTTTGTCTTGATGGAGCATCAAAACAACAGAAACCTGGAAGAATTGCCAACATATACAACACAAACTACTGTGTATCTAAACGTTGGAAGCCTATGAATACACAAAAACGGTGATGGCGACTTTTATCCAATACTGTTGGCAACTATGATATCCACGTTAAGCACAGGACAGATCATCTGGATGGGAAGGTGCTAAGGAATAACAGATGTCCACATGGGATCTCGAAACCATCTGAACTTTGGGGATCCATGAGAAAGATTGCGTCTCTGAGGACAATATGATATGTTCGTCCCAGCAGCAGACCTAACTTTGTCTATCTCAGGTCATGAGCTCGAGGCCAAATCCAGTCATAATTCATGGAAGAGAAGTCAAAACCTATACAGTGCACTTATGATCACGAAGGTATGAAACCAGGAAGATATCACTTTCAAATTGGAAATACAGCCAGACACTAAATTTGGAAAACACTACACAATCACGAACTAGCAATAAATGCAAGAAAGAAAATCCAAAGGAAAAGCAGAAAGAGCCATGAATGAAGAAAATCTAAGAAACTTCGAGGATGATGCAAAAGATTTTATGGGGAATCCATATAGGGATAAATGCATGCATTTCCAAAATTTAAAAACACCGAGAAATAAAGCCACCTAAGAGGATGACTGAAGGAACAAGATGAAGAAAAACCGAACTCCAAAGGTAACAGAAAAATGGAAATCATACATGTGATTATCAAAATTAAGGAAATACAAACAAACCAATAGGGAAAAAATAAGGAGATCTCACACTTGAGTTTTGACAACACAAACAACCTGCAGAAGCCATTACTGGGATAAAACAGGGAGACAAGCACACAGATGCAAGTATGAAACCACATGACCACTGGTAGCAATGAAAAAAGAATGACCGAAGAGGCACATCCACACATTTATGCTAGCAAATCCAAGAACTGAGAGAAAAGGATAAATTCGCAGACACATAGAAACTTCCAAGATTAGATCAGGAAACCTAGTAGAGACGGAAGAATTTGAAGCAGTAATACAATCCCTGCCAACACACAGTAGGCCAAGTCAAGTCATTTTCCTGGGCCATTCTTCTAGGTATTTAGTGAAGGCATTGTGATGTCCACTCATCAAATCCACAGATGGAAGAGCGGGTAAACTCTAATTCACAGGGATAAAGACCCAATTCAAAGAAGGACATTTTAGGAAACCCACCCATGTCATTTCAATAAGGAAAGATAATGAACAATATAATTCTTTCCTTTTTTCTCTGTGACTTCCTTTGGTTTTGAGAGGGCCACATTGTTTTCCTCTGAATTGATGTTGTTGTTGTTGCTGTTCTGTTGAAAAAGCCTGCCTATCATCCATCATCCGTTTTTGACAGAGTACTCACGGATGCTTTAGTTGCATGAATGTACTGGTGCTCCTCCGAATATATGCCACAACTCTTGACCACCCATTAAGCAGTTCCTTTTCGGTAAACCTCAGCTTGATTCTCAGAGTCCTGAGTCTCTCCTGATGTGTCTCCTTCTCTGACTTCTTGCCCTTCACTATTACTTTCCTTTACTATGGCCTAGGTATTCCTCCCGAGGCACAAATTCTGGGAAGCCATATGTTATTTCCCTTTGTCTGCTTACCTTTCCCATTTCCCATCAGCAGGCCATGGGACATTCATGTCAAGGCAAGTCGAGGGGTTCATCACATCGGCGGCAGATGAATAATGTGTTGCTGAAATGGAACCAAACTTCCTGATCCACTTGTCCGTGCAAGGGCATTGGGGCTCAGTCCAAAGGATTGCTTGGTTGGGCCTTGCAAGCCGTCGTTATAGGCCGTCCGTTTTCTTCTGACTAAAGAGACATGGTCAACATGTCTATACCCGTTACCACAACAAGTATAGTTAACTAATAATGACAATGGATTCGATCCAGGCCTCTTCATTGAGAGTTAGCTCTGATGCAGAATGTCACTCTCCTCGAAGACTTTGCAAAGGTGTTTAAGGGAAAGCCAGGTAGACAGAGGCCTCATCCCTTAGCCGCGCTAGGAGACGAGGCATCAGACTGAACCACATTGCGATGCCCTCACCTATTACCTCAGAAAGAGTCTTTCCGTACCTTAGTCATCACTGACCTATAGGCAATAGACACTGACAAGGTACACTCTCCCCCACAAACCCCACGGAGAGCTGCTCATACCCGCGAGGCAACGCCTTTTCTGGAGATATCTAGAAATTGTAGTGGAAAAGGACACCTTGCCGTCTCCGGGGATATGTTGGCCTAAAGAAAGGTATACTGAATGTCATTTTCCTTCCTCTATGTCTCCAGAAAGAGGAAGTTGGACATTAACCCACAAGACATCCTGAGTTCTTGATCAGGTTCAGAGGACTCTTTTTCTGTCCTTCCCGGGGCTTTCTACTTAAAGCCATAGGACACCAAGGTCATGGGAGAGAGACAGCTGCTTCAGTGAAGCCAGCATTTGTGATGTCACAGAACTTTGAGATCATAGAAACCACTCCACTTGAACCCATGCCTGAGGCTACATTTGACCGGAATAGTCCTTGGTGGGACAAGAGGAATCCAAGCCATCCCAAACCACTGGAGCCACCTGGGTCTTTCACCAAGGCAGTTTGTGAAGTGAGTCGGTGTCACCTTCCTCATGGCCTAATTCATAGTGTTTGGTCGTGAGTGTCACCACCAGCCCTCTGGTCCACTGATAAAGGCAAGAAACACTCATTCCATCTTAGCCACGACAAGCCAACAAACTAACAGACCGCAAGCAAAACCTCAGGGGAGAAAATCCGAGCCCTGCGCAAGGTTGAGGCCCTCCCACCAAATCACGGGGCATCTGAACAGGAAAAGGGCCACCCATGGAAACTCAATGTGAACCCCCGTAACCGTGCCAAAGACAAGTCTGGAGTTTTCCACAGTGAGAACACGAGTACCTCGAGCGTCTCCAGAAACGGTGCCAACAAGGCCTCCAATCTTCCAAAAAGACCATGCATGCAAGGCAGACTCTACACCCTAGATCTAAGGTCCAGGACGGATTCATGTTCTTGGAGTCCACAGGAGCCATCGGAGAGCATGTTTGAAGAAACCCATAGCAAAGTGAAGCCATCTGAAAGACTTCCGTGCCCGTTTCAGGAAGACAACTTGTATGTCCAAAAGGATGCATTGAAGAGGATTCGAATGTGGAAGAACTTGAGAACTCCATCAAAGTGGAGCAGCTACCCTCTGTGGAACTGTAAGGAGATATGGCAGCACAAGCCTGCCTTCACCCTCTCATGACCATCCCCAAAAGTTTATATGTGATAAGAAAACAGTGCCTCTTTCGGAAGATGGCCATGAACCAAAGGAGCCCCGAGTGGATACACAATGTGTTAACAAGGGTTCAGTACAGCTCGACAGACAGAGGATGCTGCAGTTTGATGAGGAGATCCAGGAAGGCAAAGATCAGGAGAATGAACAAAGGAGCTCTGAGCAAAGGTCGGGTGCTTTAGGATGTTGGGAGGTTCTCTGTACCTGGCTGCCCTCCATAGAAACCTAGGTCCAAATTCAATAATACATCCTTTGGCCCCAGTCAATTATTGTGCCCTGTTTTTGTCTTTGTTATCTTGTCCATCGTGCACATGCACGTATTGGACAGAGAGGCAGCGAGTTCCCAATCAGGGGGTGGTGCTGGAGAGGGAGAAGCTTACTTGCCCCTGAGCAGAGAACCTGAGGACAGAGTCAATATGGAGTGCATGCATGCGTGTGTGTGTGTGTGTGTGTGTGTGTGTGTGTGTGTGTGTGTGTGTGTGGCATGCATGCCATCTGTTGTTTGTGTTGTGGCTGACCCTGTCCTTGAGGCCCATCATTTGCAGTGCCCCTCCTTTCCTGCCATTAGGTGTTTTTATGGTCCATGCTGAATATGCTGAGATTTACCTTAGTGGGCTCTGGTGTGCCTGTGAAAGGAGAAATTCCACCAAATCAGCAGAATGCAGGCCTACAGAATGCTTTGTTCAGAAGAGAACATGTGGTCAAAGCTTTCTTCTCATCTCCTATGGAGGAATCTGTCTCTAGGATTAAGCATCTTGGACTGAGGAAGGCAGTCCACCACGTTTTCCACGGATGGGATTTCGTGTTGGCTGGCTAGGTAGCCTATGTCCTCACCTACCTGTCTTGGCCAGCAGGTCTGTCTTGCTGCTGCTGTTGCGAGAGCCCAAAATTTATTTTGTCCACATTGAGACATCTCCATTAACACTGATGCACTCCATTCATGGATGCACTCCCACGACTCACCATCTTCCCACTGCATCACTTGGTATTGTCTCTGATCATTTTCTCCAGGCTGTCTGCTACTGGTTGTTTGTTGGTGTCATATGCAGGAAATAGATGGTGTTCTTTCAGGTCGATGTCTGCCAAGCCTGCTGATAGGAAAACTTCAGCCCTCAACACTTGTGTTGTCATGTAGTCGTGCCCTTCAGCCCCTCGGCGTGTCACAGTCAATGGCACTGGGAAACAGGTTACTTGTAGGTTCCCGTTGTGCCCTGCTCTCCTGTGCCTTGGTCCTCTTCATGGGCTCCAGCCCTCTGATCCACAAACCAACCAAATCTCCCCTGAGACATGTCTCCAACCTTCTCCCATCATCTCTGTAACTTCCGTTCTCTTTCGCTCTAGAGTTTAACTTGTAGGCTTCAGGTCAATTTCACCCCACTGCAGTTGTTGTGGTCATCTTCCTGTTGCCTTCATGGCTGAAGAAGCATGAGGTTATTAAACACTACTACCATCTCACTGTCTTCCATGTCACCACAATTCGTACTGACACATAAGCAAGAAGGAATTCTTCCACTTGTCTGTCTCTTATGGCAGTCTTGTGGAGAGCATTGGGCTTTGTCACATCTATCATTCTCAGAAAGACAACAAACGGACAAATTCACTAACTCATGACAGTCAAGAAACATACGAAAAAGCAAGGGCATTAGGATAAACAGTATGACTCTAATGTAAAATTCAAATGGTGGTGTTTGTTGGAAGTCAGTTTTGTAATAACACGTGTTTCTTGAAGAGGACAAGAAATGACATTACTTGCAGTAGATTTCCTGAAACTGATGGAATGTGAGTTTCAAGGCATGTCAAATTTAATTGCTACCCGATTTCCATTCTCTTGTATTTTAATAATAAGTGTGATGTGAAACACACACAGACCACATACACATTAACACATGCACATGCATACACACATGAACACACACAAAGATAAGACATGCAAAAGATGGGGATGTAGCAAGGAATTATACCCATGAAGCAACCCCAAGAAAATACCATATAGGAGAAAGGCAAATAGAATCAAAGTGGGAAGCCAACCGAAATGAGAAAACGAACTATTACCTATCAATATTGCAGTCAGTACTCAGGACTAAAGTCTCCCATCAATACAAACACATGTTAGGAGTGGTTGAAATTCCAAATAAAAAAAAAAAGAAAAGAAAAGAAACAAAAGATCCATAAGAAAACAACAAATATTAAACAAGCTCGTCCTTCTGATGACCAACGAAGATTTCCTTCTACTATAAAGATACTCATAGCTTGCATGTGAAGATATCGGGAACACCTAGATTATGCTATTCCCAAGGAGAGGAGAGCCAAAGTGTTTGTGCCTAAGTCGCGAGAGTGATTTTATGCCTTCTAGAAACAAAAGGTAAGCGGAAGGTGTTTGACTTGATGGAGCATCAAAACAACAGAAATCTGGAAGAATTGCCAACATATACACTACGAACAAGGGTGTATATAAACGTTGGAAGCCTATGAACACACAGGAACGGAGATAGCGACTTTTATCCAATACTGTAGGGAACTATGATATCCAGATTAAGCACAGGACAGATCACCTAGATGCGAAGGTGCTAAAGACGTCCACATGGGCTCTCGAGACCATCTGAACTTTGGGGATTCATGAGTAAGGCTGTATCTCTGAGGACAATAAGATATGTTCTTCCCAGCGTCAGACGTAACTTTATCTATCACAGGTCATGACTCGAGTCCAAATCCAGTCGTAATACATGGAAGAGAAGTCAAAACCTATCCTGTGCACTTATGATCACGAAGGTATGAAAACAGGAAGGTATCACTTTCAAATTGGAAATAAGCCTACCCTAAAGGTTGGAAAACCAACACACTCACGAACTAGCAATGAATGCAAGAAAGAAAATCCAAAGGAAAAGCAGAAAGAGCCATGAACGAAGGAATTCTAAGAAACTTAGAGGATGTAGCCAAAACAATTTGTGGGGAATCATATAGGGTTAAATGCATGCATTTCCAAAATATAAAAACACAGAAAAAGAAAGCCACATAAAAGGACGACTGAGGAAACAAGGTGAAGAAAAACTGAACTCCAAAGTTAACAGAAAAATTGAAATCATACATGTGATTATCAAAATTAAGGAAATACAAACAAACCAATAGGAAAAAAATTAGGAAATCTCACACTTGAGTTTTGACAACACGAAGAAACCGCAGAAGACATTACAGGTATAAAACAAGGAGACAAGCTGCAAGTATGAAACCAAATGACAACTGGGAGAAAGGATAAAAAAATAACAGAAGAGGCACATCCACACATTTTTGCTATCAAATCCAAGAACTGAGAGAAAAGGATAAATTCACAGACACATAGAAACATCCAAGATTAAGTCAGGAAACCTACAAAATCTCAGCTCTAGTAGTGACAGAAGCAATTGAAGCAGTAATCCAACCACTGCCAACACACAGAAGGCGAGGTCCAATCAGGTTAATGGGCCACTCTTCTAGGTATTTAGTGAAGGCATTGTCATGTCCTCTTATTAAATCCAGAGATGTAAGAGGCTGGTAAATTCTAATTCACAAGGATTAAGACCCAATTAAAATAAGGACATTTTAGGAAACCAATACCATGTCATTTCAATGAGGAAAGATAATAAACAATATAATTCTTTCCTGTTCTCCCTGTGAGTTCCTTCGGTTTTGAGAGGGCCACATTGTTTTCCTCTGAATTGATGTTGTTGTTGCTGTTCTGTTGAGAAAGCCTGCCTATCATTCATCATCCGTTTTTGACAGAGTATCCACGGATGCTTTCGTTACATGTACGTCCTAGTGCTCCGCCAAATATGTGCCACAACACCTGACCACCCATTAAGCAGTTCTCTTTTCTGTAACACTCAGCTGGATTCTCAGAGTCCTGAGTCACTCCTGGTGGGTCTCCTTCTCTGACATCTTGTCATTCAGTATTCCCTTCCTTACTAAGTGCCAAGGTATTCCTCCCGAGGCACATATTTTGGGAAGCCATATGGTATTTCCCTTTGTCTGCTTGCCTTTTCCATTTCCCATCAGCAGAACATGGAACATTCATGTCAAGGCAAGATCCAGGGGTTCATTCACTTCGACGGCAGAGGAATACCATGGTGCCGAAATGGACCCAAACTTCCTGATCCACTAGTCCATGCAAGGGCATTGCAGCTCACTCCAACGGTCTGCTCGAAAGGGCCTTGCAAGCCGTCGGTATAGGCCTTCCCTTTCCTTCTGACTAAAGAGACTTGGTCAACATGTCTATACCCATTACCACAAAAGTACAGTAAACTAATGATGACGACGGGTGCGGTCCAGGCCTCTTTCTTAAGAGTTAGCTCTGATGCAGAATATCACTCTCCTCGAGGACTTTGGAGAGGTTTTTAAGTGAAAGCCAGATACACAGAGGCCTAATCCCTTAGCCACGTGTTTCACAATAGTAGGAGATGAGGCCACAGATGGCACCATATATCGATGCCCTCACCTTTTTCCTCGAAAAGGCAAGGATCCCTCATTTCAACTTATTATTATGTCCACATTAAGACATCTCCATTAACATTGATGCACTTCATTCACGGATGCACTCCACGACTCACCATCTTCCCACTGCATCTCTTGGTATTGTCTCTGATTATTATCTCCAGGCTGTCTGCTCCTGATTGTTTTTTGGTGTCATATGCAGGAAAAAGATGGTGTTCTTTCAGGTCGATGTCTGCCAAGCCTGCTGATATGAAAATTTCAGCCCTCAACACTTGAGTTTACAAGTCCTCGTGACCTCAGAACGTCTGTATGTCACAGTCAATGGCACTGGGAAACAGGTTCCTTGTGGGTTCACAGTGTGCCTTGCTCACCTGTGCCTTGGTCCTCTGCATAGTCTCCGGCCCTCTGATCCATGAACCAACCAAATCTCCCCTGAGACATGTCTCCAACCTTCTCCCATCATCTCTGCAACTTCCATTCTCTTTCACTGTGGAGTTTACCTTTTAGGCTTCAGGTCAGTTTCCACCCTACTGCAATTGTTGTGGTCATCTTACTGTTGCCTTCATGGCTCTAGACAAGCATGAGTTTATTAGACACTACTACCATTGCATTGTCCTCCATGTCACCGCAATTCGTACTGAGACAAAAGCAAGAAGGAATTCTTCCACTTGTCTCTTACCGCAGTATTGCAGAGAGCATTGGGCTTTGTCACCTCTATCATTTTCAGAAAGACAACCAACGGAGAACTACACTAACTCTGTCAGTCAAGAAACATACGAAAAAGCAAGGGTATTGGAACAAACAGTATGACTCTAATGAGGAATTCAAATGGTGGTGTTTGTTGGAAGGCAGTTTTGTGAGAACACGTGTTTCTTGAAGAGGACAAGAGATGACATTCCTTGCAGGAGATTTCCTGAAACTGATGGAATGTGAGTTTTCAAGGCATGTCAAATTGAATTCCTACCCATAAGAGACCGAATTCCATTCACTCGTATTTTAATAATAAGTGTGATGTGAAACACACACAGACCACACACACATTAACACATGCACATGCACACACACATGAACACACACAAATATAACACATGCAAATGATGTGGAGGCATCAAGGAATTGTACCAATGAAGCAACCCCAAGAAAATACCATATAGGTGAAAGGCAAATAGAATCAAAGTGAGAATCCAACCGAAATGAGAAAGTAAACTTTTACCTATCAATATTGCATTCAGTACTCAGGACTAAAGTCTCCCGTCAATAGAAACAGTTTGTAAGAGTGGTTGGTTGAAATTCCAAAAAAAAAAAAAAAAAGTTAGAAAACTTCCATAAGAAAACAGCAAATATTAAACAAGCTTGTCCTTCGGTTGCCCATAGGAGACTTCCTTCGACTATAAAGATACTCAAAACTTGCAAGTGAAGAAATCGGGAAGACGTAGGTTATGCTATTCCCAAGGAGAAGAGAGCCAATGTGTTTGTGCCTAAGTCAGCGAGAGTGATTTTATGCCTTTAAGAGACAAAAGCTAAGCGGAAGGTGTTTTGTCTTGATGGAGCATCAACACAACAGAATCCTGGAAGAATTGCCAACATATACACCATGAACAAGGATGTATCTAAACCTTGGAAGCCCATGAACACAAAGGAAGGGAGATGGTGACTTTTATCCAATACTGTTGGGAACTATGATATCCACTTTAAGCACAGGACAGATCATCTGGATGGGAAGGTGCTAAGGAATAACAGATGTCCACATGGGCATTCGAGACCACCTGAACTTTAGGGATCCATGAGTAAGATTGCGTCTCTGAGGACAATAAGATATGTTCTTCCCAGGGGCAGACCTCCCTTTTTCTATCGCAGGTCATGAGCTGGAGTCCAAATCCAGTCGTAATTCATGGAAGAGCAGTCAAAACCTATCCTGTGCACTTATTATAATGAAGGTATGAAAATAGGAAGATATCACTTTTAAATTGGAAATACAGTCAGACACTAAATGTGGAAAACACAACACACTCACGAACTACAATGAATGCAAGGAAGAAAATCCAAAGGAAAAGCAGAAAGGGCCATGAACGAAGGAATTCTAAAAACTAGAGGATAATGTCAAAACTATTTATGGGGAAACCATATAGGGATAAATGCATGCATTTCCGAAATTTAAAAACACTGAAAAAGAAGGCCACCTAAAAGGACGACTGAAGGAACAAGATGAAGAAAAACAGAACTCCAAAGTTAACAGAAAGACTGAAATCAGACATTTGATTTTCCAAATTAAGGAAATACAAACAAACCAATAGGAAAAAAATCAGTAGACTCACACTTCACTTTTGAAAACACGAACAAACCACAGAAGCCATTACTCGATAAAAGAGGAAGACAAGCACACATCTGAAAGTATGAAACTACATGACTACTTGTAGAAAGGAAAAAAGAATAACCTAAGAGGCACACCCACACATTTATTCTAGCGAATCCAAGATCTGAGACAAAAGGATAAATTCCCAAACACATAGAAACTTCCAAGATTAGGTCAGGAACATACAAAATCCTAGCTCTATAGTAGTGACAGAAGCATTTGAAGCAGTAATTCAAAACCTGGCAAAACACAGAAGGCCAGGTCAAGTCATTTTCCTGAGCCACTCTTCTAGTTATTTAGTAAAGGCATTGTCATGTCCTCTCATCAGATCCAGAGATGGAAGAGGCAGGTAAACTAAAATTCACAAGGTTAAAGATCCAATTCAAAGAAAGACATTTTAGGAAAAAAATCAAATGTCATTTCAATAAGGAAAGATAATAAACAATATAATTATTTCCTTTACTCACTGTGACATCCTTTGGTTTTAAGAGGACCACATAATTTTCCTCTGAATTTATGTTGCTGTTGTTGCTTTTCTGTTGAGAAAGACTGCCTATCATCCATCATCCGTTTTTGAAAGAGTATTTACGGATGCTTTAGTTGCATGGATGTCCTAGTGCTCTTCCTAATATATGCCACAATTCCGGACCACCCAAAGCAGTTCTCTTTTCTGTACCCCTAAGCTGTTTTCTCAGGGTCTGAGTCTCTCATGGTGGGTCTCCTTCTCTGACTTCTTGCACTTCAGTATTCCCTTCATTTACTAATGGCCAAGGTTCTTCCCGATGCACATATTGTGGGAAGCCATATGATATTTCCCTTTGTCTGCTTGCCTTTTCCATTTGCCATCAGCAGGGCATGCGACATTCATGTCAATGCAAGGTCCAGAGTTTCATTCACTTCGATGGCAGAGGAATACTGTGGTGCCAAAATGGACCCAAACTTCCTGATCCACTAGACCTTGCAAGGGCATTGTGCCTCAATATAAAGGTCTGCTCAAATGGGGCTTGCAAGCCGTTGGTATAGGCCGTCCCTTTCCTTCTGACTAAAGAGACTTTGTCAACATGTCTATACCTGTTACCACTACAAGTACAGTTAACTAATAATGACAACGGGTTCGGTCCAGGCCTCTTCATTGAGAGTTATCTCTAATGCAGAATGTCACTCTCCTCGAAGACTTTGAAAAAGTGTTTAAGTGAAATCCAGGTAGACAGAGGCCTAATCCCTTAACCACATGTTTCAGAACACTAGGAGACGAGGCCACAGGGGACACCATATATCGATGCCATAACCTTTTACCTCGGAAAGGGACTTTCCTTACCTTACATTACTCACCCAGGCAAAAGACACTGACAAAGTACGCTCTCACCACGGACGACAAACAACAAGGAAAGCTGCTCGTACCCACGAGGACTCACCTTTTTTTGAGATATCTAGAAATTGTAGTAGTAAAGGACACCTTGCTGTCTCCGGGGATATGTTGGCCTAAAGGAAGGTATACTGATGTCATTTTCCTTCCTCTATGTCTCCAGAAAGGGCAAGTTGGACATTAAACCACAAGACATTCTGAGTTCTTGACCAGTTTCAGAGGGCTCTTATTCTGTCCTTCCCGGGGCTTCCTACTTAAAGCCATGACACCAAGGTCATGGGAGATGGACAGCTGCTTCTGTGAAGCCAGCATCTGTGATGTCACAAAGCTTTGAGGTCATAGCAACCACTCCTCATCAAACCAGGCCTGATCACTACACTTGAGTGGAGTAGTCATGGGTGGGCCAAGAGAACACCAAGCCGTCCAAAACAGCTGGAGGTGCCTGGTTCTCTCATCAAGCAGTTTGCGAAGCGAGTCGGTGTCACGTCTCCATGTCCCAATTCATACTGTTTGGTCATGAGTGTCAGAACCAGCCCTCTGCACCTTGGAGAAAGGTAAGGATCCCTCATTCCATCTTAGCCACGACAGCCAAGAAACTGACAGATCGCAAGCAAAGCCTTAGCAGAGGAAATCCGAGCCCTGCAGAAGGATGAGGCCCTCACACCAGATTACGGAGCATCTGAACAGGTAAATGGCCACCCAAGGGAAGCTCAAAGTGAACCCCCGCAACCGTGCCAAAGACAAGTCTGGAGTCTTCCACAGTGAGCACACGAGTACCTCTAGGATCTCCAGAAACGGTGCCAACAAGGCATCCCAATCTTCCAAAAGACCATGCATCCAAGGCAGACGCTACACCCTAGCACCTTAGGTCCAGGACGGACTCATGTTCTTGGAGTCCACAGGAGCCCAAGTGAAGCCATCTGAAAGACTTGCCCGTTTCAGGAAGAAAACTTGTATGTCCAAAAGGACGCATTGAATAGGATTCGAATGTGGAAGAAACTTGAGCACTCCCTCAGGATGGAGCAGCTACCCTCTGTGGATCTGCATGGAGATGTGGCAGCACAAGCCTGCCTTCACCCTCTCACGACCATACCCCAAATGGTTCCATACGATAAGCAAACAGTGCTTCTTGTGGAAGATGGTCATGATCCAAAGGATCTCCGAGATGATGCACAACGTGTTAAGAAGGGGTCAGTACAGCGGGACAGAAAGGAAGGCAAATAATAGTAGAATGAACAAGGGATCTACGAGCGAAGGTCGGGCATTTTAGGATGGAGGGAGGTTCTCTATACCTGGCTGCCCTCCATAGGAACCTAGGTCCAAATTCAATAATAAATCCTCTGGCCCCAGTCAATTATTGTGCAATAATTTTGTCTTTGTTATCTTGTCCAACGTGCTAATGCACGTATTGGACAGAGAGGCAAAGAGATCCCAATCAGGGGGTGGTGCTGGAGAGGGAGAAGCTTACTTTCCCCTGAGCAAAGAACCTGAGAACAGAGTCAATGCCAAGACCCTGGAATCATGAGTCGATCTGAAGGCCACCTCTGAACTGATGGACACAACCTGGGACCCATCCATTGACTTCTGAACCTCCTGGTTCTAGACAGAACCGCTACTATGTCATCGTTCAGAAATGCAGGGGATAAGGACTTTGGCTTGGGCTGGTGTTGCTTGAGCTATCTGGCCTCCTTCAAAAGCTCGTATAGCTTTTACTCTTGAACTCAGTGATTGAGCTATTGACAAACTCTTCTCCGATGCCCATTTGCCTAAAGAGAATACCTCCATGCCTAGCTTTTCCAGGGGGAATGACACTATGTCTTTAGGTGTTCCGCTTGTGTGGAAGGTGATGGGAGTCCTCTGTGCCTCTGATTCTGGACCTCTGTCTCTGCTCCCAGATGAGGATCCTTTTCTGCCCTGAGTTCTCCTATCTATGATCAGCCCTCTTTTTGTTCTATCACTCTTACTCTTCCTACAAGAGGCACCTCTTTCATTTCCTTGGAAATTCCCTAAGCTCATTATCATGTTCCATCATTCTGCCTTCTCTCTAAGAATTTGCGTCCTTATTTTTAGGCATGTTCTTCCTGGTCCCTAATTGGATCCACCACTTCTGACATGTTCCCGGACTTTGCATCTTGTCTCCTACCAATCTTCGCTTCAGGATTTCTTTAGGTGCTTTTATCTTTATCAGTTTATTCAGTGGTTCGAGACTCTGATATCTTCTATGTTTTCTGATGTACAGCGAGTATCCTGGCCGCTGCTTTCAAACCCGCATCTGAGGTGTTCTATGTAGAGGTTTCACTCCGATTGTCTAGCTGTGTTCATTCCTTCTTCCTTCACCTGGGCATCAATTGATTCTTCCATATTTGCATTGGATCTAGGTCTCTGTCACTTCTCTTTATTTGTTAAACTCATTCTGTTTTCTAACCTGAGTCTAATATCTTTAGGAAGAAGAGATACGGGAGTGACCAAGGGCGGGATCATAAGGTTTGTTGAGTCATTTGCAGTGCCTCTCCTTTCTTGCTGTTTGGTGATTTTAGGGTCGGGGTTGAATATGCTGAGGTTTACCTTGGTGGGCTCTGGTGTGCCAGTGAAATAAGAAATTCCACCAACTCAACAGAACGCAGGCCTGAAGAATGCTGTGTTCAGAAGAGAACATGTGGTCAAAGCTTTCTTCTCGTCCCCTAAGGGAGAATCTGTTCTCCTTGGACTAAGCATCTTGGAATGAGGAAGGAGGTCCTCCAAGTGTTTCACGGTTGGGATTTCGTGTTGGCTGAATAGGCAGCCTATGTCCTCACCTACCTGGCTTGGCCAGTAGGTCTGTCTTGATGCTGCTGTTGCGAGAGCCAAAAATTTATTATGTCCACATTGAGACATCTCCATTAACACTCCCTTCACGGATGCAGTCCCTCGACTCACCAACTTCCCACAGTGTGTCTTCTAATTTCTCTGATCATAGTCTCCAGGCTCTCTGCTCCTGGTTGCTTGTTGGTGTCATATGCAGGAAAAAGATGGTGTACTTTCAAATCGATGTCTGCCAAGCCTGCTGATATGAAAACATCAACCCTCAACACTTGTGTTGTCAAGTACTCGTGCCCTTCAGACCCTCTGTGTGTCACAGTCAATGGCACTGCAAAACAGGTTCCTTGTGGGTTTCCAGTGTGCCCTTCTCTCCTGTGCCTTGGTCCTCTGCATGGGCTCCGACACTCTGATCCAAGAACCAACCAAATCTCCCCTGAGCCATGTCTCCAACCTTCTCCCATCATCTCTGCAACTTCCGTTCTCTTTCGCTGTGGAGTTTACCTTGTAGGCTTCAGGTCAGTTTTCACCCCTCTGCAGTTGTTGTGTTCATCTTCCTGTTGCCTTCATGGCTGAAGACAAGCATGAGGTTATTAGACACTACTACCATCTCACTGTCCTCCATGTCACCGCAATGTGTACTGAGACATAAGCAAGAAGAAATTCTTCCACTTGTCCTTATGGCAGTCTTTCGGGGAGCATGGGCTTTGTCACATCTATCATTCTCAGAAAGACAACAAACAGACGATTTCACTAACTCATGACAGTGAAGAAACATACGAAACAGCAAGGGTATTTGGACATACATTAGGACTCTAATGACGAATTCAAATGGTGGTGTTTGTTTGAAGGCAGTTTTGTGAGAACACATGTTTCTTGAAGAGGACAAAGGATGACATTCCTTGAAGGAGATTTCCTGTAACTGATGGAATGTGAGTTTTCAAGGCATGTCAAATTGTCTTGGTACCCATAAGAGACTGAAATCCATTCTCTCGTAATTTAATAAAGTGTGATGTGAAACACACACAGACCACACACATATTAACACATTTACATGCACACACACATGAACACACACAAAGATAAAACATGCAAAAGATGGGGAGGAAGCGAGGAATCGTAACAATGAAGCAATCCCAAGAAAATACCATATAGGTGAAAAACAAATAGAATCCAAGTGAGAAGCCAACCGAAATGAGAAAGTGAACCTATGAGTAACACATTCAGTTCTCAGGACTAAGGTCGCCCGTCAATACAAACAGTTGTAAGAGTGGTTGAAAGTCCCCCCCCCAAAAAAAATGGTAAGAAAAGATCCATAAGAAAACAACTAAATTAAACAAGCTCGACCTTCCAATGCCTATAGGAGATTTCCTTCGACTATAAAGATACTCATAGCTTGAAAGTGATAAAATTGGGAAGACGTAGGTTATGCTATTCCTAAGGAGAAGAGAGCCAAAGTGTTTGTGCCTAAGTCAGCGTGAGTTATTTTATGCCTTCGAAAGACAAAAGCTAAGAGGAAGGTGTTTTGTCTTGATGGAGCATCAAAAAAACAGAAACCTGGAAGAATTGCCAACATATACACCACGAACAAGGGTGTATATAAACGTTGGAAGCCTATGAACACACAGGAACTGAAATCGCGACTTTTATCCTGTTGGGAACTATGATATCCACGTTAAGCGCAGGACAGATCATCTGGATTTGAAGGTGCTAAGGAATAACAGACGTCAACATGGGCTCTCGAGACCACCTAAACTTTGGGGATCCATGAGTAAGATTGCGTTCTGAGGAGGATAAGATATGTTCTTTCCAGCGGGAGACCTACCTTTGTCTATTGCATGTCATGAGCTCGAGTCCAAATCCAGTCATAATTCATGGAAGAGAAGTCAAAACCTATCCTGTGCACTTATGATCACAAAGGTATGAAACCAGGAAGATATCACTTTCATATTGGAAATACAGCCAGACACTAAAAGTTGGAAAACACAACACACTCACGAACTAGCAATGAATGCAAGAAAGAAAATCCCAAGGAAAAGCAGAAAGAGCCATGAATGAAGGAATTCTAAGAAACTTAGAGGAGAATGCCAAAACATTTTATGGGGAAACCATATAGGGTTAAATGCATGCATTTACTATATTTAAAAACACCGAAAAATAAAGCCATCTAAAAGGACGACTGAAGGACAAGATGAAGAAAAACCGACCTCCAAATTTAACAGAAAAATTGAAATCATATATGTGATTGTCAAAATTAAGGAAATACAAACAAACAAATAGGAAAAATATCAAGAGATCTCACATTTCATTTTGACAACAGGAACAACCCGGAGAAGCCATTACTGGGATTAAGTGGGAGACAAGAACCAGCTGCAAGTATGAAACCACATGACAACTGGTAAAGGAAAAAAGAATAACCGAAGAGGCACATCCACACATTTATGCTAGCAAATCCAAGAATTGAGAGAAAAGGATAAATTCCCAGACACATAGAAACTTCCAAGATTAGGTCAGGAAATTTACAATATCTCTGCTCTCTACTAGTGACTGATGCGTTTGAAGCATTAATCAAACACCTGCCAACACACAGACGGCCAGGTCCAAGTTATTTTCCTGGGCCACTCTTCTAGGTATTTAGGGAAGGCATTGTCATGTCCTCTCATCAAATCCAGAGATGGAAGAAAGGGGTAAACTCTAATTCACAAGGTAAAGTCCCAATTAAAAGAAGGACATTTTAGGAAACCAATCCCATGTCATTTCATTAAGGAAAGATCATAAACAATATAATTCTTTCCTTTACTCCCAGTGACCTCTTTTGGTTTAGAGAGGGGCAAAGTGTTTCCCTCTGAATTTATGCTGTTGTTGTTGCTGTTCTGTTGAGATAGCCCGCCAGTCATCCATCATCCGTTTTTGACAGAGTATTCTCGGATGGTTTAGTTGCATGTCCGTCTTAGTGCTCCCCCTAATATATGTGACAACTCCTGAACACCCATTAAGCTGTTCTATTTTCTGTAACCCTCAGCTGGATTCTCAGAGTCCTGAGTCATACCTGGTGGGTCTCTTTCTCTGACTTCTTGCCCATTAGTACTTCCTTCATTTACTAAGGGCCTAGGTATTCACAGAGGCACAAATTGTGGGAAGTCATATGATATTTCCCTTTTTTTGCTTGCCTTTTCCATTTCTCATCAGCAGGGCATGGGACATTCATGTCAAGGCAAGGTCCAGGGGTTCATTCAATTCGACGGCTGAGGAATACTGTGGTGCCGAAATGGACCCAAACTTCCTGATCCTGTAGTCCTTGCAAGGGTATTGTGGCTCACTCCAAAGTTCTGCTCGACGGGGCCTCGCAAGCCATCGGTATAGGCAGTCCCTTTAATTCTGACTAAAGAGACTTGGTCAACATGTCTATACCCATTACCACAACAAGTACAGTTAACTAATAATGACAACGGGTGCGGTCCAGGCCTATTCATTGAGAGTTAGCTCTGATGCAGAATGTCACTTTCTTCGAATAGTTTGCAATGGTGTTTAAGGGAAAGCCAGGTAGACAGAGGCCTCATCTCTTAGCCGCATGTTTCAGAACACTAGGAGACGAGGCCACACACGGCACCATATATCGATGCCCTCAGCTTTTACCTCAGAAAGGGATTTTCCGTATCTTAGTCATCACTGACCCATAGGCTAAAGACGCTGTCATTTTATGCCCTCACCCACAGGACGACAAACCCCACCGAGAGTTGCTCATACTCGCGAGGCTTCACCTTTTCTTGAGATATCTAGAAATTATAGTGGAAAGTACACCGTGCCATTTCCAGGGATATGTTGGTGTAAAGGAAGGTATACTGAATGTCATTTTCCTTCCTCTATGTCTCCAGAAAGGGGAAGTTGGCTATTAACCCACAAGGCATCCTGAGTTCTTTATCAGGTTCAGAGGGCTCTTGTTCTCTCCTTCCCGGGGCTTCCTACTTAAAGCCATAGGACACCAAGGTCATTAGAGAGGAACAGTTGCCTCAGTGAAGCCACATTCTGTGATGTCACTATGCTTTGATGTCATAGAAACCACTCCTCATCAACCTCCGCCTGATCACTACACTTGGCTCCCATAGTCATGGGTGGCCAAGAGGACCCCAAGCCGTCCCAAACCGCTGAGCCTCGTGGGTCTCTCACCAAGGCAGTTTGCGAAGCTAGTCTATGTCACTTTCTCCATGGCACAATTCATAGTGTTTGGTTGTGACTGTCAGCACCAGCCCTCTGGACTCTGGAAAAAGGCAAGCATCCTTCATTCCATTTTAGCCCCTACAGGCTAAGAAACAATCAAACTTCAAGCAAAGCCTCAGGGGAGCAAATCCGAGCCCTGTGCAAGGGTGAGGCCCTCCAACCCAATCTCGGAGCTCCTGAGCAGGAAAAGTGCCACCCATTGAAAGCATCTTGGAATGAGGAAGGCAGTCCTCCAAGTGATCCACGTTTGGTATTTCGTGTTGGCACGGTAGGCAGCCAATGTCATCACCTACCTGTTTTGGCGAGTAACTCTGTCTTGATGCTGCTGGTTTGAGAGCCCAAAATTTATTATGTCCACATTGAGACACCTCCAGGAAAACTGCCTTTCACGGATGCACTCCCATGACTCACCATCTTCCCACTGCATCTCCTGGTATTGTCTCTGATCATTGTCTCCAGGCTGTCTGCACCTGGTTGCTTGTTGGTATCCTATGAAGGAAAATATGGTGTTCTTTCAAGGCGATGTCTGCCAAGCCTGCTGATCTGAAAACTCGAGCCCTCAAGACTTGTGTTGTCAAATACTCGTGCCCTTAAGACCCTATGTGTGTCACAGCCAACAGCCCTGGGAAACAGGTTCCTTGTGGTTTTTTAGTGTGCCCTGCTTTCCTGTGCCTTGTTCCTCTGCATGGTCTCACGAACCAACCTCTGATCCACGAACCAACCAAATCTTCCCTGAGCCATGAACCAACCAAATCTTCCCTGAGCCATGTCTCCAACCCTCTCCCATCATCTCTATGACTTCCGTTCTCTTTCGCTTGGAGTTTACCTTGTAGGCTTCAGGTCAATTTCCACCCCACTGCAGTTGTCATGATCATCTTCCTGTTGCCTTCATGGCTGAAGACAAGCATGAGGTAATTAGACACTACTACCATCTCACTGTCCTCCATGTCACCGCAAATTTGTACTGAGACATAAGCAAGAATGAATTCTTTAACATGTCTCATATGGCAGTGTTGCAGAGAGCATTGGGCTTCATCACATCTATCATTCTCAGAAAGTCAACAAACAGACGATTTCACTAACTCATGACAGTCAAGAACAAACGAAAAATACTAATCAGGACTAATTGTTAGTATCAGGACTAACAGTACGACTCTAATGAGGAACTGGAATGGTGGTGTTTGTTTGAAGGCAGTTTTGTGAGAACATGTGTTTCACAAAGAGGACAAGAGATGACATTCCTTGTAGGAGATTGTCCTGAAACTGATGGATTGTGAGTTTTCAAGGCATATCAAATTTAATTGCTACCCATAAGAGACCAAATTCTTATCTCTCGTATTTTAATAATAAGTGTGATGTGAAACACACACAGACAACACAAACATGAACACATGCTCATGCACACACACATGAACACACACAAGGATAAGAAATGCAAGAGATGGGGAGGAATCGAGGAATCCTACCAATGAAGAAAACCAAAGAACTTACCATAAAGGGGAAAGGCAAATAGAATCCAAGTGAGAAGCCATTTGAAATGAGAAAGGGAACTATTACCTATCATTAATTCATTCAGTATTCAGAACCAAAGTCTCCCTTCAATACAGTTCATAGGAGTGGTTGAAATTCCAAAACAAACAAACAAAAAAAGGTAGAAAATATCCCTAAGAAAACAACAAATACTAAACAAGCTAGACCTTCTGTTGCCCATAGGAGATTTTCCTCGCTATAAAGATAGTCATAGCTTGCAAGTGAAGAAATCGGGAAGACGAAGGTTATGCTATTGCCAACGAGAAGAGAGTCAATATGCATGTGCCTAAGTCAGCGAGAGTGATTTTATGCCTTCGAGAGACAAAATATTAGTGGAACTTGTTTTGTCTTGATGGAGCTTCAAAACAACAGAAAACTGGAAGAATTGCCACATATAAACCACGAACAAGAGTGTATCTAAACGTTGGAAGCCTATGAACACACAGGAAGGGAGATGGCGACTTTAATCCAATACTGTTGGGAACTATAATATCCATGTTAAGCACAGGACAATGGGAAGGAGCAAAGGAAGAAAAGATGTCCACAAGGGCTCTTGAGACCACCAGAACTTTGGGAATCCATGAGTAAGATTGTGTTTCTGAGGACAATAAGATATGTTCTTCCCAGCGGCAGACCTATCTTTGTCTATCACAGGTCATGAGATCGAGTCCAACACCAGTCGTAATTCCTGGAAGAGAAGTCAAAACCTATACTGTGCACTTTTGATCACAAAGGTACGAAAACAGGAAGATATCACTTTCAAATTGGAAATGCAGACAGACGCTAAAAGTTCGAAAACACAACACACTCAGGAACTAGCAAAATATGCAAGAAAGAATATCCAAAATAAAAGCAGAAAGAGCCATGAACAAAGGAATGTTCAGAAGCATATGGGATGATGCCAAAACATTTTATGGGGAAGCCATATAGGGTTTAAATGCATGCATTTCCAAATATTAAAAACACCGAAAAAGAAAGACTCCTAACTGGACGACTGAAGGAACAGAATGAAGATAAACCGAACTACAGAGTTAACAGAAAAAGAGATTTCATACAAGTGATTATCAAAATTAAGAAAATACAAACCAACCAATAGGAAAAAGAAAAATCAGGAGATCCCACACTTCAAGAACAAACCAACGAAGCCAGTACAGGGAAAACACAGGGAGACAAATACACAGCTCACAGTATTAAACCACATGACAAGCGGTAGAAATGAAAAAAGAATAACCTAAGAGGCACATCCACACATTTATGCTAGCAAATCCCAGAACTGAGAGAAAAGGATAAATTCCTAGACACATAGAAACTCCCACGATTAGGTCAGAAAACCTACAAAATCTCAGCTCTCTAGTAGTGATTGAAGCATTTGAAGAAGGAATCCAACACCTGCCAAAACACAGAAGGCCAGGTCAAGTAATTTTCCTGAACCACTCTTCTAAGTATTTAGCGAAGGGCTTTGTCATGTCCTCTCATGGATTCCAGAGATGGAAGAGGAGGGTAGACTCTAATTCACAAGGATAAAGACCTAATTCAGAGAAGGACATTTAGGGAACCAATCCCATGTCATTTCAATAAGGAAAGATAATAAAAAATATAATGCTTTCCTTTTCTCCCTGTGCCTTCCTTTGGTTTTGAGAGGGCCAGAATGTTTTCCTCTGAATTTTTGTTGTTGTTGTTGATGTTTTTTTGAGAAAGCCTGCCTATCACCCATCATCTGTTATTGACAGAGTATTCACGGATGCTTTAGTTGCATGTACGTCTTAGTGCTCCTCCTAATATATGCCACATCTTCTGAACACCCTTTAAGCAGTTCTCTTTTCAGTAACCCTCAACTTGGTTCTCAGAGTCCTGAGTCACTCCTGATGGGTCTCCTTCTCTGATTTCTTTCCCTTCAGTTTTCCCTTCCTTCCTAAGGGCCAAGGTATTCCTCCCAAGGCACATATTGAGGGAAGCCATATGATATTTCCCTTTTCTGCTTCCTTTTCCATTACCCCTCAGCCAGGCAAGGGACATTTCTGTCAAGGTAAGGTCCAGGGTTTCACTCACTTCCACGTCTGAGGAATACTGTGGTGCCGAAATGGACCCAAACTTCCTGATCCACTAGTCCTTGCAAGGGCATTGTGGCTCACTCCAAAGGTCTGCTCGAATGTGCCTTGCAAGTCGTCGGTATGGGCCATCCCTTTCATTCTGACTAAAGAGAATTGGTCTGCGTGTCTATACCCGATACCACAACAAGTATAGTTAACTAATGATGACAACGGGTGCAGTCCAGGCCTCTCCCTTAAGAGTTAGCTGTGATGCCGAAGGTCAGTCTACTCGAAGACTTTGCAAAGGTGATTAAGGAAAACCAGGGAGACAGAGCCCTAATCCCTGGCCGTGCATTCCAGAACACTAGGAGATGAGGCCACAGACACCACCGTATATCGAAGCCCTCACCTTTTTCCTCGAAAAGGGACTTTCCATCCTTACTCATCATTGACCCATAGGCAAAAGACGCTGACAAAGTCGCTCTCACCCACAGGATGACAAAACCCCTGGAGAGCTGTTGATAGACATGAGGTCTCCTGTGTCTAGAGCTCTCTAGAAATTTTAGTGGAAATAGGACATCTTTAGTATCTGGGGAAATGTTGGCTTAAAGAAGGTATACTGAACGTCATTTTCTTTCCTCTTAGTCTAGAAAGGGGAAGTGGGACATTAACCCCCAAGACACCTGAGTATTTCATCAGACTCAGAGGGCTCTAGTTCTGTCCTTCCCAGGGCTTCCTACCTAAAGCCATAGGACGCCAAGTTCATTGGAGAGGGACAGCTGCTTCAGTGAAGCAAGCACCTGTTATGTCAAAAGCTTTGTTATCATAGCAACCACTCCTCATCAACCCACGCCTGATCACTACACTTGGCTGGGTGGGACAAGAGGACACCAAGCCGTCCCAAACTGCTGGAGTTGCTTGGGTCTCAATTCAAGGCAGTTTGCCAAGCGAGTTGGTGTCACCTTCTCCATGGCCCAGTTCGTAGTGTTTCGTCGTGACTGTCAGTTCCAGTCCTCTGGACTCCAGAGAAAGGCAAGCATCCACCATTCCATCTTAACCACAACAGGCCAAGAAACAATGAGGCCTCAAGCAAAGCCTCAAGGGAGGAAATATGAGCCCGGCACAAGGGTCAGGCCCTACCACCCTATCACGGTGTTTCTGAAAAGGAAAATGGCCACCCAAGGAGAGCTCCAAATGAATCCCCGCAACCGTGCCAAAGACATGTCTGGAGTCTTCCACAGCGATCACACGAGTACCTCGAGCGTGTCTAGAAACGGTGCCAACAAGGCCTCCCAATCGTCAAAAATGACCATGCATCAAGGCAGACTCTACACCCTTAACATTAGGTCAAGGATGGACTCATGTACTTGGAGGCCACAGGAGCAAATGGAGAGCATGTTGGAAGAGGCCCAAAGCCCAGTGAAGCCAACTGAAAGACTTCCTAACCATTTCAGGAAGACAACTCTTATGTTCAAAAGGACACATTGAAGAGGATTGTAATGTGGAAGAACCTTGAGCACTCCCTCAGGTTGGAGCAGCTACCCTTTAAGGAACTGCATGAAAATGAAACAGCACAAACCTTCCTTCACCCTCTCATGATCATCCCCCAAATTGTTTCATGAGATAAGCAAACAGTGCCTCTTGCAGAAGATGGGCATGTTCTAATGGAGCCCCGAGAGGATGCACAATTGTCATCAAGGTGTCAGTACAGCATGACAGACAGCAGATGCTTCAGTTTGGTGTGGAGATCCAGGGAGACAAAGAACAGTAGAATAAATGTGGTAGCTCGAAGCGAAGGTAGAACTATTTAGGATGGGGAGAGGTTCTCTGTACCTGGCTACCCTCCACAGGAACCTAGGTCCTAATTCAAGAAAACATCCTCTGGCACGAATCAATTAATGAACCCTGGTTTTGGTTTTGTTTTCTTGTCAAATGATGCACATGCACGTATTGGACAGATAGACAGAGAGATCGCAATCAGGGGTTGGACCTGGAGACGGAGAAGTATACTTGCCCCTGAGCAGAGAACCTGAGACCAGAGTCATAGTCAAGACCCTGGAATCATGATTTGATCTGAAGGCCGACTCTGAACTGATGGACACAACAAGGGACCCAACCTTTGACTTCTGAATACCTCCTGGTTCTAGACAAGAACCGCTACTCTGTCATTGTTCTGAAATGCAGGGGATAAGGTTTTGGCTTGGTAGGGTGTTGCTTGAGCTATCGGCTTGCTTTGAGAGTTGGTATAGTTTTCCTCTTGAAGTCAGTGACTGGTCTATGGACAAACTCTTCTCCGTGCCTATTTGCCTAAAGAGAATTCCGCCATGCCTAGATTTTCGAGGGGAAAGGACATTATGTCTTTTGGTGCTCTGCTATTGTCGAAGGTGATGGGAGTCCTGTGTGTCTCAATTCTGGACCTCAGTTTCAGCTCCCAGATAAGGGTCATTGACAGCCCTGATTCTCAAATCCATGTTCACCCTCTTTTCTTTCTCTCACTCTTACTTATCCTACAATAGGCACCTATTTCCTTTCTTTTTGGATGATGATTCCCTAAGCTCATTGTTATGTTTCATCATTCTTCCTTCTCTCTTAGAATTTGCTTCCTTATTTTCTAGGCTTCTTCTTCAGGTCACTAATTGGATCCTCTACTTCTGCCATGTTCAGAGTCTTTGCATCCAGTCTCCTACCAATCTACTCTTCAGGAGCTCTTTAGGTTTTTTTTATCTTTATAATTTTATCTCTGTGGTTTGACTCTCTGATATCTTCTATGTTTTCTGATGTATAGGGAGGATACAGGTCGCTGCTATCAAACCCACATCGGGCATGTTATATGTAGAAGCTTCACACTGATTTCCTAGCCATGATCCTTTCTTGTTCTTTTTCCTTGGCATCTATTGATTCTTCCATTTTGTATTAGATCTAGATCTCTGTCTCCTCTCTGTATTTGAAATACTTATTCTGTTTTCTATCATGTGGGTAATTTATTTAGGTAGAGGAGATCATTGAGTAACCAAGGGCTGGCCCTTAAGTTTTGTCGTGTGTGTGTGTGTGTGTGTGTGTGTGTGTGTGTGTGTGTGTGTGTGTGGCATGCATGCCACCTGATGTTTGTGTTGTGGCTGACGCTGTCCTTGAGACCAGCCATCTGCAGTGGCTCTCCTTGCCTGGCATTTGGTGTGTTTGGGGCCTGGGATGAATATGCTGAGGTTTACCTTGTTGGGCTCTGGTGTGCCTGTGAAAGGAGACATTCCACAAACTCATCAGAATGCTGGCCTACAGAATGCTGTGTTCAGAAGAGATCATGTGGTCCAGGCATTCTTCTCGTCCCCTATAGGAGAGTCTGTTCTACTTGGACTAAACAACTTAGAGTGAGGAAGGCTGTCCCTCAAGTGTTCTATGGTTGGGATTTCATGTGGGCAGAATAGGCAGTCTTTTGTTGCTCTGTATGAGGGTGAGGATGCTCCTCACCATCCTGTATTGGCCAGTAGCTCGGTCTTTATGCTTTTCGTGTGGGAGCCCAATATTTTTTATGCCCCCATTGAGACAACTCCACGAACACTGCCTCTCATGGATGCACTGCCAGGACCCACCATCTTCCCACTGCGTGTCCTGGTATTGTCGCTGATCATGGTATCCAGTTTGTCTGCACATGGTAGCTTGTTGGTGACCTATGCAGGAAAAACATGGAGTTCTTTCGAGTTTATATCTGCCAATCCTGCTGATCTGAATACTCCAGCACTCAAGACTTGTGTTGTCAAGAACTCGTGCCCTTCAGACCCTCTTCTTGTCAGAGCCAATGGCACTGGGAAACAGGTGTCTTGTGGTTTTCCAGCTTGCCCTACTCTCCTGTGCCTTTGTCCTTTGCAAGGGATCACTGGCATCTGATGCATGAACCAACGAAATCTCCTATAAGCCATGTCTCCAAAGTTCTCCCTTAGTCTCTGCGACTACCTTTCTTCTTTGTGGAGTTTACCTTGTAGGCTTCCCGTCAATGTCCACTCTGTTGAAGTTGTTGTGCTTATCTTCCTGTTGCCTTCTTGGCAGAAGACAAGCACGAGGTTATTAGACACTACTACCATCTCACTGTCCTCCATGTCACCACAAATTCTTACTGAGACATAAGAAAGAATGAATTCTTCCACTTGCCCCATGTGGCAGTGCTGCGGAGAGCATTGGGCGGCGTCACATCTATCATTCTCAGAAAGACAACAAACAGATGATTTCAATCCATCATGACAGTCAAGAAACATATGAAAAAGCAAGGGGGTATAGGGACAAACAATATGACACTAATGAGGCACACAATCATGGTGATTGTGTGAAGGCAGTTTTATGAGAATACTTGTTTACTGAAGAGCACAAAGCGCCAAGGTATTCCTTATGAGACACATATTGTGGGAATCCATATGATATTTCCCTTTATCTGCTTGCCTTTTCATTTCACATCAGTCAGGCATGGGACGTTCATGTCAAGGCAAGGTCCAGGGCATTCATTCTCTTCAACGGCTGAGGAATACTGTCTAGCCAAAATGGACCAAGCCTTCCTTATCCACTGGTCCTTGCAAGGGCATTGCGGTTCACTGCAAAAAAAAAAAAAAAAAAAAAAAATGGGCCTGGCAAGCCATCGATTTTAGCCGTTCCTATCCTTCTGACTAAAGAGACATGGTCAACATGATTATACCCGTTACCGCAACAAGGACAACTAATGATGACAACGGGTGCGGTCCAGGCCTCTTCCTTAAATTTAGCCCTGATGCAGAATGACACTCTCCTATAAGACTTTGCAAAGATGTGTAAGGGAATGCCAGGTAGACAGAGCCTTAAACCATTAGCCATGTGTTTCAGAAAACTAAGAGATGAGACCAATTAAGAGTTGATACCCATGAGGCCTCACCGTTTCTTGAGATTGCTAGAAATTGTAGTGGAAATTGGACACCTTGCCATCTCTGGGAAAATGTTGGCCTAAAGAAAGGTATACTGAACATCATTTTCTTTCTGCTTTTTCCAGAAAGAGGAAGTGGGACACTAACCCACAAGACAAACTGAGTTCTTGATCAGACTCAGAGGGCTCTTGTTCTGTCCTTTGTGGGCTTCCTACCTAAAGCCTTAGGACACCAAGGTCATGGGAGAGGGACAGCTGCTTCAGTGAAGGCAGCATTTGTGATGTCACAATGCTTTGAGTTCATAGCAACCACTCCTCATTACATAACGCCTGATCACTACAATTGGCTAGAGTAGTCGTGAGTGGGCCAAGAGCACCCCAGACCGTCCCAAACCGCTAGAGCTGTCTGGTCTCTCACCAAGGCAGTTTATGAAGCGAGTCAGAGTCACCTTCTACAGAGCCCAATTCATAGTCTTTGGTCGTGATTATCAGCACCAGCCCTCTGGACTCCAGAGAAAGACAAGCCTCCTCCACTCCATCTTAACCATGACAGGCCAGGAAATAATCAGACCTCAAGCAAAGCCTCAGGGGAGGAAATCTGAGCCTGGCACAAGGATAAGGCCCTCCCACACAATCACGGACCTTCTGAACAGGAGAAGGGCCACCCAAGGAAAGAAAACTGTACACCCGCAACCGTGCCAAAGACATGTTTGGAGTCTTCAACAGGGAGGACACGAGTACCTCGAGCCTCTCCAGAAATGCTGCCAACAATGCCTCCCAATATTCAAAAATGACCATGCATCAAAGGCAGACTCTACACCTTAGGTGTAGAACCTTAGGTCCAGGATGGACTCATGTACTTGGCGTCCACAGAAGCAAACGGAAGAGACCCATAGCCCAAGAGAAGCCATCTGAAACACTTCAGTGCACGTTTAAGGAAGACTTCTTGTATATCCAAAAGAACGCATTGAAGAGAATTCGAATGTGGAAGAACCTTGAGCACTCCCTCAGCGTGGAGCAGCTACCCCTGTGGAACTGCATGGACATGTGGCAGCACAAGCCTGCTTTCTAACTCTCATCACCCTCAGCCAAATGATGTCATGTGAGAATCAAACAGTGCCTGTTGTAGAAGATGGGCATGTTATAATGGAGCCAGAAGAGAATGAACATTTGTCAACAAGGGGTCAGTATAGCGTGACACACAGCAGATGCTTCAGGTTGGTGAGGAGATACAGGAAGACAAAGAACAGGAGAATGAACATTGGAGCTCCAAGGAAGGTCTGGTATTTTAGGATGGTGGGAGGTTCTCTGTACCTAGCTACCCTCCATAGAAACTTTGGTCCAAATTCAATAAATTATCCTCTGCCCCCAGTCAATTATTGTGCCTGGTTTTGTTTTTGTTATCTTGTCAAACAATGTGCTTGCACTTATTACACAGAGAGACCGAGAGTTCATAATCAGGGGGGTAAAGCTGTCGAGGGAGAAGGTGACTTTCCCCTGAGCAGAGAACCTGAGAACACAGTCATTGCCAAGACCCTGGAATCATGAGTTGATCTGAAGGCTGCCTCTGAACTGATTGACACATCCTGGGACACAACCGTTGACTTCTGAGAACCTCGTGGTTCTAGACAAGAACCGCTGCTCAGTCATTGTTCAGAAATGCAGGGGATAAGGGTTTTGGCCTGTGCTGGTGTTGCTTGAGCTATCCAGATTTCTTCGAGAGCTGGTAGAGCATTTCCTCTTGAAGTCAGTAACTGAACTATGGACAAACTATTCTCCCATACCTATTTGCTAAAGTGAATTCCTCCATGCCTAGATTTTCCAGGGGGAAATGACACTATGTCTTTTGGTGCCCTGCTTCTGTGGAAGGTGATGAGAGTCCTCTGTGCCCCTCATTGTGCTAATGGATGAGAGTCATTTTCAGACTTGATTTCTCAAATCCATGTTCAGCCCTCTTTCTTTCACTCACTCTTACGTCTCCTACAAGAGTCACTTCTTTCAATTCCTGGAGATGATGATTCCCTAAGCTCATTGTCATATCCCGTCATTCTTCCTTTTCTTTTAGAATTTGCTTCCTTATTTTCTAGACTAGTTCTTCCAGGTCACTAATTGGATCATCTACTTCTGCCATGTTCTTGGACTTTGCATCCAGTCTCCTACCAATCTTCTCTTCAGGAGCTATTTACGTTCGTTTATCTTTATCAGTTTATCTCTGTGGTTTGAGACTCTCCGATATCTTCGATGTTTTCTGATGTACAGAAAGTATCCAGTCCGCTGCTTTCTATACCCCATCGGGCGTGTTCTATGTAGAAGTTTCTCTCTGATTTCCTAGCCGTGATCTCCTCTTGTTCTTTTACCTTGGCATCTGTTGATTCTTTCATCTTTGCCTTGGATGGAAGTCTCTGTCTTCCTCTCCGTATCCTGTAAGGTCATTCTTTATCCATCCTGTGGTTAACGTCTTTAAGAAGAGGAAATCTGGGAGTGACCTAGTGCTGGCCCTTAAGGGATAATTGGTGTGTGTGTGTATGTGTGTGTGTGTGTGTGTGTGTGTGTGTGTGTGTGTGTGATGCATGCCATCTGATGTTGTGTTGTGGCTGACCCTGTTTTTGAAACCAGTCAACTGCAAAGACCCTCCTTCCCTGGCGTTTGCTGTGTTTGGGGCCCAGGCTGAATATGCTAGGTTTCATTTAGTAGAATCTGGTGTGCATGTGAAAGGAGACATTCCACAACCCAATAGAATGCAGGCCTGCAGAAGGCTGTGTTCAGAAGAGAGCATGTGGTCAAGGCATTCTTCTTGTCCCCTATGGGAGAATGTGTTCTCCTTGGACTAAGCATCTTGGACTGAGGAAGGCAGTCCTCCAAGTGTTCCATGGTTGGGTTTTTGTGTAGGCAGGGTAGGCAACAAATGTCTCACCATCCTGTTTTGGCCAGTAGCTCAGATTTGTTGCTACTGGTTTGAGAGCTGAACATTTCTTATGCACCCATTGAATCATTTCCACAAACATTGCCTCTCACAGATGCTCTGCCAGGACCCACTCTCCTCCAACTACATGTCCTGGTATTGTTTCTGATCATGGTCTCCAGGCTGTGTGCACCTGGTTGCTTGTTGGTGTCCCCTGCAAGAAAAACATGGTGTTCTTTCGAGTCGAATTCTGCCAAGCCTGCTGATCTGAAAACTCCAGCCCTCAAGAATTGTGTTATCACGAACTCAGACCCTCTGTTGGTCACAGCCAATTGCACTGGGAAACAGGTTCCTTGTGGGTTCCCAGTGTGCCCTGTTCTCCTGTGCCTTTGTCCTTTTCCTGGGATCACTGCCCTCTGATGCACGAACCACCCAAATCTCCCATGAGCCATGTTTCCAAACTTCCCTCATAGTTTCTGCAAACTCCAATTTCTTACTCTGTGGAGTTTACTGTGTAGGCTTCAGGTCAATCTCCACCCCGCCTCTGTCATTGTTGTCATCTTCCTTTTGCCTTCATGGCTGAAAATAAGCACGATGTTATTAGAAACTACTACCATCTCACTGTCCTCGATGTCACTGCAAATTCTTATTGAGACTTAAGATAGAATGAAATCTTCCACATGACTCATGTGACAGGCTTGCAGAGAGCTTTGGGCTCTGTCATATTTATCATTCTCAGAAAGAAAACAAACAGACAATTTCACTCCCTCAAGACAGTCAAGAAACGTATGAAAAATAAACGGGTATAGGGAGAAACAATACGATTCTCATGAGGCCCACAAAATGTGTTTTTTTTTTTTGAAGGCAGTTTTGTGAGAATACGTGTTTATGGAAGAGTACAAATGATGACATTCCTTGCAGAAGATGTTCTTGGAACGGATGGAATGTGAGTTGTCAAGGCATGTCAAATTGAATTGCTAATCTAAAGAGATCCAATTCCCACCTCTTGAAATTTAATTATAAGTTTTTTGTGAAGCACACACAGACCACTCACACAATAAGACATGCACATGCACACACACACACGAACACACACAAAGATAAGACACGCGAAAAAGGGGGAGAATGTGAGTAATCGCACTAATGAAGCATCCCCAAAGAAAATACCATATAAAGGAAAGGCACAGAGAATTCAAGTCAGAAGTCAACCGAAATAAGAAAGTGAACTTCTTACCTGAACTTCTTACAGTAATTCATTCAGCATTCAGGACAAAAGTCTCCCGTCAATACAAACATTTTGTCGGTGTGGTTGAAATTATAAAATAAAATAAAATAAAGCAAACCAAAAAAAAAAAAAAACGAGAATAGATCCATCAGAAAACAACAGATATTAAACAAGTTCGAATTCTGTTGCCTTAGGAGATTTCCTTTGACTATAAAGATACACATAGCTTGAAAGTGAAGAAATTTGGAAACTAGGTTATGCTCTTGCCAAAGTGATTGTGCCTAAGTCTTCTAGAGTGATTTCATGCCTTTGAGAGACAAAAGAGAGCGGAAGGTGTTTTGTTTGATGGAGCATCAAAGCATCAGAAACCTGGAAGAATTGCCAACATATATACCAGAACATGGCTGTATCTTAACGTTGGAAGCATATGAATGGAGAGGAAGGAAGATGGGTACTTTAATCCAATATTGTTGGGGACTATGATATCCAAGTTAAGCACAGGACAGATCATCTGGATGGAAAGGTGGTAAGGAATAGCAGACGTCCACATGGGCTCTCGAGACCACCTGATCTTTGGGGATCCATTAGTAAGATTGCGTCTATGAGGACAGTAAGATATGTTCTTCCCAGCGGCAGACCTAAATTTGTCTATCGCAGGTCATGAGCTCGAGTCCAAATCCAGTCATAATTCATGGAAGAGAAGTCAAAACCTATCCTGGGCACTTATGATCACGAAGGTATGAAAACGGGAAGGTATCACTTTCAAATTGGAAATACAGCCATACCCTAAAGGTTGGAAAACACATTTGCCATTTTTTTTGACACAGTATTCACGGATGTTTTAGTTTCATATGCGACCTAGGGCTTTTCCTAATCTATGCCATAGCTCCTGAACACCCATTAAGCATTTCACTTATTCCCTGCATGTGTCTCTTCTCTGTAAACCTCAGCTTGGTTCTCAGAGTCCCGAGTCACTCTTGGTGGGTCTCCTTCTCTGCATTCTTCCAATTCAGTTTTCCTTTCCTTTACTAAGGGCCAAGGTATTTTTCCTGAGGAACATATTGTGGAAAGCTATATGATATTTAATTTGTTCTGCCTGTCTTTTCAATTTCCCATCACCCAGACATGGGGCGTTCATGTCAATGTAAGTTCCAGTGGTTCATCCTCACCGATGGCTGAGGAAACTCTGTTACCAAGATGGACCACACCATCTTCATCACTCGTCTGCAAGGACCTTGAGGCTCAGTCCACAGTTATGCTCAAGTGGACTTGCAAGCCGTCGATATAGGCCGTCCCTTTCCTTTTGACTAAAGAGACTTGGTCAACATGTCTATACCCGTTCCACTACAAGTACACTTAACTAATGATGACAACAGGTGTGGTCCAGGCCTATTCCTGAAGAGTTAGCTCTGATTCAGAACGTAACTTTCCACGAAGACTTTGCAAAGTTAAGGGAAAACCAGGTAGACAGAGCCCTAATCCCTTAACCTTGTGTTTCAGAACTCTAGGAGATGAGGATAAATGCAGCACCATATATCCATGCCCTCACCTTTTTCCTCATAAAGGGAATTTCTTTCCGTCAGTCATCACTGACCCGTTGGGAAAAGACACTGACAATGGACTTGATCACCCACAGGATGACAAATCCCACGGAGAGCTGTTGGTACCCAAGATGCCTTACTGTTTCTTAAGATCTAGAAATTGTATTGGAAATAGGACACCATGCTTTCTCTGGAGAAATGTTGGCCTAAAGGAAGGTATAATGAACATCATTTTTTTCCTATTTATCTAGAAAGGGGAAGTGGGACATTAACCCACAAGACAACCTGAGTTCCTGATCGGGCTCAGAGGGCTCTTGCTATGTCATGCCCGGGGCTTCCTACCTAAAGCCATAGGATTCTAAGGTCATGGGAGAGGGACAGCTGCTTCAGTGAAGCCAGCATCTGTGATGTCACAACACTTTGAGGTCATAACAACCAATCCTCATAAACCCATGCCTGATCACTAAACTTGGTTGGAGTATTCATGGGTGTGCCAATAGGACCCCTAGCCTTCCCAAACCACTGGAGCCGCCTGGGTTTCTCACCAAGGCAATTTGTGAAGCGATTCGGTATTACGTTCTCCATGGACCGATCATAGTGTTTGGTCCTGAGTGTCAGCACCAGCCCTCTGGATTCCAGAGAAAGGCAAGAATCCACCATTCCATCTTAGCCAGGAAAGGTCAAGTAACAATCAGGCCTCAAGCAAACCTCAGGGGAGGGAATCTGAGCCCTGCACAAGGGTTAGGCCCTCCCACCCAATCACCAATCTTCTGAACAGGTGAAGAGCCACCCAAGGAAACCTCAAAGGGAACACCTCCAATCATGACTTAGACATGTCTGGAGTCTTCAGCAGTGCAGACAGAAGATTTGGGTTTTTAATAAAAAAAGCAAGACTGATACAAAGCGATGGTCAAACAAAACTTAATTTCATTCCAAACATCGAGAATCTTACTGACTGGTCAGGGCCTTCTCTTCCAAATTCGACCCCCAGCATCACAGACTAACATGTATAGATGTAGTTTAGCTGGGCTATACACAGGTGGCCTTGAGATTTCAATACACAGAGAAAACTGCACAGTGGTGCTACGTCTGCCAGACATAGAAAAAAAAAACTGCTAGGAACACACGGATGGACAATTGAATCTCAATTTACCTAGTAGATATAAGCTCCCCACTGAGTGGATATCTTCATCTGGCCTGACCTGTGCTTATATCTAGGCTTTGAGAGTAAATACCTTTGGGAGGGGAAGTATCAATCTAAATTTACTGCATGAGGCCAATCTATGTATACTGCATAAACACAAAATGGTTCCCTCTGGCCACCCAGGCTCTTACATTCCTCCCTATTCTTTGGAGATTAGTCCAATCCTTGACTTTTCATCCAGTTCTACATGCTCTGGTTATAAAGGATTTATTGAGCATGTAATTCTAACATTTTTATTGCTCTCATTTTCTTTTGTACATGACACTAGTGTACAGTCGGCTGTATATTTACACTAGTGTAAATGACACTAGTGCACAGTCGGCTGATGAGTTACCCATTTACCGCTTCATAGAACCCTTTCCATTTTTTTTCTGATTTTCTTTATCTAAATAACTACCTATAATTTATATAAACAGGTAAAAATAGGAACAACAACAAACTCATAGTCTTTTCAGTCTTAGATTTAGTCCACAGTGAGCGGGAACTTTGGCTGCGGCTTACACCTTTGGGGGTCATCTTCATTTTTGGCTTGTTTGATGTGACATGCGTGAATCCAGGCCTTGATGTGTTCTACTTTTACTGCTGTGGTGTGTTCAAGATAACAGTAAAAGGTCCCATCCAGCGAGGCTCCAAACTCCCAAATTGATAATATCATATCCAAACCAAGTGATTGGGTTGGAAAGGATGTGGTTCCACCTCCGTCTCCATACCAGTGTGGGCAGTCTGGATCCCTGCATTTTTTTTTTAATACAGACTGTAATTCCTACAGTGACTGGAGTACAGACTGATCAGTCATTTCTGCTAGGGCAACCTTTTGTAGCCGAGGACAGAGCGCGGGCAGGGGTTCTCCCAAACATTTCAAATGGGGTCAACCTGTTTAAATAGAGTGTACATCTTGCCCTGAGCAGGGTGAAAGGAAGGAGATCCACCCATCCACTGCCCATCACCAGGGTTAGTTTTGTCAAGGTCTCCTTAAGAGTCCGGTTCATTCTCTCTACATGCCCAGAACTCTGGGTCTGATAGGCACAATGTAATTTCCAATTTGTGCCCATGGACTTGGCCAATTCCTGTGAGACTGAACTCAAAATGCAAGGCCATTGTCTGAACCAATCATGAGAGGCAGCCCAGACATAGCAATTATTTTTCTTGTAGCTTTCTGGCTACAACTCCTGTCGTCTTATGTTTCTCGGGGAAAGCCTCAGCCTGGCCTGAAATGGTATCTACAAAAACTAACATGTACTTGTCCCCATATTTTCCGGGTTTTATTTCTGTAATATCTATTTTCCAATAAATTCCTGGTACCCTACCTCTTTCTCTTTTCCCTCTTCCAATTCTAGTTCCTCCCACATTAACTGCCTGGCACTGAGCACATCTATCAACTATATCCTGAAACATACACCGTAATTTAGAACCCTAGAACTGCTTGCCTTAAAGTTCCTTGAGTTTGAGTGACCCCAGGTGAGTACCCTAATGTATCTGGTCTACTAACTTCTTACCTAGTCTTAGCGGAAGAATTAAATTTCCTCTTTTAGTCTTAGCCCATTCCCCTTTATAATATAATTTAGCCATTTTTGTAAATACTTTAAATCTTACTCTTAATTCTCCAGTTTATCTGGTAGGGATAGATCCAGGTGTGTAACCAGCTCTTGCATTGTTTCTCAGGCTGCTTGCTTTAAATATCGATCTGATAATTGGTTACCTTTTGAAATAAGATCAGTCCCTATTGGTGTCACAAGAAATGCATAAGAGCCACTTCGTTTGGGTCCCAATATTTCTCTTCTGTTTTAATTCCTTTTCCTTCTGCTGTTAATAGGCTCCTTCCTTTGTAAGTAGCCCCATGTATATGGAGAGTAGCAGAGACATACCTGTGATCCGTATTAATGTTGGTGGTTTTACCTTTAGCCATCTGCAGTGCCTTAGTAATTTCAATCAGTTCTGCTTGTTGTGCCGAAGTTCCATGTGGCAGGGTGCTGCCCTGAATTCCTGCTCAGGATAAACTACCACAGCCCTCACATACCTCACATACCTCTTTCCATGAACAGAGTCATCTCTGCATCTGGGAAGGGCATGTCTCTGAGATCCAGTCTTATTCCTGTGACTTGGATTAGGACCTCCCCACAGTTGTGTGGATGGTCAGCCAGCTCCTCTGGGAGCAGTGTGGCTGGATTTAGCACCAATGGGTGCTGTGAGATCACTCTTGGTTTGTTGAGGAGGAGGGCCTGATACCCTGTCACTCGGGTGTTCACCATCATCAGTTGGTTGGAGTCTACGAAGGTCCGCGATAGCGTGTGCGGTGGTCAAGATGAGATTTTGACCTAATGGTCTAGCATTATATCTCATTTAGTTAAGACCAACATGTCCAATGAATTTAATTCCATTTGTCATTCAAGCAACCCTTCACAGTTTCATGTTACCAAAGACTTTGGAAGCCACTTTAACAATTACCCAATTAAACCTTGAGACAAACAAATAACTATCTCCACTTCAGATGCCATGCTTTCCCGCCAACAAGGGGGAGGGGCTAGGCAATCCACATCAGGCCAGAGAAGGCAAAGAATTTCCCAAAACAAAGGGGGTTTCAGCAGCTGCTTGGGAATATTTTTTAAAGTCTTTGGCTCAAGGTCGGTTCATCCCACAGTGCCAGTTCTGCTTACCAAAAGTGGTCCATTAGGCACTCATATACCAGGCTCAGCTCCAATGAGCATCAGCATTGGGCACCTTAACTCACTCTTAGACTAACCCCATTTGGCTACAGTCATAGCACATAACACACGAAATGAGTGAGTGAGAAGCCTCACATCTATTATGCAGAACAGAGAGGTGAAAGTCAGAATCCCTTTACTCTCTGCTTTCCCCATTCCTTCAATCATAACAAACAATACAACAGAAAACAAAAGGACCAGGCAAAGACAACCATAGGCCCAACGATTCTTACCAATAACCTTACACTGGTGGGGGCTTTCTTTATTCCCTGATCGCCTAGGAGGACTCAAAACACCAAACCGCCCAGGGGGACTTGAACCCCTTGGAGATCACCTAGGGGTGTTTTAACCCTCTATAACCGCCAAGGGGAACTCGAGCCCCCTGACCATCTAAGGGGACTCAAACCCCCTGACAACACAGGGGGACTTGAAACCCCATATGACTTACCAGGAGAAGATGGGGCATCTCTGCATCCACACCAGCTCTGGGGAGCATGGCTGCTGCCAGCTTCTACCACTGGGCCATACCCTGCAGCTCCATGCAGGATCCCATGATCTTACCTCCAGAGGCTTTTCCAAAAATTCCAATGCTTCTCAGTTCTCATCATTTGAGTTTGGGTGGCCCTCCAAAGATAGGGTCCTTATTCAAAGGAGCAAGACTGATACAAAGTGAAGGTCAAGCAAACGTTAATTTTGCACAAAGCATCGAGAATCATATTGACGGTCAGGGCCTTCTCTTGCAAAGAGGCGACCCCTCCCAGCCTCACAGACTAACATTTATAGCGGTAATTTAGCCAGGCTATACAGAGGTGTCCAATGAGATAACAATACAGAAAAAAAATGCACAGTCGTGCTAAGTCGGCTACACCACAAAAACAAAAATGCTAGGTAACACATGGGTGGACAATTGGATCTCTATTTACCCTAGTACATATATGCATGCCTCTCTAATGAGATGTCTTCACCCTCCTGATTCACCCTTGTATCTAGGTTTTGAGAGTTCTAGAGTCCTCTGGGTGGAGTAGGGTCAATTTAGTTTACTGCATGGGTCAATATAAGTTTACTGCAGAAACACAAAATGACTCCCTCTGGCCTAGCGGCCCTTATAAGGAGTACCTGTAGCGTCTCTAGAAATCGAGCCAAAATGACTTCCAAATCTTCAAAACTGACGATGTACCAAAGGCAGATTCTACATCCTAGAACCTTAGGTCCAGAATGGACTCATGTACTTGGAGTCCACAGGAGCAAGCATGGAGCATGTTGGAAAAGACCCATAGCCCAAGGGAAGCCATCTGAAAGACTTCTGTGCCCGTTTCAGGAAGACAACTTGTATCTTCAATAGGACGCATTAAAGAGGATTCAAATGTCAAAGAACCTGGAGCATTCCCACAGGGTCCTGCAGATACTTTCTGGAGAAGTACATGTAGATGTGACAGCACAAGCCTGCCTTCACCCTCTCATGAACATCCCCCAAATGGTTTTATGGGATAAGCAAACAGTGCCTCTTGTGGAAGATGGGCGTGTTCTAATTGAGCCAGCAGAAGATGAACAAAGGGCCATTACAGAGCCAGAGACAGTGTATGCTACAGGTTGGTGAGAGTATTCAGGAAGATAAGGAAGTGGAGAATGAACATTAGAGCTCTGAGAGAAGGTCTTGCATTTGAGGATGGTGGGAGGTTCTCGGAACCTGGCTGCCTTCCATAGAGATCTAGGTCCAAATTAAAGAAAACATCCCCTGGGCACAGTCAAACCTTGTACCCTGGTTATGTTTTTGTCTTTTTGTCAAACAATGCACATGCACATATTTGACAGAGAGACAGAGAGATCACAATCAGGGTGTAGAGCTGGAGTGGGAAAAGCTGACTTACCCCTGAGCAGGGAACCTGAGACCAGAGTTGATGCCAAGACCCTGGGTACATGAGTTGAGCTGAACGCCGCGTCTGAAGTGATAGACACAATCCATGACACAATCTTTGACTTCTGAATACGTCCTAGTACTAGATGTGAACCACTGCTATGTCATTATTCACAAATGCAGTGGAAATGGATTTTGGCTTCGGCTGGTGTTGCTTGAGCTATCTGGCCTGGTCGAGAGCTTGTATAGTTTGTCCTCTTGAGGTAAGTGACTTGGCTATGTACAAACTACACTCCCACGCATATTTAGGTAAAGAGAATTCCTCCAGTGATAGCTTTTGCAGGGGGAATGAAACTATGTCTTGTGGTTCTATGCTTCTGTGGATGGTGATGTGTGTCCTCCTTGCCTCTGAATCTGGATCTCTGTTTCTGCTCCCAGATGAGGGACAGTTTTAGCTCTGAATTTTCAAATCCATGTTCAGCCCTCTTTTTTTTCTCTCACTCCTACTTCTCCTACAATAAGCAACTCTTTCTATTCCTTGGTGTCGATGACTTTCCTAAGCTTATTTTCATGCTTCATCATTCTTCCTTCTTTCTTTGGATTTACTTCCTTATTTACCAATCCTTTTCTTCAGGGCAAAAATTTGGTCCTTTGCTTCTGCCAGCTTCTTGGACTTTTCCTTCAGTCTGCTACCAATCTTTTCTTCAGGGACTCTTTATTTATTTTATTTTATTTTATTATTTTATTTTATTTTATTTTATTTTATTTTATTTTATTTTATTTATTTCTATCAGTTTAATCTATGTGGTTTGAGACTCCCAGATATCTTTCTGCTTTCAATCCTCCATTGGCGTGTTATATGTGAGGTTTCACTCCAATTACCTAGCCATGATCATTTCTTGTCTTCCTCCTTGGCAACAATTGGTTCTTCCATCTTTGTCTTGGACATAGGTCTCTGAATTTTTCTCAGTATTTGAGAAAACAATTCTGTTTTTTATCCTGATGGTAATATCTTTAGAAATAAGAGATCATGGAGTGCCCAAGGGCTGGCCCTTGAGGGAGTAGCGGGTATGTGTGTTTGACATGCATGCCCTCTGCTGTTGTGTCATAGCTACCTCCTCTCCTTGAGACCAGTCATCTGCAGAGGCTCTCTTTGCCAGCCTTTGGGTGTGTTTGGTGTCTGGGCCGAATAGGCTGGGGTTTAGCTTAGTGGGATCTGGTGTGCCTGTGAAAGGACAAATTCAACCTACACAACAGAATGAAGGCCTGTAGCATTCTGTGGTCAGGGGACAGCCTGTGGACAGGGCTTTCTTCTAGTCTCCTATGGGAGAATCTGTTCTCTTAAAATAAAGCAAGTTGGACTGAGGAACACAGTACCCTATGTGTTCCATGGTTATAATTCCGTGTTTCCAGGAGAGACAATTAAAGCCCTCACCATCCTGTCTTTGGCCAGTACCTCGGGATTGATGCTGCCTTGCGAGAGCCCCAAATTTCTTTTGCCCCCATCAAATCATCTCCAAGAACACTGCCTCTCACTAATGTACAGCCAGAACCCACCATCTTCCCACTGTGTCACCTGGTATTGTCTCTAACCGTGGTTTCCAGGCTGTCTTCACCTGGCTATTTGTTGGTGTTCTCTGCCAGAGAAATGCAGTGTTCTTTTGAGTTGATATGCCAAGGCTGATGATCTAAAATCTCCAGGCCTCAAGGCCCTTTGTTGGCATGAAGTAGTACGATTCAGAAACCCTGTTGCTCAGAATCAATGGAATTGGAGAACGTACTCCTTGTTGGTTCCAAGTGTGCTCTGATATCTTGTGGCTTTGTCCATTGCATTGTCTCACTGCCTTCTGAATTACCAACTTCCCACTTTCCCCCTAAACCATGTCTCCAATCTTCTCCCATAGTGTTTGCAACTTATTCTATCTTTTGCTATGGAGTTTGCTTTGTAGGCTCCAGTTCATTTCTGCTATTTTGAAGTTGATGTGGTAATCTTCCTGTTGTGTTCCTGGCTAAAGACAAGTCTGGAGTTCCCAGACACTACTACCATCTCACTGTCCTGAAAAAGCCCCACAGAATCTTACCCAGCCATAAGCAAGAATGAATTCTTGCCAATTGCCCCATGTGGAAGAATTGTGGGGAGCATTAGCGTATGTCACTATAAGTCCCAGAAAGACAAATAACATACAATTTCACTCTCTCATGACTGTCCTGAGACGTATGAAAAAGCAAGGGAAAAGGGACAAACAATACGACACTAACCAAGCACAAAAAATGTAGTGTATGTTGAGGTCAGGTTTGAGAGAATATGTGCTTATCAAAGAGGACAAAAGAAGACATTCTTTGTAGAAAATGAGGCTGAAAGAGAGGGCATGTGAGTTTTCAAGGCATGTCAAATTGAATTGCTATCCATTAAATAACGACTTCCTATCTCCATCAATTTAATTATAATTGTTATTTGAAACATACTCAGACAGCACACACACACACACACACACACACACACACACACACACAGATAAGACACACAAAGATGGGGAGGAAGTGAAGAATAGCACTAATGAAGCAAACCCAAAAGAAAAGAACTGAGAGAAAAGGATAAATTCCAAGACACATATTCACTTCAAAGGTTAGGTCAGGAAACCTACAAAATCTCAGCTCTGTAGTAGTGACTAAAGCGTTTGAAGCAGTAATCAAACCCCTGTCAACACACAGATGGTGAAGTACAAATGATTTCCTGTTCAACTCTTCTAGACATTTAGGAAAGGCAATGCCATTTCTTCTCATCAATTCCACAAATGGAGGAGGTGGATGAACTCTAATTTACTAGTATAAAGACCCAATTCAAATAATGACATTTTAGGAAATAAATTATATTCCATTTCAATAATTAAACATAATAAAAATATAATTCTTTCCTTTTCTCTGTCTGTCTTCACCTGCATTTGAAAGGGCCAGCTTGTTTTTGTTTTATTATTTTGTACTGTTGAGGAAGCCACCCTGTCATTCATCATCCATTTTTGACAGAGTATTCACTGATGCTTGAGTTCCATATATGACCTAGAACTCCTCCTAAGATATGCCAGAACTCTTCAACACCCATTAGCCAGTTCCCTCATTCCCTGCATGTCTCTTTTTATCCTTGACTCTCAGCTTGATTTCTTAGAGTTCTGAGTTACTCCTGGTTTGTCTCCTTCTCTGACTTATCCACCTTCAGTTTTTCCTTCTTTCTACTAAGGGCCGTGGTGTTCCTCCTAGGGCACATATGAGAGCAGCCATGTGATATTTCCCTTTGTCTCCTTGCCCTTTGCATTTCACAAACCCAGTCCTGTGGCATTCATGTCAGTGCAAGAACCATGAGTTCATCCTCCCTAATGGCTGAGGAATACTCTGTTGCTAATATGGACCACACATTCTTTATCCACTAGTCTTTGCAAGGACATTGCAGCTTAATCCTCAGTTCTGTTCAAGTGAGCCTTGCAGGCCATCGATATAGGCCATTAATTTTCTTTTGATTAAAGAGACTTGGTCAACAGGGTTATACCCATTTACAGTAGGTAGAGATAAATAATGGTAACAAGGAATGCTGTCCATTGCTCCTCCTTAAAGATTAGGTATTATGTATAATGTCACTCTCTCATCCACAGGATGACAAACCTCAGAGAGACGGGATGATATACAAGAGGCCTTGTTGTTTCTGATGTCTCTAGAAATTTCAGAAGAAATAGTAAACTTTGCCATCTCTAGAGAAAGGTTGGCCCAAAAGATTATTTTCCTTGGCCACTCTTCTAGGTATTTAGTGAAGGCATTGTCATATCCTGTCATCAAATCCAGAGATGGAAGAGGGGGGTAAACTCTAATTCACAAGGTTAAAGACCCAATTCAAAGAAGGACATTTTAGGAAACCAATCCCATGTCATTTCAATAAGGAAGATAATAAACAATATAATGGCTCCTTTTCTCCCTGGGACTTACTTTGGTTTTGAGAGGGCCACATTATTTTACTCTGAATTTTTGTTGTTGTTGTTGCTGTTCTGTTGAGAAAGCCTGCCTATCATTCTATCATATGTTTTTGACAGAGAATTCATGGATGCATTAGTTTCATGTAAGTCCTAGTGCTCCTCCTAATATATGCCACAACTCCTGACCACCCATTAAGCAGTTCTCTTTTCAGAAAACCTCAGCTGGATTCTCAGAATCCTGAGTCACTCCTGTGGGGCTCCATCTTTGACTTCTTGCCCTTCAGTATTCTCTTCCTTAGGAGAACAAAGGTATTCCTCCTGAGGCACATGTTGTGGGAAGCCATATGATATTTTCCTTTGACAGCTTGCCTTTTCCATTTCCCAAGAGCAGGGCATGGGACATTCAAGTCAAGGGAAGGTCCAGGGGTTCATTCACTTCATCGGCAGAGGAATACTGTGGGCCGAAATGGACCCAAACTTCCTGATCCACTAGTCTTTGCAATGGCATTGCAGTTCACTCCAAGGGTGTGCTCGAATGGGCCTTGCAAGCCGTCGATATAGGTTGCCCCTTTCCTCTTGACTAGAGAGACTTGGTCCACATGTCTACACCCGTTAGAACAACAGTACAGTTATAATAATGACAACGGGTTCGGTCCAGGCCTCTTCATTGAGAGTTAGCTCTGACGCAGAATGTCACTCTACTCGAAGACTTTGCAAAGGTATTTAAGGGAAAACCAGGTAGACAGAGGCCTCATCCCTTAGCCGCGTGTTTCAGAACACTAAGAGACGAGGCCACATACGGCACCATATATCGATAGCCTCACCTTTTACCTCGGAAAGGGACTTTCCGTAACTTAGTCATCCCTGACCCATAGGCAAAAGACGCTGGCAAAGTACGCTGTCACCCACAGGAAGACAAACACCATGAAGAGCTGATCATACCGTGAGGAGTCACCTTTTCTTGAGATATCTAGAAATTGTAGTGGAAAAGGACACCTAGCCGTCTCCGGGGATATGTTGGCTGAAAGGAAGGTATACTGAATGTCATTTTCCTTCCTCTATGTCTCCAGAAAGGTGAAGTGGGATATTAACCCTCAAGGCATCCTGAGTTCTTGATCAGGTTCAGAGGGCTCTTGTTCTGTCCTTCCCGGGGCTTCCAACTTAAAGCCATAGGACACCAAAGTCATGGGAGAGAGACAGCTGCTTCACTCAAGCCAGCATATGTGATGTCACAAAGCTTTGAGGTCATAGCAACCACTCCTCATCAACCCAGGCCTGATCACTACACTTGACTGGAGTAGTCATGGGTGGGCCAAGAGGACCCCAAACCGTTCCAAACCACGGGAGCCGCCTGAGTCTGTCACCCAGGCAGTTTGCAAAGCGAGTCGGTGTCACCTTCTCCATGGCCCAATTTGTAGTGTTTGGTCATGAGTGTCAGCACCAGCCCTCTGGACCAGGGAGAAAGGCAAGGATCCTTCATTCCATCTTAGCCACGACCGGCCAAGAAAATAACAGACCACAATCAAAGCCTCAGGGGAGGAAAACTGAGCCCTGCGCTAGGATGAGGCCCTCCCACCAAATCACGGAGCATCTGAACAGGAAATGGGCCACCGAAGAAAGCTCAAAATGGTTCCCTTCAACCGTTTCAAAGACATTCTGGAGTCTTCCACAGCGAGCACACGAGAACCTCGAGCGTCTCCAGAAATGGTGCCAACAAGGCCTCCCAATCTTCCAAAAAGTCCATGCATCCAAGGCAGACTCTACACCCTAGAACCTTAGTTCCAGGAAGGACTCATGTTCTTGGAGACCACAGAAGCCAACGGAGAGCATGTTGGAAGAGACCCATAGCCCAACTGAAGCCATCTGAAAGACTTCTGTGTCCTTTTTCGGAAGACAACTTGTATGTCCAAAAGGACGCATTGAAGAGGATTCGAAAGTGCAGAAACCTTGAGCACTCCCTCAGGGTGGAGAGGCTACCTTCTGTGGATCTGCATGGAGATGTGGCAGCACAAGCCTGCCTTCACCCTCTCATGACCATCCACCAAATGGTTACATGCGATAAGCAAAGGTGCCTCCTGCAGAAGATGAGCATGTTCCAATGGAGCCACGAGAGGATGCACAAAGTGATAAGAAAGGGTCAATACAGCGCAACAGACAGCGCAATCTGCAGGTTGGTGAGGAGATCCAGGAAGGCAAAGAACAGGAGAATGAACAGGGGGGCTCCGAGCGAAGGTTGAGCATTTTAGGATAGTGGAAGGTTCTCTGTACCAGGCTGCCCTCCACCAGAACCTAGGTCCAAATTCAATAAAACATCCATTGGCAGCAGTCAATTATAGTGCCATATTTTTGTCTTTGTTATCTTGTCAACGTGCACATGCAAGTATTGGATAGAGAGGCAAGGAGATCCCAATCAGGGGGTGAAGCCGGAGAGGGAGAAGCTTACTAGCCCCTGAGCAGAGAACCTGAGAACAGAGTCAATGCCAAGACCCTGGAATCATGAGTTGATCTGAAGGCCGCCTCTGAAGTGATGGAGACAACCCGGGACCCAACCTTTGAATTCTGAACACCTTCTGGTTCTAGATAGAACCGCTGTTCTGTCATTGTTCAAAAATGCAGGGAATAAGGATTTTGGCTTGGGCTGGTGTTGCTTAAGCTATCCGGCCTGCTTCGAGAGCTGGTATAGCTTTTCCTCTTGAAGTCAGTGATTGGGGTACGGACAAACTATTCTCCGATGCCTATTTGCCTAAAGAGAATACCTCCATGCCTAGATTTTCCAGGGGGAATGACACTATGTCTTCAGGTGCTCTGCTTCTGTGGAAGGTGTTGGGAGTCCTCTGTGCCTCTGATTCTGGACAACTTTCTCCACTCCCAGATGAGGGTCCATTTAGCCCCGAGTTCTCCAATCTAGGATCAGCCCTCTTTTCTTTCTCTCACTACTGCTTCGCCTGCAAGAGGCACCTCTTTCATTTCCTTGGAGATTCCATAAGCTCACTATCATGTTCCATCATTCTGCATTCTCTCTTCGAATTTGCGCCCTTATTTTCTAGGCTTGTTCTTCCCGTACCCTAATTGGATCCTCCACTTCTGCCATGTTCCCAGACTTTGCATCCCGTCTCCTACTGATCTTATCTTTAGGAGTTATTTAGTTGCTTGTATCTTTATCAGTTTTATCTCTGTGGTTCTAGACTCTCTGATATCTTCTATGTTTTCTGATGTACAGCGAGTATCCAGGCCGCTGCTTTCAATCCCGCATCTGGCGTGTTCAATGTAGAGGTTTCACTCTGATTGCCTAGATGTGATCTTTCCTTCTTCCTTTACCTGGGTTTCAATTGATTATTCCATCTTTGCATTGGATCTAATTCTCTGTCACCTCTCTGTATTTGTTAAACTCATTCTGTTTTCTAACCTGAGGGTAATTTATTTAGGAGGAAGAGATCTGGGAGTGACCCAGGGCTGGTCCATAATGTTTGTTGAATGTGTGCGTGTGTGTGTGTTTGTGAGTGTGTATGTGGCATGCATGCCATCTGCTGTTTGTGTTGTGGCTGACTCTGTCCTGGAGGCCAGTCATTTGCTGTAGGTCACCTTTCCGGCCGTTTGTTGTTTTAAGGTTCCAGGCTGTATATGCTGAGGTTTAACTTGGAGGCCTCTGGTGTGCCTATGAAAGAGAAACTCCACCAACTCAACAGAACACTGGCCTGCAGAATGCTGTGTTCAGAAGAGAAGTTGTGGTCAAAGCTTTCTTCTCGACAATTATGGGAGAGTCTGTTCTCCTTGGACTAAGTATCTTGGACTGAGGAAGGCAGTCCTCCAAGTGTTCCACTGTTGGGATTTCGTGTTGGCTTGCTAGGCATCCGATGTCCTCAACTACCTGTCTTGGCCAGTAGCTCTGTCTTGATGCTGCATTTGTGAGAGTCCAAAAATTATTATGTCCACATTGAGTAAACTCCACGAACACTGCCTTTCACGGAATCACTCCCACGACTCACAATCTTCCCACTGCGTCTCTTGGTATTGTCTCTCTCTGATCATTGTCTCCGGGCTGTGGGTTCCCAGTGTGCCCTGCTCTCCTGTGCCTCGGTCCTCTTCATGGGCTCCAGCCCTCTGATCTACGAACCAAACAAATCTCCCCTGAGCCATGTCTCCAACCTTTTCCCATCATCTCTGCAACTTCCATTCTCTTTTACTGTGGAGTTTACCTTATAGGGTGTATCTAAACGTTGGAAGCCCATGAACTCAGAGGAAGGGAGATGGCGACCTTTATCCAATACTGTTGGGAATTATGATATCCACGTTAAGCACAGGACAGATCATCTGGATGGGAAGGTGCTAAGGAATAACAGACGTCCACATGGGCTCTCGAGACCACCTGAACTTTGGGGATCCATGAGTAAGATTGCCTCTCTGATGACAATAAGATATGTTCTTCCCAGTGGCAGACCTAACTTTGTCTATTGCATGTCATGAGCTCGAGTCCAAATACAGTCGTAATTCATGGAAGAGAAGTCAAAACCTATCCTGTGCACTGATGATCACGAAGGTGTGAAAACAGGAAGCTATCACTTTCAAATTGGAAATACAGCCAGAAAATAAGAGTGGAAAACACAACACACTCACGAACTATGATGAATGCAAGAAAGAAAATCCCAAGGAAAAGCAGAAAGAGCCATGAACGAAGGGATTCTAAGAAACTTAGAGGATAATGCCAAAACATTTTATGGGGAAACCATATAGGGTTAAATGCATGCATTTCCAACATTTACAAACAACGAAAAAGAAAACCACTTAAAAGGACGACTGAAGAAACAAGATGAAGTAAAACGGAACTCCAAAGTTAACAGAAAAATTGAAATCATACATGTGATTATCAAAATTAAGGAAATACAAACAAAGAAATAGGAAAAAATGTCAGGAGATTTCACACTTCAGTTTTGTCAACACGAACAAACCACAGAAGCCATTATGGGATAAAACAGGGAGACAAGCACACAGCTGCAAGTATTATACCACATGACAACTGGGAGAAAAGAAAAAAGAAAAACCGAAGAGGCACATTCACCCATTTATGCTAGCAAATCCAAGAACTGAGAGAAAAGGATAAATTTGCAGACACATAGGGACATCCAAGATTAGGTAAGGAAACCTACAAAATCTCTGCTCTAGTAGGGACGGAATCATTTGAAGCAGGAATCCAACCCCTGCCAACACACAGAAGGCCGGGTCAAGTCATTTTCCTAGGCCACTCTTCTAGGTATTTAGTGAAGGCATTATCATGTCCTCTCATCAAATCCAGAGATGGAAGAAGCGAGTAAACTCTAATTCACAAGGAAAAGACCCAATTCAAAGAAGGACATTTTAGGAAATCAATCCCATGTCATTTCAATAAGGAAAGATAATAAACAATATAATTCTTTCCTTTTCTGCTGTGACTTCCTTTGGTTTTGAGAGGGCCACAGTGTTTTCCTGTGAATTGATGTTGTTATTGTTGCTGTTCTGTTGAGAAAGCCTGCCTATCATCCATCATCCGTTTTTGACAGAGTATTCACGGATGCTTTAGATGCATGTAGGTCCTCGTGCTCCTCCTAATAAATGCCACAACTCCTGACCACCCATTAAGCAGTTTTCTTTTCTGTTCCACTCAGAGTCCTGAGTCACTCCTGGAGGGGCTCCTTCCATGACTTCTTGCCCTTCAGTATTCCCTTCCTTTTCCATTTTCCATCAGCAGGGCACGGGACATTCATGTCAAGGCAAGGTCCATGTTTTCATTCACTTCGACGGCAGAGGAATACTGCGGTGCTGAAATGGACCCAAACTTCCTGATCCACTAGTCCTTGCAAAGGCATTGCGGCTCACTCCAAATGTTTGCTCGAATGGGCATTGCAAGCGGTTGGTATAGCCGTCCCTTTCCTTCTGACTAAAGAGACTTGGTCCCCATGTCTATACCCGTTACCACAACATGTACAGTTAACTAATAATGAAAGCGGGTTTGGTCCAGGCCTCTTCATTGAGATTTAACTCTGATGCAGAAGGTCACTCTCCTCGAAGACTTTGCAAAGTTATTTAAGGGAAAGCCAGGTAGACAGAGGCCTCATCCCTTAGCCACGTATTTCAGATTACTAGGTGACGAGACCAAAGACGGCACCATATAACGATTCCCTCAACTTTTATCTCGGATAGGGACTTTCCGTGCCTTAGTCATCACTGACCCATAGGCAAAAGACGCTGACCAAGTATGTTCTCACCCACAGGACTACAAAGCCACGGAGAGCTGCTCATACCCACGAGGCCTAAACTTTTATTGAGATATCTAGAAATTGAAGTGAAAAGGGCAGCTTGCCGTGTCCAGGGATATTTTGGCCTAAAGGATGGTATACAGAATGTCATTTTCCTTCCTCTATGTCCCCAGAAAGGGGAAGTTGGACATTAAACCACAAGACATCCTGAGTCCTTGATCAGGTTCAGAGGGCTCTTGTTCTGTCCTTCCTGGGGCTTCTTACATAAAGCCATAGAACACCAATTCATGGAAGAGGGACAGCTGCTTCAGTCAAGCCAGCATATGTGATGTCACAAAGCTTTGAGGTCATAGCAACCACTCCTTATCAACCCAGGCCTGATCCCTACACTTCACTGGAGTAATCATGGGTGGGCCAAGAGGACCCCAAGCTTTCCCAAACAGCTGGAAACTCCTGGGTCTCTCAGCAAGGCAGTTTGCGAACCGAGTTGGTGTCACCTTTTCCATGGCCCAATTCGTAGTGTTTGGTCGTGAGAGTCAGCACCAGCCCTCTGGACCTCATAGTAAGGCAAGGATCCCTCGTTCCATATTAGCCACGACTGGCCAAGAAACTAACAGACCTCAAGCAAAGATTAAGGGGAGGAAATATGAGCCCTGTGCAAGGGTGAGGGCCTCCCACCAAATCACGGAGCATATGAACAGGAAAAGGGCCACCCAAGGGAAGCTCAAAGTGGACCCCTGCCACCGTGCCGAAGACATGTCTGGAGTCTTCCACAGCGAGCACACTAGTACCTCGAGCGTCTCCAGAAATGGTGCCATCAAGGCCTCACAATCTTCCAAAAATTCCATGCCTCCAACGCAGACACTACACCCTAGAACCTTAGGTCCAGGACGGACTCATGTTCTTGGAGTCCACAGGAGCCAACGGAGAGCATGTTGGAAGAGACCCATAGCCCAAGTGAAGCCATCTGAAAGACTTCCATGCCCATTTCAGGAAGACAACTTGTATGTCCAAAAGAACGCATTGAAGAGGATTCGAATGTGGAAAAACCTTGAGCACTCCTTCATGGTGGAGCAGCTACCCTCTGTGGAACTGCATGGAGATGTGGCAGCACAAGCCTTCCTTCACCCTCTCATGACCATCCCCCAAATGGTTACATGCGATAAGAAAACAGTGCCTCTTGCGGATGATGGGCATGATCGAATGGAGCCCCGAGAGGATGCACAATGTGTTAACAAGGGTTCAGTACAGCGCGACACACAGCGGATTCTGCAAGTTGGTGAGGAGATCCAGGAAGGCAAAGAACAGGAGAAAGAACAAGGGAGCTCCGAGCGAAGGTCGGGCATTTTAGGATGGTGGGAGGTTCTCTGTACCTGGCAGCCCTCCACCAGAACCTGTGTCTAAATTCAATAAAACATCATTTGACCCCAGCCAATTAATGTGCAATGTTTTTGTCTTTGTGATTTGTCCAACGTGCACATGCACGTGTTGGACAGAGAGGCAGAGAGATCCCAATCAGGGGGTGGAGCTGGAGAGGGAGAAGCTTACTTGCCCCTGAGCAGAGAACCTGAGAACAGAGTCAATGCCAAGACCCTGGAATCATGAGTTCATCTGAAGGCCGCCTCTGAAGTGATGGAGACAACCCGGGACCCATCCATTGACTTCTGAATACCTCCTGGTACTATATAGAATGGCTGCTCTGTCATTGTTCAAAAATGCAGGGGATAAGGATTTTGGCTTGGGCTGGTGTTGCTTGAGTTATCCTGCCTGCTTCGAGAGCTGGTATAGCTTTTCCTCTTGAAGTCAGTGACTGGGCTATGAAAAAACTATTCTCCAATGCCTATTTGCCTAAAGAGAATACCTCCATGCCTAGATTTTCCATGGGGAATGACACTATGTCTTTGGGTGCTCCGCTTCTCTGGAAAGTGTTGGGAGTCCTCTGTGCCTCTGATTCTGGACCACTTTCTCTGCTCCCAGATGAGGGTCCTTTCAGCCCCGAGTTCTCCAATCTAGGATCAGCCCTCTTTTCTTTCTCTCACTCTTACTTCGCCTACAAGAGGCACTTCTTTCATTTCCCTGGAGATTCCCTAAGCTCACTATCATGTTCCCTCATTCTGCCTTCTCTCTTAGAATTTGCGTCCTTATTTTCTAGGCTTGGTCTTCCTGGTCCCTAATTGGATCCTCCACTTCTGCCATGTTCCCGGACTTGCATCCAGTCTCCTGCCAATCTTCTCTTCAGGAGTTCTTAGGTGATTTTATCTTTATCAGTTTTATCTCTGTGGTTCGAGACTCTCTGATATCTTCTATGTTTTCTGATGTAGAGGGAGTATACAGGCCGCTGCTTTCAACCCCGCATCGGGGGTGTTCAATGTAGAGGTTTCACTCTGATTGCCTAGCCGTAATCATTCCTTCTTTCTTTACCTGGGCATCAATTGATTCTTTCATCTTTGCATTGGATCTATGTCTCTGTCACCTCTCTGTATTCTTTAAACTCATTCTGTTTTCTAACCTGAGGGTAATTTTTTTAGGAAGAAGAGATCCGTGAATGACCCAGGGCTGGCCCTTAATGTTTGTTGAGTGCAATATGCGTGTGTGTGTGTGTGTGTGTGTGTGTGTGTGTGTGTGTGTGGCATGCTTGCCATCTGCTCTTTGTGTAGTGGATGACCTGTCCTGAGGCCAGTCATTTGCAGTGCCTCTCCTTTCCTGCCCTTTTGTGTTTTTAGGGTCCGGCCTTACTATGCTGAGGTGTACCTGGTGGGCTCTGGTGTGCCTGTGAAAGGAGAAATTCCTCCAACTCAGCAGAACGCAGGCCTGCAGAATGCTGTGTTCAGAAGAGAACATGTGGTCAAAGATTTCTTCTCGTCTCCTATGGGAGAATCTGTTCTCCTTGGACTAAGCATCTTGGACTGAGGTTGGCAGTCCTCCAGGCGTTCCACAATTGGGATTTCATGTTGACTGGCTTGGCAGCCTATGTCCTCAACTACCGGTCTTGGCCCGTAGATCTCTCTTGATGCTGCTGTTGTGATAGCCCAAAAATTATTATGTCCACATTAAGACATCTCGAATAACACTGATGTACTCTATTCACTGATGCACTCCCAAGACTCACCATCTTCCCACTGCATCTCTTAGTATATTGTCTTTGATCATTGTCTCCTTGCTGTCTGCTTCCGGTTGCTTGTTGGTGTCCTATGCAGGAAAAAGATGATGTTCTTTCAGGTCGATGTCTGCCAAGCCTGCTGATATGAAAATTTCAGCCCTCAACACTGTGTTTTCAAGTACTCTTGCCCTTCACACACTCGGTATGTCACAGTCAACAACACTGGGAAACAGGTTCCTTGTGGGTTCCCAGTGTGCCTCTCTCTCCTGTGCCTTGGTCCTCTGCATAGACTCCAAACCCTCTGATACACGAACCAACATATTCTCCCCTGAGGCATGTCTCCAACCTTCTCCCAGCATCTCTGCAACTTCCGTTCTTTTTCACTGTGGTGTTTACCTTGTAGGCTTTAGGTTAATTTCCACCACACTGCAGTTTTGTGGTCATCTTCCTGTTGCCTTCATGGCTGAAGACAAGCATGGGTTTATTAGACACTACTACCATCTCAACTCCTCCATGTCACCGCAATTTGTAATGAGACATAAGGAAGAATGAATTCTTCCACTTGTCTCTTATGGCAGTCTTGCAGAGAGCATTGGACTTTGTCACATCTATCATTCTCAGAAAGACAACAAACAGACGACTCAACTAACTCATGACAATCAAGAAACATATGAAAAAGCAAGGGTATTGGGACAAACAGTATGACTCTAATGAGGAATTCAAATGGTGGTGTTTGTTGGAAGTCAGTTTTGTAATAACACGGGTTTCTTGAAGAGGACAAGAGATGACATTCCTTGCAGGAGAATTCCTGAAACTGATGGAATGTGAGTTTTTAAGGCATGTCAAATTGAATTGCTACCCACAAGAGACCGAATTCCATTCTCTCATATTTTAATAATAATTGTGATGTGAAACACACAGACCACACACACATTAACACATGCACATGAACACAGACATGAACAAAAACAAAGATAAGACATGCAAAAGATGGGGAAGAAGCGAGGAATGATACCAATGAAGCAACCCCAAGAAAATACCATATAGATGAAGGCAAATAGAATCCAAGTGAGAAGCCAACCGAAATGAGAAAGTGAACTATTACCTATCATTAATACATTCAGTACTCAGGACTAAAGTCTCCCATCAATACAAACAGTTTGGAAGAGTGGTTGAAATACCAAATAAAAAAAAAAAAAGTGTTAGGAAAGATCCATAAGAAAACAACAGGTATTAAATAAGCTCGTCCTTCTGATGCCCATAGGAGATTTCCGTCGACTATAAAGATACTCATAGCTTGCATGTGAAGAAATTGGGAAGACATAGGTTATGCTATTCCCAAGGAGAAGAGAGCCAAAGTGTTTGTGCCTAAGTCAGCGAGAGTGATCTTATGCCTTCGAGAGACAAAAATAAGCAGAAGGTGTTTTGTCATGATGGAGCATCAAAACATCAGAAAGAGTGAAAAACTGCCAACATATATACCAGAACATGGCTGTATCTAAACGTTGGAAGCATTTGAACAGGAGGAAGGAAGATGGGGACTTTACCAATATTGTTGGGGTCTATAATATCCACGTTAAGCACAGCACAGATCAACTGGATGGAAAGGTGCTAAGGAATAACAGACGTCCACATGGGCTCTCGAGACCACCTGATCGTTGGAGATCCATGAGTAAGATTGCGTCTCTGAGGACAGTAAGATATGTTCTTCCCAGCAGCAGACCTAACTTTTCCTATCGTAGGTGTTGAGCTCGAGTCCAAATCCAGTCATAATTCATGGAAGAGAAGTCAAAACCTATCCTGTGCACTTATGATAACGAAGGTATGAAAACAGGAAGATATCACTTTCATATTGGAAATACAGCCAGACGCTAAAGTTGTAAAACAAAACAAACTCATGAACTAGCAATGAATGCAAGAAAGAAAATCCAAAGGAAAAGAAGAAAGTGCCATGATCGAAGGAATTCTAAGAAACTTAGAGGATGATGCCAAAACATTTTATGGGGAAACCATATAGGGTTAAATGCATGCATTTCCAAAATTTAAAAACACCGAAAAAGTCACCTACCAGGACGACTGAAGGAACAGAATGAAGATAAACCGAACTCCAAAGGTAACAGAAAAATTGAAATCATACATGTGATTATCAAAATTAAGGAAATATAAACAAACCAATAGGAAAAAAAATCAGGAGATCCCACACTTCGGTTTGAAAACTAGAACAAACCGTCTAAGCCATTCCTGGAAACACAGGGAGACAAGCACACAGCTGACAGTATGAAACCAAATGACCAGTGGTAGAAATCTAAAAAGAATAACCTAAGAGGCACATCCACGCCTTTATACTAGCAAATCCAAGAACTGAGTGAAAAGGATAAATTCCGAGACACATAGAAACATCCAAGATTAGGTCAGGAAACCTTCAAAATCTCAGCTCTCTAGTAGTGACTGAAGCATTTGAAGCAGTAATCCAACACCTGCAAACCTACAGAAGGCCAGGTCCAAGTCATTTTCCTGGGGCACTCTTCTAAGTATTTAGCGAAGGCCTTGTCATGTCCTCTCATCGATTCCAGAGAGGGAAGAGGTGGGTAGACTCTAATTCACAAGGATAAAGACCTAATTCAGAGAATGACATTTTAGGAATTCAATCCCATGTCATTTCAATAAGGAAAGATATCAAAAAATATAATGCTTTCCTTTTCTCCTTGTGACTTCCTTTGGTATTCAGAGGGCGGGATGTTTTCCTCTGAATTTTTGTTGTTGTTGTTGTTGCTGTTCTGTTGAAAAAGCCTGCCTATCATCCATCATCCGTTATTGACAGAGTATTCACGGATGCTTTAGTTGCTTTTACGTCCTAGTGCTCCTCCTAATATATGCCACATTTCCTGACCACCCATTAAGCAGTTTTCTTTTCTGTAAACCTCAGCTTGGTTCTCAGTGTCCTGAGTCACTCCTGGTGGGTCTCCTTCTCTAACTTATTCCACTTCAGTTTTTCCTTACTTTACTAAGGGCCAAGGTATTCCTCCCGAGGCACATTGAGGGAAGCCATATGATATTTCCCTTTCTCTGCTTGCATTTTCCATTTCCCATCAGCCAGGCATGGGGCCTTCATGTCATTGCAAGGTCCAGGGGTTCATTCAATTAGGCAGTTGAGTAATACTGTGGTGCCAAAATGAACCCAAACTTCCTGATACACTAGTCCTTGCAAGGGCATTGTGGCTCACTCCAAAGGTCTGCTCGAATGAGCCTTGCAAGCCATCAGTATAGGCCGTCCCTTTCCTTCTGACTAAAGAGACTTGTTCAACATGTCTATACTCGTTACCCCAACAAGTACAGTTAACTAATGATGACGACGGTTGCAGTCAAGGCCTCTTCCTTAAGAATTAGCTCTGATGCAGAATGTCATTCTCCTCGAAGACTTTGCAAAGTTTGTTAAGTTAAAGCCGGGTAGACAGAAGACAAATCCCTAGGCCGCGTGTTTTAGAACACTAGGAGACAAGGCCACAGACGGCACCATATATCGATGCCCTCACCTTTTTCCACGAAAAGGGACTTTCCGCCCTTTAGTCATCACTGACGCATAGGCTAACGACGCTGACAAAGTACGCTCTCTCCCACAGGATGACAAACCCCACCTGGAGCTCTCATACCCATGAGCCCTCACCGTATCTTGAAATCTCTAGAAATTGTAGTGGAAATAGGACATCTTGCTGTCTCAGGGGATATGTTGGCCTAAAGGAAGAAATACTGAATGTCATTTTCTTTCCACATTTTCTCTAGAAAGAGGAAGTGGGACATTATCCCACTAGACAACCTGAGTTCTTGTTCAGGCTCAGAGGGCTCCTGTTCTGTCCTTCCCGGGGCTTCATTCCTAAAGCTATAGGACACCAATTCATGGGAGAGGGACAGCTAATTCAGTGAAGCCAGCATCTGTGATGTCACAAAGCTTTGAGATCATAGCAACCACTCCTCATCAACCCATGCCTGATCACGACACTAGGCTAGAGTATTCATGGGTGTGCTAAGAGGACCTCAAGCCGTCCCTAACCACTGGACCTGCCTAGGTCCCTCAAAAAGGTAGTTTGCGAAGTGAGTCGGTGTCACATTCTCCATGGCACAATTTGTAGTGTGTGGTCGTGACTGTCAGCACCAACCCTCTGGATTCCGGAGAACGGCAAGCATCCATTATACCATCTTAGCCATGACAGGCCAAGAAACAATCATACCGCCAGCAAAACCTCAGGGGAGGAAATACGAGCCCTGTGCAAGGGTGAGGCCTTTACACCCAAATTCGGAGCTCCTGAACAGGAAAAGGGCCACCCAAGGAAATCTCAAAGTAAACCCATGGAACAGTGCCAAAGGCATGTCTAGATTCTTTCACAAGAATCTTCACAGCGAGGACAGCAGTACCTCGAGCTTCTCCAGAAATGGTGCGAAAAAGGCATCCCCATCTTCCAATACCATGCATCCAAGGCAGAATCTACACCCTAGAACCTTAGTCCAGGATGGACTCATGTACTTGGAGTCCATAGGAGCCAACGGAGAGAGTGTTGGAAGAGACCCTTAGCCCAAGTGAAGCCATCTGAAAGACATCCGTGCCCGTTTCAGGAAGACAATTTGTATGTCCAAAAGGACGCATTGAAGAGGATTCGAATGTGGAAGAACCTGGAGTACCCCCTCAGGGTGGAGCAGCTACCCTTTGTGGAACTGCATGGAGATGTGGCAGCACCAGCCTGCCTTCACCTCTCATGACCATCACCCATTGACTTCATGCGATAAGCAAACAGTGCCTCTTGTGGAAGATGGGCATGTTCCAATGGCGCCCCGAGAGGATGGACAATGTGTCAACACGGGGTCAGTACAGCACGACAGACATCGGATGCTGCAGGTTGGTGAGGAGATCCAGGATGACAAAGAACAGGAGAATTAACAAGGAGCTCTGAGCGACAGTCGGGCATTTTAGGATGGTGGGAGGCTCTCTGTACCTGGCTGCCCTCCATAGGAAGCTAGGTCAAAATTCAATAAAACATCCTCAGGCCTCAGTCAATTATTGTGCACTGGTTTTGTTTTGTTATATTGTCCAACGATGCGCATGCTCGTATTGGACAGAAAGGCATAGAAATCTCAGTCAGGGGGTGGAGCTGGAGAGGGAGAAGCTTACTTGAGACCAGATTCAATGCCTAGACCCAGGAATCATGAGTTAATATGAAGGCCGCCTCTGAACTGATGGACACATCCAGGGACCAAACCATTGTCCTCTGAAAACCTCCTGGTTCTAGACAAGAACTGCTGCTCTGTCATTGTTCAGAAATGCAGGGGATAAAGATTTTGGCTTTGGATTGTGTTGCTTGAGCTATCCGGCCTGCTTCTAGAGCTGGTATAGCTTTTCTTCTTGAAGTCAGTGACTGGGCTATGAACAAACTATTTCCGATTCCTATTTGCCTAAAGAGAATACCTCCATGCCTAGATTTTCCAAGGGGAATGGAACTATGTCTTTTGGTGCTCTGCTTCTTTGGAAGGTGATGGCAGTCCTCGGTGCCCCTGATTTTGGACCTCTGTCTCTGCTCCCAGATGAGGGTCGTTTTCAGCCCCAATTTCTCCAATCTACGTTCAGTGCTCTTTTCTTTCTCTCACTCTTACTTCTCCTACAAGAGGCACCTCTTTCATTTCTGTGAAGATTCACTAAGCTCAATTTCATGTTACATCATTCTGCCTTCTTTTTTCAGGAAAAAGACGGTGTTCTTTCGTGTCGATGTCTCACAAGCCTACTGATCTGAGAACTCCAGCCCTCAAGACTTGTGTTGTCAAGAACTCGTGCCCTCCAGACCCTCTGCATGTCACAGCTAACGGAAATTGTAAACAGGTTTCTTGTGTGTTCCCAGTGTGTCCTGCTCTCCTGTGCCTTTGTCCTCTGCATGGGCTCACGGCCCTCTGATCCACTAAACAACCAAATCTCCCCTGACCTGAGCCATGTCTCCAAATTCTCCCATCATCTCTGCGACTTCTGTTCTCTTTGGCTGTGGAGTTTACCTTGTAGGCTTCAGGTTAATTTCACCCCATTGCAGTTGTTGTTGACATCTTCCTGTTGCCTTCATGGCAGAATACAAGCATAAAGTTATGAGACACTTCTACCATTTCACTATCCTCCATGTCACCGCAAATTCAGTACTGAGACATAAGCAAGAATGAATTATTCCACTTGTCTCATATGGCAGTGTTGCGGAGAGCATTGGGCTTTGTCACATCTATCATTCTCAGAAAGACAACAAACAGAGGATTTCACTCCCTCATGACAGTCAAGAAACATATGAAAAAGCAAGGGTATTGGGACAAACGGTACGACTCTAATGAGGAACTCAAATGTTTGTGTTTGTTTGAAGGCAGTTTTGTGAGAACACGTGTTTCTTGAAGAGGACAAGAGATGACATTCCTTGCAGAAGATTTTCCTGAAATGGATGGAATGTGAGGTTTCAAAGCATATCAAATTGAATTGCTACCCATAAGAGACCAAATTCCTACCTCTAATATTTTAATAATAACTGTTATATGAAACATACACAGACCAATACACATTAAAACATTCACATGCACACACAAGAACACACAAAAACATAAGACATGCAAAAGATGGGGAGGAGGCGAGGAATCGTACTAATGAAGCAACAGCAAAGAATATACCATAAAGGGGAAAGGATAATAGAATCCAAGTGAGAAGCCAACTGAAATGAGAAAGTTAACTATTACCTATCAATAATTCATTCAGTATTCAGGATTAAAGTCTCCCGTCAATACAAAAAGTTGGTAAGAGTGGTTGAAATTCCAAAACAAAACAAAACAAAACAAAACAAAAAAGGTAGAAAGGATCCACAAGAAAACACATATATTAAAAAAGCTCGACCTCTGTTGCCCATAGGAGATTTTCTTCAACTATAAATATACTCATACCTTGCAAGTGAAGAAATTGGGAAGACGTAGCTTATGCTCTTGCCAAGGAGAAGAGAGCCAAAGTGTTTGTGCCTAAATCAGCGAGAGTGATTTTATGCCTTCGAGAGACAAAAGATTAGCGGAAGGTGTTTTGTCTTGATGGAGCATCAAAACAACAGAAACCTGGAAGAATTGCCAACATATACACCACGAACAAGGGTGTATCTAAACGTTGAAAGCCTATGAACAGACAGGAAGAGAGATGGTGACTTTAATCCAATACTGTTGGGAACTATGATATCGACGATAAGCACAGGACAGAACATCTGGATGGGAAGGAGATAAGGAATAAAAGACGTTCACATGCGCTCTCAAGACAACCTGAACTTTGAGGATTAATGAGTAAGATTGCGTCTCTGAGGACAATAAGATATGTTCTTCCCACGACAGACCTAACCTTGTCTATCCCAGGTCATGGGTCGAATCCAAATCCAGTGGTAATGCATGGAAGAGAAGTCAAAACCATCCTGTGCTCTTATGATCACAAAGGTATGAAAACAGGAAGATATCACCTTCAAATTGGAAATGCACATATTGGGAAGCAATGTGATATTTCCCTTTCTCTGTTTGCCTTTTCCATTTCCCATCAGCCAGGCATGGGGCCTTCATGTCATTGCAAGGTCCAGGGGTTCATTCAATTAGGTGGTTGAGTTATACTGTGGTACCGAAATGGACCCAAACTTCCTGATTCACTAGTTCTTCCCAGGGCATTGTGGCTCACTCCAAAGGTCTGCTCGAATGGGCCTTGCAAGCCGTCGGTATAGGCTGTCCCTTTCCTTCTGACTAAAGACACTTGGTCAACATGTCTATACCCGTTACCACAACAAGTACAGTTAACTAATGATGACGACGGGTGCGGTCCCGGCCTCTTCCTTAAGAGTTAGCTCTGATGCAGAATGTCACTCTCCTCGAAGACTTTGCAAATGTGTTTCAGGGAAAGCCAGGTCGACAGAGGCCTAATCCCTTAGCCTCATGTTTCAGACACTAGGAGACGAGGCCACAGACAGCACCATATATCTATGCCCTCACCTTTCTCCTCGAAAATGGACTTTCCATCCCTTATCAACACTGACCCATAGGCAAAGAAGCTTGCAAAGACCGCTCTCACCCACAGGATGACAATCCCCATGGTGAGCTGCTCATTGCGAGGCCTCACTGTTTCTTGATATCTCTAGAAATTGTAGTGGAAATAAGTGACCTTGCTGTCTCTGGGATATGTTGGCCTAAAGGCAGGTATACTGAATATCAATTTCTTTCTTCTTTGTGTCTAGAAAGGGGAAGTGGGACATACACCCACAAGACAAGCTGAGTTCTTGACCAGGCTCAGAGGGTTCTTGTTCTGTCCTTCAGGGGCTTCCTAACTAAAGTCATAGGACACTAATATCATCGTAAAGCGAAAGCTGCATCAGTGAAGCCAGCATCTGTGATGTCACAAAGCTTTGAGGTCATAGCAACCACTACTCATCAACCCATGCCTGATCACTACACTTGGCTGGAGTAATCATGGGTGGGCCAAGAAGACACCACTGTCCCAAATCGATGGAGCTGCCTGGCTCTCTCACCAAGGCATTTTGCGAAGCGAGTTGGTGTCACCTTCTCCAAGGCCCAATTCGTAGTGTTTGGTCGTGACTGTCAGCACCAGCCCTCTGTAATTCGAAGAAAGGCACGAATCCCTCATTCCATCAGAGCCACGACAGGCCAAGGAACAATCAGACCAAAAGCAGCAGTCTCAGGGGAGGAAATCCGAGCCGTGTGCAAGGGTGAGGCCCTCCCACGCAATCACGGAGCTCTGAAGAGGAAAACGGACACCCAAGGAAAGCTCAAAGTGAACCCCCGCAACTGTATCAAAGACATGTCTGGAATCTTCCACAGCGAGGACACAAGTACCTCAAGCGTCTCCAGAAATGGTGTAACAAGGACTCCCAATCTTCCAAAATGACCATGCATCCAAGGCAGACACTACAACCTAGAACCATAGGTCCAGGATGGACTCAAGTTCTTGGAGTCCACAGGAGCCAACGGAGAGCCTGTTGGAAGAGACCCATAGCCCAAGTGAAGCCATTTGAAATACTTTCATGCCCGTTTCAGGAAGACAATCTGTATGTCCAAAAGGACAATTGAAGAGGTTTTGAATGTGAAGAACCTGGAGCACTCCATCAGGGTGGAGCAGCTACCCTCTGTGGTACTGCATGGAGATATGGCAGCACAAGCCTGCCTTCACATTCATGACAATTCCCACATGGTTTCATGCGATAAGCAAACAGTGCCTCTGGCAGAAGATGGGCACTTTCCAATGGAGCCCGAGAGGATTCACAGTGTGTCAAAAAGGGGTCAGTACAGCGCGACAGCGGATGCTGCAGGTTATTTAGGAGATCCAGAAACATAGAACAGGAGAATGAACAAGGGAAATCTAAGCGAAGGTCAGGCATTTTAGGATGGTGGGGGGATCTCTGTACCTGGTTGCCCTTCTTAGGAACCTAGGTCTAAATTTAATAAAACATCCTCTGGCCCCAGTCAATTATTGTGCACTGGTTCTGTCTTTGTTATCTTGTCCAATGATGCGCATGCACGTATTGGACAGAGAGGCAGAGAGATCCCAATCCGGGGGTGGAGCTGGAGAAGGAGAATCTTACTTGCCCCTGATCAGAGAACCTACAGGAGACAATGCCAAGACCCTGGAATCATCAACTCAACAGAACGCAGGGCTGCATAATGCTGTGTTCAGAGAGACATGTGGCCAATGCTTTCTTCTCGTCCTATATGGGAGTATCTTTTCTCCTAGACAAAGCATCTTGGACTGAGGAAAGCAGTCCGCCAAGTGTTCCACGGTTGGGATTTCGTGTTGGCAGGGTAAACATCCAATGTCATCAACTACCTCTCTTGGCCAGTAGCTCTGTCTTGATGCTGCTAGTGCGAGAGCCCAAACTTTTTATGTACACATTGAGACATCTCCACAAACAATGCCTTTCACGGATGCACTCCCAGGACTCACCATCTTCCCACTGCGTCTCCTGATATTGTCTCTGATCATTGTCTCCAGGCTCCTGCACCTGCTTGCTTGTTGTTGTCCTATGAGGGAAAGGACGGCGTTCGTTCGATTCGATGTCTGCCAAGCCTGCTGAGCTGAAAACTCCAGCCCTCAAGACTTGTGTTGTCAGGAACTCGTGCCCTTCAGACCCTCAGCGTGTCACAGCAAAGGGATCTGGGTGACAGGTTAGTTGTGGGTTCTCAATGTGCCCTGCTCTCCTGTGCCTTTACCCTCTGCATGGGCTCACGGCTCTCTGATCCACAAACCAACCAAATCACCCCTGAGCTATGTCTCCTACCTTCTCCCATGATCTCTGCAACTTCCGTTCTCTTTCGCTGTGGAGTTTACCTTGTAGGCTTCAGGTAAAAATCGACCCCATTGCAGTTGTTGTGGTCATCTTCCTGTTGCCTTCATGGCTGAAGACAAGCATGAGGTTATTAGACACTACTACCGTCTCACTGTCCTCCATGTCACTGCAAATTCATATTGAGACATAAGCAAGAATGAATTCTTCCACTTGTCTCATATGGCAGTGTTGCAGAGAGCATTGGGCTTCATTTCAATAAGGAAAGGTAATAAAAAATATCATTCTTTCCTTTTCTCCCAGTGAATACCTTTGGTTTTGAGAGGGCCAGATTGTTTTCCTCTGAATTTATGTTGTTGTTGCTGCTGTTCTGTTGAGAATGCCTTCCTATCATCCATCATCCGTTTTTGACAGAGTATTCATCGATGCTTTAGTTGCATGTACATCGTAGTGCTCCTCCTAATATATGCCACAAGTCCTGAACACCATTAGGCAGTTCTAATTTCTGTAACCCTCAGCTTGGTTCTCAAATTCCTGAGTCACTCCTGGTGGGTCTCCATTGCTGACTTCTTCCCCTTAATTTTTTCCTTCTTTTACTAAGGGTCAAAGTATTCCTCCAGAGGAACATATTGTGGGAAGCCATATGATATTTCCCTTTGTCTGCTTGCCTTTTCCATTTCCCATCAGCCAGGCATTGGACATTTATGTCAAGGCATGTTCCAGGGGTTCATTCACTTCAACTGCTTAGGAATCCTGTGGTGCCGAAATGGACCCAAACTTCCTCATCCACTAGACCTTGCCAGGGCATTGTGGCTCACTCCAAAGAACTGCTCGAATGGGCCTTGCAAGTCGTGAATATAGGCCGTCCCATTCCTTTTGACTAAAGAGACTTGGTCAACATTTCTATACCCGTTAACACAACAAGTACAGTTAAATAATGATGACAACGGCTGCGGTCCAGGCCTCTTCCTTAAGTGTTAAGTCTGATGTAGAATATTACTCTCCTTGAATACTTTGCAAAGGTTTTTAAGCAAAAGCCAGGTAGACAGAGGCCTCATCCCTTAGCCGCGTGTTTCAGAACACTAGGAGACGTGGCCACAGACGGCACCATATATCGATGCCCTCATTTTTTTACTCGAAATGGGACTTTCCGTCCCTTAGTCATCACCTAACAAAGGAAAAAGACGTTGAGAAAGAACGCTATCACCCACAGGATGACGAACCCCACGGAGAGCTGATCATAGACACGAGGCCTCACCGTTTCTTGAGATCTCTAGAAATAGTAGTGGAACTAGGACAGATTAATGTCTGCCCGGAAATGGTGGCCTAAATGAACGTATACTAAATGTCATTTTCTTTCCTCTTAGGCTCTAGGAAGGGAAAGTGGGACATTATCGCGCCAGATAACCTGAGTTCTTGTTCAGGCTCAGAGGGCTGTTGTTCTTTCCTTCCCGGGGCTTCCTACCTAAAGCCATAGGACACCAAAGTCATGGGAGAGGGACAGCTGCTTCAGTGAAGCCAGCACCTGTGATGTTACAAAGCTTTGAGTTCGTAGCAACCACTCCTCATCAACCCTTGCCTGATCAGTACATTTTTCTATAGTAGTCATGGGTGGGCAAGTGGACCAGAAGTCGTCCCAAACCACTGCAGCCACCTGGGTCTCTTACCAAGGCAGTTTGTGAAGCGAGTTGGTGTCACCTTCTCCATGGCCCATATCATAGAGTTTGCTCGTGATTTTCAGCACCAGCGCTATGGACTACGGAGAAAGGCAAGCATCCCTCATTCCATCAGGGCCACTCAATGAAAGCTCAAAGTGAACCCCTGCAACCATGCCAAAGACATGTCCGGATCTTCCACAGCAAGGAACGAGACCTCGGGGCTGGTGTTGCTTGAGCTATCCGGCCTGCTCGATAGCTGGTATAGCTTTTCCTCTTGAAGTCAGTGACTGGGCTATGGAAAAACTATTCACCCATGACTATTGCCAAAAGATATTCTTCCATACCTAGATTTTCCAGGGGGAATGACACTATGTCTTTTTGTGCTCTGTTGCTGTGAAAGGAGATGATAGTCCTCTGTACCTCTGATTCTGGACCTCTGTTTCTGCTCCCAGATGAGGGTCATTTTCGACCCTGATTTCTCAAATCCATGTTCAGTCCTCTTTTCTTTTTCTCACTTTTACTCTCCTACAAAAGCACCTCTTTAAATTCCTTGGAGATGATGATTTCCTAAGCTCAGTATCATGTTCCATCATTCTGCCTTTTCTCTTAGAATTTGCTTCCTTATTTTCTAGGCTTATTCTTCTCATTCACTATTTGGATCTTCCAATTATGCCATGTTCCCGTACTTTGCATCCAGTCTCCAACCAATCTTCTCTTCAGGAGCTCTTTATGTTCTTTTATCTTTATCAGTATTATCTCTGTGGTTCGAGACTCTCTGATATCTTCTATGTTTTCGGATGGACAGGGAGTATCCAGGCCGCTGCTTTCAATACACCACCAGGCGTATTCTATATAGAGGTTTCACTCTAATTGCCTAGCCGTGATCATTTCTTGTTCTTTTTTTCTTGGCATCAATTGATTCTTCCATTTTTTGTTTGGATCTATTTCTCTGTCTACGATCTGTATTCGAAAAATGCATTCTGTTTTCTAAACTGAGGATAATTTCTTTAGGAAGAAGAGATCCTGGAGTGACCACGGTCTAGACTTTAAGGTTTTTCGAGTGTGTGTGTTGTTTGTATGTACGTGTGTGTGTTTGTGTGTGCATTTGTGGCATGCATGCTATCCACTCTGTTTTGGTTGACTCTGTCCTTGAGGTCAGTCATTTGTAGTGTCTCTCCTGGCCTGCCGTTTGATGTGTTTGGTGTCCAGGCTGAATATGCTGAGGTTTACCTCGTTGGGCTCTGGTGTGCTTGTGAAAGGAGACATTCCACCAACTCAGATGAATGCAGGCATGCAGAATACTGTGTTCAGAAGACAGCATGTGGTCAAGGCTTTCTTCTTGTCCCCTATGGGAGAATCTGTTCTTCTAGGACTAAGCAATTTGTACTGAGGAAGGCAGTCCTCCAAGTGATCCACGGATTGGATTTTGTGTTGGCAAGCTAGGCAGCAAATGTCCTCACCATCCTTCTTGGCCAGTAAATTGGTCTTGATTTGGTGGGTGCGATAACCCAAAATTTATTATGTCCCCATTGAGACATCGCCACGAACACTGCATTTCACAGGATGCACTGACAGGACCCACCATCTTCACACTGCGTCTCCTGGTATTGTCTCTGATCATGGTCTCCAGGCTGTCTGCACCTGGATGCTTGTTGGTGTCCTATGCAGGAAAAAGACGGTGTTCTTCCGAGTTGATGTCTGCCAAGCCTGTTGATCTGAAAACACCCACCGTCAAGCCTTGTGTTGTCCAGAACTTGTACCCTTCAGACCATGTGCACTTCACAGCCAATGGCACTAGGAAACAGGTTCCTTCTGGCTTCCCAGTGTGCCCTGCTCTCCTGTGCCTTTGTCCTCTGGATGGGATCACTGCACTCTGATTCACGAACCACCCTAATCTGCCATGAGCAATATCTCCCACCTTCTCTCATAGACTCTGTGACTACCTTTCTCTATCTCTGTGGACTTTACTTTGTAGGCTTCAGGTAAATTTCCACTCCGTTGCAGTTGTTGTGGTTATCTTCCTGTTGCCTTCATAGTTGAAGACAAGCTCGAGGTTATTAGACACTACTACCATCTCAATGTCCTTCAAGTTACCGCAAATTCTTACTGACACATAAGCAAGAATGAATTCCTCCACTTCCCTCATGTGGCAGTGTTGTGGAGAGCAATGGGCTTCCTCACATCTATCATTCTCATAAAGACAACAGACCATTTCACTCCCTCGTGACAGTCACGAAATATATGAAAAAGCAAGGGGTATAGAGAAAAAAAATAATACTCTAATGAGTCACCCAAAATATGGTGTTTATATAAAGGAAGATTTGTGAGAATACATGTTTATTGGAGAGGACAAGAGATGATATTCCTTGCAGGGGTTGTTCCTGAAACAGATGGAATGTGAGTTTTCAGGGCATGTCAAATTGAATTGTTATCCATAAGAGACTGAATTCCTATCTTGAAATTTAATAGTAAGTGTATGTGAAACACACACAGACCACACACACATTAACACATGCACATGCACACACACACACGAACACACACAGAGAAGATACGCAAAAGATGTGGAGGAAGTGAGATCGTACTAATGAAGTGACCACAAAGAAAATACCATAAGGGAGAAAGGCAAAGAGAATCCTAGTCAAAAACCAATAGAAATAACAAAGTGAACTACTTACCTATCAAAATTTCATTCAGCATTCAGGATTAAAGTCTCCCAAAAAACCACTTTGTAGAAGTCGTTGAAATTACAAAAAAAAAAAAAAAAAGACAGAAAAGATCCATAAGAAAACAACAAATATTAAACAACTCGACCTCTGTTGCCCATAGGAGATATCCTTCGGCTATAAAGATACACATAGCCTGAAAGTGAAGAAATTAGGAGGATGTAGGTTATGCTATTGCCAAGGAGAAGAGAGCCAAAATGATTGTGCCTAAGGCAGCTAGAGGTATTTTATACGTTTGAGAGACAAAAGATTAGCAGAAGGTGTTCTGTCTTGATGGAGCATCCAAACATCAGAAACCTGGATAATTGCCCACATATACACCACGAACATGGGTGTATTTAAACGTTGGAAGCCTATGAACAGACAGGAATAGAGATGCTGTCTTTAATCCAATATTGTTCATGACTATGATATGCACGTTAAGCTCAGGACAGATCATCTGGATGCAAAGGTGGTAAGGAATAACAGACGTCTCCATGGGCTCTCTAGAATACCTGAACTTTGGGGATCCATGAGTAAGATTGTGTCTCAGAGAACAATAAGATATGTTCTTCCCAGGGGCATACCTAACTTTGTCTATCCCAGGTCATGAGCTCAAGTCCAAATCCAGTCATAATTCAGGGAAGAGAAGTAAAAAGCTATCCTGTGCACTTATGATCATGAAGGCATGAAAACAGAAAGATATTACGTTCAAATTGGAAATACAGACAGACACTAAAAGTTGGAAAACACAACACACTCATGAACGAGCAATGAATGCAAGAAAGTAAATCCAAAGGAAAATCAGAAAGAGCCATGAAATGGAACGTCAAGAAACTCATGGGATGATGCCAAAACATTTTATGGGGAAACCATATAGGGTTAAATGCGTGCATTTCCAAAACTTAAATACACCAGGAAAAAAAAAAAAAGCAACCTAACTGGATGCCTGAAGGAACAACAACAAGAAGAACTGAATTCCAGAGTTAAGAGAAAAAATGAAATCATACATATGATTATCAAATTAAAGAAAACACAAACCAACCAATAGGAAAAAAAAAATCAGTAGATCTCACACTTCAGTTTTGAAAACATGAACAAACCGCAGAAGACATTACTGGGATAAAAAAGGGAGACGAACACACAGCTGAAAGTATGAAACCACATGACAACTGGTAGAAAGGAAAAAAGAATAACCAAAGAGGCACATCCACACATTTATGCTAACAAATCCAAGAACAGAGAGAAAAGGTTAAGTTCCCAGACACATAGAAACTCCCAAGATTAGGTAAGGAAACCTACAAAATCTCAGCCCTCTAGTATTGACTGAAGCATTTGAAGCAGTAATCCAACACCTGACAACACACAAAAGGCCAGGTTCAAGTCATTTTCCTTGACCACTCTTCTAGGTATATAGCGAAGGCATTGTCCTGTCTTCTCATCGATTCCAGAGACAGAAGAGGCGGGTAGACTCCAATTTACAAGGATAAAGACCCAATTCAGTTAAGGACATTTTAAGAAAACAAATCATATGCCATTTCAATAAGGAAAGATAAATAAAAAATAATTCTTTCCTTTTCTCCTTGTGCCTTCTCTTGGTTTTGAAAGGGCCAGATTATTTTCCTCTGAATTGTTGTTGTTGTTGTTGCTCTTCTGTAGAGAAATCCTGCCTATCATCCATCATCCGTTTTTGACAGAGTATTCACGGATACTTTAGTTGCATTACGACCTAGTGCTCCTCTTAATATATGCCACAACTCCTGAACACCTATTAGCAGTTCCCTCATTCCCTGCATGCGTCTCTTTTCTGTAACCCTCAGCTTGGTTCTCATGGTCCTGAGTCACTACGGGTGGGTCTCCTTTTCTGACCTCTTCCCCTTCAGTTTTCCCTTCCTTTACTAAGGGCAAAGATATTCCTCTGGAGGCATATATTTTGGGAAGCTATATGATATTTCTCTTTGTCTGCTTGCCTTTTCGATTTCACATCAGTGAAGCATGGGACTTTCATGTCAAGGCAAGGTCCAGGGGTTCATTTTCGTCCACGGCTGAGTAATACTGTGCTGCCAAAATGGGCCAAACCTTCCTTATCCACCAGTCCTGCAGGAGCATTGCAGCTCACTCCAAAGGTCTGCTCCAGTGGCCCTTGCAAGCCATCAATATAGGCCATCCCTTTCCTTCTGACTAAAGAGACTTGGTAAACATATCTATACCCATTACCACAACAAGTACAGTTAACTAATGACAACCATGGGTGCGGTCCAGGCCTCTTCCTTAGAGATAGCTCTAATGCAGATTGTCACTCACCTCAAAGAATTTGCAAATGTTTAAGGGAAAGCCAGGTAGACAGGCCCTAACCCCTTAGCTGCGTGTTTCAGAATACTAGAAGATAAGGTCACAGACAGCACCATATATCGATGCCCTCACCTTTTTCTTTGAAAAGGGGCTTCTGTCCCTTAATCATTACTGACCCATAGGCAAAAGACGCTGAAAAGGTTGCTCTCACCCACAGGATGACAAACGCCACGGATAGCTGTTGATATCCATGAGGCCTCACTGTGTCTTGATCTCTTGAAATTGTAGATTTGGCGTCTCTGGGGAAATGTTGGCTTAAGGAAGGTATACTGAACGTCATATCCTTTCCTCTTTTTCTAAAAAATGAAAGAGGGACATTAACACACAGAAACCTGGGTTCTTTCTCAAGCTCAGAGGGCTCTTATTCTGTCCTTCCCGGGGTTTCCTACCTAAAGCCATAGGACACCAAGGTCATGGGAGAGGGATAGCTGCTTCAGTGAAGCCAACATCTGTGATGTCACAAAGCTTTGATGTCATTTCAACCACTCCTCATTAACCCACACCCATCACAGTACTTGACTAGAGTAGTCTTGGGTAGGCCAAGAGGACCCCAAGCTGTACCAAACCGCTGAAGCCTCCTGGGTCTCTCACCCAGGCAGTTTATGAAGCGAGTTGATTTCACTTTCTCCATGGACGAATGCACATTGTTGGTCGAGACTCTCAGCACCAGCCCTCTGGACTCTGGAGAAACGCAAGAATCCCTCATTCAATCTTAAGCAGAATAGACCAAGAATCAATCAGACTGCAAGTAAAGCCTCAGTGGAGGAAATCCTGGCCTTTGTAAGAGTGGGCCCTTCCATTGAATCTTGGAGCTTCTGAACAGGAAGAGGGCCACCAAAGGAAATTCAAATTGAACTCCTGTAACCTTGTCAGACATGTCTGGAGTTCAACAGGGAGTACTCGAGTACCTCGAGCGTCTCCAGAAACGGTGCCAACAGACCTCCCAAACTTCCAAAATTACCATGCATCCAAGGCAGACTCTACACCCTAAGATCCAGAATGAACTCATGTATGTGGAGTCCACAGGAGCAAAAGGAGAGCATGTTGGAAGAGATCCATATCCCAAATGAAGCCATCTGAAAGACATCCGTACCCGTTTCAGGAAGACAACTTATATGACCAAAAGGGCTCATTGAAGAGGATTTGAATGTGGAAGAACCTTGAGCACTCCGTCAGGGTGGAGCAGCTACCCTCTGTCGAACTGCATGGAGATGTGGCAGCACACGCCTGCCTTCACCCTCTCATGATCATCCCCCAAATGGTTTCATGATATAAGCAAACAGTGCCTCTTACATAAGATGGGCATATTCTAATATAGCCAGGAGAGGATGTACAATGTGTCAACAAGGGGTCAGTGCAGCGCAACAGACAGCGGATGCTGCAGGTTGGTGAGGAGATCCAGGAAGACAAAGAACAGGAGATTGAACAAGGGAGCTCCGTGAGAAGGTCGGCCATTTTAGGATGGTGGGAGGTTCTCTGTACATGGCTAACCTCCATAGAAACCTAGGTCCAAAATCAATAAAACATCCTTTGGCTCCAGTCAATTATTGTGCCTGTTTTTTTTTTTTTTAACTTTTTATTTTTTATAAACATATATTTTTATCCCCAGAGGTACAGGTCTGTGAATCACCAGGATTACACACTTCACAGCACTCACCAAAGCACATACCCTCCCCAATGTCCATAATCCCACCCCCTTCTCCCAAACCCCCTCCCCCCAGCAACCCTCAGTTTGTTTTGTGAGATTAAGAGTCACTTATGGTTAGTCTCCCTCCCAATCCCATCTTGTTTCATTTATTCTTCTTCTGCCCTATGACCCAGCAATTGCACTATTGGGTATTTACCCTAAAGATACAAATGTAGTGATCCAAAGGGGCACATGCACCCGAATGTTTATAGCAGCAATGTCCACAATAGCCAAACTATGGAAAGAACCTAGATGTCCATCCACAGATGAATGGATCAAAAAGATGTGGTATATATACACAATGGAATACTGTGCCTGGTTTTGTTTTTGTTTTCTTGTCAATATATGCACATCCACGTATTGGACAGAGAGGCAGGGAGATCACAGTGAGGGGGTGGAGGTAGAGAAGGAGAAGCTTACTTGCCCCTGAGCAGAGAACCTGAGAACAGAGTCAATGCCAAGACCCTGGAATCATGAGTTGATCTGAAGGCCGCCTCTGAACTGATGGACACAACCCAGGACCCAACCATTGACTTCCGAATACCTCCTGTTTCTAGACAAGAACCGCTGCTCTGTCATTGTTCAGAAATACAGGGGATAATGTTTTGTCTTGGGTTGGTGTTGCTTGAGCTATCTGGCCTGCTTTGAGAGCTGGTATAGCTTTTCCTCTTGAAGTCAGTGACTGGGCTATGGACAAACTATTCTCCCATGCCTATTTGCCATAAGAGAATTCCTCCATGCCTAGATTTTCCAGGGGGAATTACACAATGTCTTTTGGCGCTCTGCTTCTGTATAAGTTGATGAGAATCACCTGTGCCTCTGATTCTGGACTTCTGTTCCTTCTCCCAGATGACGGTCATTTTCAGCCCCGATTTCTCAAATCCGTGTTCAGCCCTCTTTTCTTTCTCTCACTCTTTCTTCTCCTACAAAAGGCACCTCTTTCAATTCCTTGGAGTTGATGATTCCCTAAACTCATTGTCATGTTCCATCATTTTGCCTACTCTCAAGAATTTGCTTCCTTATTTTCTAGGCTTGTTCTTCCCGGTCACTAATTGGATCCTCTACTTCTGCCATGTTCCCGGATGTTGCATCCAGTCTCCTACCAATCTTCTCTTCAGTAGCTCTTTATGTTCTTTTATATTTTCAGTTTTATCTCTGTGGTTCGAGACTCTCTGATATCTTCTATGTTTTCTGATGTACAGGGAGTATCCAGGCCGCTTTTTTAAACCACTTAGGCTTTTTATATGTAGATATTTCACTCCGATTGCCTAGCCTGGATAATTTCTTGTTCTTTTACCTTGGCATCAATTGATTGTTCCATCTTTGCCTTGGAACTAGGTCTCTGTATTCCTCTCCATATTTGAATATCTCATTCTGTCTTCGATCCTGAGGTTAATTTCTTTATAAAGATGAGATCCCAGAGTGACCAAGGGTTGACCCTTGAGGGATTTTGGTGTGTGTGTGTGTGTGTATGTGTATGTGTATGGCATGCATGCCATCTGCTTTTGTGTACGTCTGACCCTTCCTTGAGACCAGTCAACTGTTAGGGCCCTCCTTTCCTGACGTTTGATGTGTTTTTGGTCCGGGCTGAATATGCTGAGGTTTACATAGGTGGGCTATGGTGTGCTTGTGAAAGGAGACATTCCACCAACTCAAAAGAATGCAGGCCTGCAGAATGCTGTGTTCATAAGAGAGCATGTGGTCAAGGCTTTCTTCTCATGCCCAATGGGAGAGTCTGTTCTCCGTGGACTAAGCATCTTGGACTGAGGAAGGCAGTCCTCCAAGTGTTCCATGGTTAAGATTTCATGTAGGCAGGCTTGGCAGCAAATGTCCTCACTGTCCTTCTTGGCCAATAGCTCTGTCTTGATGCTGCTGGTGAGAGAGGCCAAAATTTCTATGCCCCCATTGAGTCATTTCCACAAACAATGCCTCTCATGGAGGCAGTGCCAGGTCCCACCAACTTCCCACTGCTTCTCCTGGTATTGTCTCTGATCATTGTCTCCAGGCAGTCTGCACCTGGTTGCTTCTTGGTGTCCTATGCAGAAAAAATGTGATGTTCTTTTGAGCCGATGTCTGCCAAGCCTACTGATTTCAAAAATCTAGTCCTCACGACTTGTGTTTCAAGAACTTGTGCCCTTCAGATCCTATGCTCATAACAGCCCATAGCACTGGGATACAGGTTTCTTGTGGGTTCCCAGTGAGCCATGCTTTCCTGTGCCTTTGTCCTTTGAATGGTATCTCTGCCCTCTGATGCATGAACCACACAAATCTCCACTGAGCCATGTCTCCAACCTTCTCCCTTAGTCTCTGCGCTTTCCATTCTCTTCGCTGTGGAGATTACTTTGTAGGGTTCAGGTCAATATCCACCCCATTGCAGTTTATGTTGTCCTCTTTCTGTTGCTTTCATGGCTGAATACAAACACGAGGTTATTAGCCACTACTACCATCTCACTGTCCTCCATGTCACCGCAAATTCTTACTAAGATATAAGCCAGAATGAATTCTTCCACATGTCTCATGTGGCAGGGTTGGGAGACCATTGGGCTTCATCACATCTATCATTCTCAGAAAGAAAACAGACTGTTTGTCTCAGAAGGACAAAAACCAGAAGATTTCACTGCCTCAAGACAGTCAAGAAACATATGAAAAAGCAAGGGGTATGGGGACAAAAAATCTACTCTTATGAGGCACAAAATTTTGGTGTTTGTTTGAAGGCAGTTTTTTGAGAATATGTGTTTTTTGAAGAGGAAACTAGATGAAGTCCTTTGCAGAAAATGTTCCGAAATGAATGAAATGCAATTTTTCATGGCATCTCAAATTCTGTTGCTATCCTTAAGAGACCGAATTCTTATCTCTTGAAATTTAATTATAAGTGTTATATGAAACACACACAGACCACACACACATTAACACCTGCACATGCACACACCTGAACACACTCACAGATAAGACACGCAAAAGAGAGAGAGGAAGTCAAAATCACACTAAGGAATCAACCCCACAGAAAATACCATAAAGGGGAAATGCAAAGAGAATCCAAGTCAGAAGCCAACCAAAATGAGATGTGAACTACTTATCTATCAATAATTTATTCAGTATTCAGGATTAAAGTCTCCCGACAATACAAACACTTCATAAGAGTGCTTGAAATCACCAAAAAAAAGTGCAGAAAAGATCCATAAGAAAACAAAAATGTTATAAAGCTCGACCTTCTGTTGACAAAAGGAAATTTCCTTCGAATATAAAGATACGGGGCGCCTGGGTGGCTCAGTGGGTTAAAGCCTCTGCCTTCGGCTCAGGTCATGATCTCAGGGTCCTGGGATCGAGCCCCGCATCGGGCTCTCTGCTCAGCGGGAAGCCTGCTTCTACCTCTCTCTCTGCCTGCCTCTCTGCCTACTTGTGATGTCTATCTGTCAAATGAATAAATAAAATCTTTAAAAAAAAAAAAAAAAAAAAAAAGAATATAAAGATACATATGGCTTGAAAGCAAAGATATTGGGAAGACGTAGGATACACTATTGCCAAGGGGAAGAGAGCCAAAGTGATTGTGCCTACGTCAAATGGAGCAATTTTATGCCTCTGAGAGATAAAAGATTAGCAGAAGGTGTTTTGTCTTGATGAAGCATCCAAACACCAGAAACCGCAAATTCTTACTGAGACTTAAGCAAGAATGAACTCTTCCACATGTCTCATGTGACAGGCTAGCAGAGAGCTTTGGGCTCTGTCATATCTATCATTCTCAGAAAGAAAACAAACAGACGATTTCACTCCCTCAAGACAGTCAAGAAACATATGAAAAATCAAGGGGTATAGGGACAAACAATACAATTCTAATGAGGCACACAAAATGTGGTGTTTGTTTGAAGGCAGTTTTGTGATAATACGTGTTTATGGAAGAGTACAAATGATGACATTCCTTGCAGAAGATGTTCTTGAAACGGATAAAATGTGAGTTTACAAGGCATGTCAAATTGAATTGCTAATCTTAAGAGACCCAATTCCTACTTCTTGAAATTTAATTATAAGTTTTGTGTGAAACACACACAGACCACGCACACATTAAGACATGCACATGCACACACACACGAACACACACACAGAGAAGACACGCGAAAGAGGAGGAGGAAGTGAGAAATCGCACTAATGAAGCATCCCCAAAGAAAATACCATAAAAGGGAAAGGCACAGAGAATTTAAGTCAGAAGTCAACCGAACTGAGAAAGTGAACTTCTTACCTAACAATAATTCATTCAGCATTCAGGACGAAAGTATCCCGTCAATACAAACATTTTGTAGGTTTGGTTGAAATTACAAAAATAAAATAAAATAAAATAAAAGGAAATAAAATAAAAAGAAATAAAATCAAATAAAATAATAAAATAAACCAAAAAGAAAAAAAATGAGAATAGATCCATCAGAAAACAACAAATATTAAACAAGCTCGAATTCTGATGCCCATTGGAGATTTCTTTGGCTATAAAGAACACATAGCTTGAAAGTGACAAAATTTGGAAACGTAGGTTATGCTCGTGCCAAGGAGAAGAGAGCCAAAGTGATTGTGTCTAAGTCATCTAGAGTGATTTTATGCCTTTGAGAGACCAAAGAGAGCAGAAGTTGTTTTGTCATGATGGAGCATCAAAACATCAGAAACCTGGAAGAACTGCCAACATATATACCAGATCATGGCTGTATCCAAACGTTGGAAGCATATGAACACAGAGGAAGGGAGATGGGGACTTTAATCCAATATTGTTGGGGACTATGATATCCACGTTAAGCACAGCACAGATCATCTGGATGGAAAGGTGGTAAGGAATAACAGACGTCCACAATGGCTCTAGACCTCCTGAGCTTTGGGGATCCATGAGTAAGATTGCGTATCTGAGGAGCATGAGATATGTTCTTCCCAAAGGCATACCGAACTTTTTATATCACAGGTCATGAGCTGGAGTCCAAATCCAGGGGTAATTAATGGAAGACAAGTCAAAACCTATCCTGTGTTCTTATGATCATGAAGCTATGAAAACGGGAAGATATCACTTTCAAATTGGACATACAGCGAGACACTAAAAGTTGGAAAACACAACACGTCACAAGCTAGCAATGAATGCAAGAAAGAAAATCCAAAGGAAAAGCAGAAAGAGCCATGAACAAAGGAATGTCAAGAAACTTATGGGGTGATGCCAAAACATTTTTTGGGGAAACCATGTAGGGTTAAATGTGTGCATTTCCAAAATTTAAGAACACCAAAAAAAAAAAAAAAAAAAAGAAAGAAAGAAAGAAAAAAAAAAAAAAGAAAAGAAACCTACCTCGATGCTGAAGGAACAAGAAGAAGAAGAACCAAATTCCAAAGATAACAGAAAAAATGAAATCATACATATAGTTATCGAAATAAAGGAAATACAAACAAACCAATAGGAAAAAGAATCAGGAGATCTCACAATTCAGTGTCTTAATCATGAACAAACTGCAGAAGCCATTACTGGGATAAAACAGGGAGACAAGAACACAGCTGAAAGTATAAAACAACTTGAGAACTGGTAGAAAGGAAAAAAGAATAACCTAAGAGACACATCCAAACATTTATGCTAGCAAATCCAAGACCGGAGAGAAGAGGATAAATTATCAGACACATAGCAACTCCCAAGAATAGGTCAGGAAACCTACAAAATCTCAGCTCTCTAGTAGTGACTAAAGCGTTTGAAGCAGTAATCCAACACCTGCCAACACACAGAAGGCCAGGTCCAAGTCATTTTCCTGGGCGACTCTTCTAGGTATTGAGTGAAGGCATTGCCATGTCCTCTCATCGATTCCAGAGATGGAAGAGGCGTAGACTAGAAGTCACAAGGATAAAGACACAATTCAGAGAAGGATATTTTAGTAAAGAATCCCATGTCATTTCAATAAGGAAAGAAAATAAACAATATAATGCTTTCCTATTCTCCCTGTGACTTCCTTTGGTTTTGAAAGGGCCAGATTATTTTCCTCTGAATTTTTGTTGTTGTTGTTGCTGTAGTTGCTGTTCTGTAGAGAAAGCCCGCCTATCATCCATCCACTTTGACAGAGTATTCCCGGATATTTAGTTGCATGTATGTCCCAGTGCTCCTCCTAATATATGCCACAACTCCTGAACACCCCTTTACCAGTTCTCTTTTCTGTAACCCTCAGCTTGGTTCTCAGAGTCCTGAGTCACTCCTGGTGGGTCTCATTCTTTGACTTTTTGCCCTTCAGGGGGCAAGGTATTCCTCCCGAGGCACATATTGTGGGAAGCCATATGACATTTCCCTTTGTCTGCTTGCCTTTTCCATTTCCCATCAGCAGGGCATGGGACATTCATGTCAAGGCAAGGTCTAGGGGTTCATTTTTTTCGACGGCTGAGGAATACTGTGTTGCCAAAATGGACCGAACCTTCCTTATCCACTAGTCCTTGTAAGGGCATGCGGCTCACTCCAAAGGTCTGCTCGAATATGTCTTGCAAGTCGTCGGTATAGGCCGTCCATTTCATTCTGACTAAGAGTCCCTTAAGAGTTACCTGTGATCCTGAAGGTCAGTGTCCTCGAAGACTTTTCAAAGGTCATTAAGGAAAACCAGGGAGACAGAGCCCTAAACCCTGGCCGTGCATTTCAGAACACTAGGAGATGAGGCCACAGACTGCACTGTATATCGAAGCCCTCACCTTTTTCCTCAAAAAGGGACTTTCCAAACTTACTCATCACTGACCCATAGGCAAAAGATGCTGACAAAGGACGCTCTCACCCACAGGATGACAAAACCCACGGAGAGCTGTTGATACCCACGAGGTCTCCTGTGTCTTGAGCTCTCTAGAAATTTTAATGGAAATAGGACACCTTTCCCTATCTGGGGAAATGTTGGATTAAAGGAAGGTATACTGAACGTCATTTTCTTTCCTCAGTCTAGAAAGGGGAAGTGGGACATTAACCCCCAAGACAACGTGAGTATTTCATCAGATTCAGAGGGCTCTAGTTCTGTCCTTCCCGGGGCTTCCTACCTAAATCCATAGACCGCCAGGGTCATTGGAGAGGGACAATGCTTCAGTGAAGCCAGCATCTGTGATGTCACAAAGCTTTGAGGTAATAGCAAACACTCCTCATCAACCCACGCCAGATCACTACACTTGGCTGGAGTAGTCATGGATGGGACAAGAGGACACCAAGCTGTCCCAAAATTCTGGAGCTGCTTGGGTCTCAAATCGAGGCAGTTTCCGACGTGAGTTGGTGTCACCTTCTCCATGGCCTAGTTCTTAGTGTTTGGTCGTGACTGTCAGCTCCAGTCCTCTTGACTCCAGAGAAAGGCAAGCATCCACCATTCCATTGTAACCACGACAGGCCAAGAAACAAAGGGATCTCAAGCAAAGCCTCAGGGGAGGAAATATGAGCCCGGGACAAGGGTTAGGTCCTCCCACCCTATCACGGTGCTTCTGAACAGGAAAATGACTTCCCAAAGAGAGCTCAAAATGAACCCCCGCGACCATGCCAAAGACATGTCTGGAGTCTTCCACAGCGATCACTCGAGTACCTCGAGATTCTCCAGAAACGGTGAAAATAAGGCCTCCCAATCTTCAAAAATGACCATGCATCAAGGCAGACTCTACACCCATAACCTTAGGCCCAGGATGGACTCATGTACCTGGAGTCCACAGGAGCCAACGGAGAACATGTTGGAAGAGACCCAAAGCCCAAGTGAAGCCATCTGAAAGACTTCCGTGCCCGATTTAGGAAGAAAACTTGTATGTCCAAAAGGACGCATTGAAGAGGATTCTAATGTGGAAAAACCTTGAGCAATCCCTCAAGTTGGAGCAGCTACCCTCTGAGGAAGTGCATGGAAATGTGGCTGCACAAACCTTCCCTCACCCTCTCATGATCTTCCGCCAAATTGTTTCATGAGATAAGCAAACAGTGCCTCTTGCGGAAGATGGGCATGTTCTAATGGAGCTCCGAGAAGATGCACAATTGTCGTCAAGTGGTCAGTACAGTGTGACAGACAGCACATTCTTCAGAAAGGTGAGGAGTTCCAGAGAGACAAAGAACAGTAGAAAAAGAGGGAGCTCGAAGCGAAGGTCGGGCATTTTAGGATGTTGAGAGGTTCTCTGTACCTGGCTACCCTCCACAGGAACCTAGTTCCAAATTCAAGAAAACATCCTCTGGCACCTGTCAATTAATGTACCCTGGTTTTGTTTTGGTTATCTTGTCAAATGATGCACATGCACGTATTGGACAGAGAGGCAGAGAGACTGCAATAAGGGGTTGGAGCTGGAGAGGGAGAAGCTTACTTACGCCTGAGCAGAGAACATGAGACCAGAGTCATAGCCAAGATCCTGGAATCATGAGTTGATCTCAAGGCTGCCTCTGAACTGATGGACACAACAAGGGACCCAACCTTTGACTTCTGAATACCTCCTGGTTCTAGACAAGAACCGCTCTTCTGTTATTGTTCAGAAAAGCAGGAGATAAGGATTTTGGCTTGGTCGGGTGTTGCTTGAGCTATCCGGCCTGCTTTGAGAGCTGGTATAGCTTTTCCTCTTGAAGTCAGTGACTGGGCTATGGACAAACTATTCTCGATGCCTATTTGCCTAAAGAGAATTCCTCCATGCCTAGATTTTAAAGGGGAAAATGTTTTGGTGCTCTGCTTCTGTGAAAGATGATGGGAGTCCTCTGTGCCTCTGATTCTGGACCACTGTTTCAGCTCCCAGATGAGGGTCATTGACAGCCCCGAATCTCAAATCCATGTTCAGCCATCTTTTCTTTATCTCACTCTTACTTATCCTACAATAGGCACCTATTTCCTTTCTTTTTGGATGATGATTCCCTAAGCTCATTGTCATGTTCCGTCATTCTTCCTTCTCTCTTAGAATTTGCTTCCTTATTTTCTAGGATTTTTTCTTCCAGGTCACTAATTGGATCCTCTACTTCTGCCACGTTCCCAGTCTTTGCATCCAGTCTCCTAGCGATCTTCTCTTCAGGAGCTCTTTAGGTTCTTTATCTTTATCAGTTTTATCTCTGTGGTTCGAGACTCTCTGATATTTTCTATGTTTTCTGCTGTATAGGTAGGACCCAGGCCTCAGCTTTCAAACCCACATAGGGCGTGTTATATGTAGAAGCTTCACTCTGATTTCCTAGCCATGATCCTTTCTTGTTCTTTTTCCTTGGCATCTATTGATTCTTCCATCTTGTATTAGATCTAGATCTCTGTCTCCTCTCTGTATTCGAAATACTTATCCTGTTTCCTATCCTTTGGGTAATTTATTTAGGTAGAAGAGATCATTGAGTGACCACGGGCGGGCCCTTAAGGTTTGTCGTGTGTGAGTGTGTGTGTGTGTGTGTGTGTGTGTGATGCATGCCATCTGATGTTTGTGTTCTGGCTGACGCTGTCCTTGAGACCAGCCATCTGCAGTGGCTCTCCCTGCCTGCCATTTTGTGTGTTTGGGGCCTGGGCTGAATATGCTGAGGTTTACCTTGTTGGGCTCTGGTGTGCCTGTGAAAGGAGACATTCCACAAACTCATCAGAACGCAGGCCTACAGAATGCTGTGTTCAGAAGAGAGCATGTGGTTAAGGCATTCTTCTCGTCCCCTATGGGAGAGTCTGTTCTCCTTGGACTAACAACTTGGAGTGAGGAAGGCTGTCCCTCAAGTGTTCCACGGTTGGGTTTTCGTGTGGGCAGAGTAGGCAGCTATATCCTCACCATCCTGTATTGGCCAGTAACTCAGTCTTGATGCTCCTCCTGTGAAAGCCCAATATTTCTTATGCCGCCATTGAGACAACTCCACGAACACTGCCTCTCATGGATGCACTGCCAGGACCCACCATCTTCCCACTGCGTGTCCTGGTATTGTCGCTGAGCATAGTCCCCAAATTGTCTGCACCTGTTTGTTTGTTGGTGACCTATGCAGGAAAAACACGAAGTTTATTCGAGTTTATATCTGCCAAGCCTGCTGATCTGAAAACTCCAGCACTCAAATTTGTGTTGTCAAGAACTAGTGCCTTCAGAACCTCTTCTCATCACAGCCAATGGCACTGGGAAACCGGTGCCTGTGGTTTTTCAGCGTGCCGTGCTCTCCTGTGCCTCTGTCCTTTGCAAGGGATCACTGCCATCTGATGCATGAACCAACGAAATCTCCTATAACCCATGTCTCCAAACTTCTCCCTTAGTCTCTGCGACTACATTTCTTCTTTTTGGAGTTTACTTGTAGGCTTCCCGTCCATTTCCACTCTGTTGCAGTTGTTGTGGTCATCTTCCTGTTGCCTTCTTGGCTGAAAACAAGCACGAGGTTATTAGACACTACTACCATCTCACTGTCCTCCATGTCACCACAAATTCTTACTGAGACATAAGAAAGAATGAATTCTTCCACTTGCCTCATGTGGCAGTGCTGCGGAGAGCATTGGGCGGCGTCACATCTATCATTCTCAGAAAGACAACAGATGATTTCACTCCCTCATGACAGTCAAGAAACATATGAAAAAGCAAGAGGTATAGGGACAAACAATACGACACTAATGAGGCATCCAATCGTGATGATTGTGTGAAGGCAGTTTTATGAGAATACGTGTATATTGAAGAGGACAAAGCGCCAAGGTATTCCTTATGAGGCACATATTGTGAGATGCCATATGATATTTCCATTTTTCTGCTTGCCTTTTCATTTCACATCAGCCAGGCATGGGACATTCATGTCAAGGCAAAGTCCAAGGCATTCATTCTCTTCGACGGCCGAGGAATACAGTCTTACCAAAATGGACCAAGACTTCCTTATCCACTAGTCCTTGCAAGGGCATTGTGGCTCACTGAAAAGGTCTGCTCGAATGGGCTTTGCAAGCCATCAATATTAGCCGTATCTATCCTTCTGACTAAAGAGACATGGTCAACATGATTATACCCGTTACCGCAACAAGGACAACTAATGATGACAACGAGTGTGGTCTGGGCCTCTTCCTTAGGTTTAGCCCTGATGCAGAATGACACTCTCCTCTAAGACTTTGCAAAGGTGTGTAAGGGAAAGCCAGATACACAGAGCCTTAAACCATTAGCCGTGTGTTTCAGAAAACTAAGAGATGGGACCACAGACAGCACCATATATCTATGCCCTTACCTTTTTTCTCGAAAGGGGAATTTCCGTCCCTTAGTCATCACTGAGCCATAGGCAAAAGACGCTGAGAAAGGACGCTCTCACACACAGGATTACCAACCCCATGGAGAGTTGTTGATACCCAAGGCCTCACCGTTTCTTGAGATCTCTAAAAATTGTATTGGAAATAGGACACATTGACGTCTCTGGGAAAATGTTGGCCTAAAGGAAGGTATAGGGAACATTATTTTCTTTCCACTTTTTCCAGAAAGGGGAGGTGGGACACTAACCCACAAGACAACCTGTGTTCTTGATCAGACTCAGAGGGCTCTTGTTCTGTCCTTCACGGGCTTCCTACCTAAAGCCTTAGGACACCAATGTCATGGGAGAGAGACACCATGGCCTCTGGATTCCAGAGAAAGACAAGCATCCACCATTCCACCTTAACCTCGACAGACCAAGAAACAATCAGGCCTCAAGCATAGCCTCAGGGAGGAAATCTGAGCCCGGCATAAGGTTAAGGCCCTCCCAAACAATCACGGAGCTTCTGAACAGGAGAAGGCCCTCCCAAGGAAAGAAAACTGAACACTCAAAACCGTGCAAAAGACATGCAGGAGTCTTCAACAGGGAGGACACGAGTACCTCGAGCCTCTCAAGAAATGCTGCCAACAATGCCTCCCAATATTCAAAAATGACCATGCATCAAAGGCAGACTCTACAACTTAGGTGTAGAACCTTAGGTCCAGGATGGACTCATGTACTTGGCGTCCACAGGAGCAAACGGAGAGCATTTTGGAAGAGACCCATAGCCCAAGTGAAGCCATCTGAAAGACTTCCGTGCCCGTTTCAGGAAGACAACTTGTATGTCCAAAAAGACGCATTGAAGAGGATTCAAATGTGGAAGAACCTTGAGCACTCCCTCAGGGTGGAGCAGCTACTCCTGTGGAACTGCATGGAGATGTGGCAGCACAAGTCGGCCTTCTATCCCTCATGACCCTCAGCCAAATGATGTCATGTGATAAGCAAACAGTGCCTGTTGTAGAAGATGGGCATGTTAAAATGGAGCTTGAAGAGAATGAACATGTGTCAACAAGGTGTCAGTACAGCGTGACACAAAGTGGATGCTTCAGGTTGGTGAGGAGATCCAGGAAGTCAAAGAACAGCTCCGAGTGAAGGTCTGGTATTTTAGGATGGTGGGAGGTTCTCTGTACCTAGCTGCCCTCCATAGGAACCTTGGTCCAAATTCAAAAAATCATCTTCTGCCCCCAGTCAATTATTGTGCCTGGTTTTGTTTTTGTTATCTTGTCAAACGATGTGCTTGCACTTATTAGACAGAGAGACCAAGAGTTCACAATCAGGGGTTAGAGCTGGCGAGGGAGAAGCTTACTTTCCCCTGAGCAGAGAACCTGAGACCACAGTCATTGCCAAGATCCTGGAATCATGAGTTGATCTGAAGGCTGCCTCTGAACTGATTGACACATCCTGGGACCCAACCGTTGACTTCTGAGAACCTCGTGGTTCTAGACAAGAACCGCTGCTCAGTCATTGTTCATAAATGCAGGGGATAAGGGTTTTGGCCTGGGCTGGTGTTGCTTGAGCTATCCGGATTTCTTCAAGAGCTGGTATAGCATTTCTTCTTGAAGTCAGTGACTGGGCTATGGACAAACTATTCTCCCATACCTATTTGCTAAAGTGAATTCCTCCATGCCTAGATTTTCCAGGGGGAAATGACACTATGTATTTTTGTGCTCTGCTTCTGTGGAAGGTGATGGGAGTCCTCTGTGCCTCTGATTGTGGACCTCTGTTTGTGCTACCTGATGAGGGTCATTTTCAGCCCCAATTTCTCAAATCCATGTTCAGCCCTCTGTCTTTCACTGACTCGTACTTCTCCTACAGGAGTCACCTCTTTCAATTCCTGGAGATGATAATTCCCTAAGCTCATTGTCATGTCCCGTCATTCTTCCTTCTCTTTTAGAATTTGCTTCCTTATTTTCTAGACTAGTTCTTCCAGGTCACTAATTGGATCATCTACTTCTGCCATGTTCCCGGACTTTGCATCCATTCTCCTACCAATCTTCTCTTCAGGAGCTATTTATGTTCGTTTATCTTTATCAGTTTATCTCTGTGGTTCAAGACTCTCTGATATCTTCTATGTTTTCTGATGTACAGAAAGTATCCATGCCGCTGCTTTCTATACCCCGTCGGGCGTGTTCTATGTAGACGTTTCTCTCTGATTGCCTAGCCGTGATCTCCTCTTGTTCTTTTACCTTGGCATCAGTTGAATATTTCATCTTTGCCTTGGATATAAGTGTCTGACTTTCTCTCCGTATTCTGAAAGCTCATTCTTTTTCCATCCTGTGGTTAATGTCTTTAAGAAGAGGAAATCCGGCAGTGACCAATTGCTGGCCCTTTAGGTATGATGGGTGTCTGTGTGTGTGTGTGTGTGTGTGTGTGCGTGTGTTGCATGGCACCTACTGTTGTGTTGTGGCTGACCCTGTCCTTGAGACCAGTCAACTGCAAGCGTCCTCCTTGCCTGGCGTTTGGTGTTTTAGGGGTCCGGGCTGAATATGTTGAGGTTTCACTTAGTAGGATCTGGTGTGCTTTTAAAAGGAGACATTTCACAACCCAATAGAATGCAGGCATGCAGAATGCTCTGATCAGAAGAGAGCATGTGGTCAAGGCATTCTTCTCGTCCCCTATGGGAGAATGTGTTCTCCTTGGACTAAGCATCTTGGACTGAGGAAGGCAGTCCTCCAAGTGTTCCACGGTTGGGTTTTTGTGTTTGAAGGGTATGCAGCAAATGTCTCACCATCTTGTGTTGGTCAGTAGCTTGGTCTTGTTGCTACTGGTTTGAGAGCCGAACATTTCTTATGCACCCATTGAATCATTTCCACAAACACTGCCTCTCACGATGCACTGCCAGGACCCACTCTCCTCCAACTGCATGTCCTGGTATTGTTTCTGATCATGGTCTCCAGGATGTCTGCACCTGGTTGCTTGTTGGTATCCCCTGCAAGAAAAACACGGTGTTCTTTCGAGTCAATTTCTTCGAAGCCTGCTGATCTGAAACCTCCAGCCCTCAAGAATTGTGTTGTCAAGAACTCAGACCCTCTGTTTGTCACAGCCAATTGCACTGGGAAACAGGTTCCTTGTGGGATCCCAGTGTGCCCTGTTCTCCTGTGCCTTTGTCCTTTTCCTGGGATCACTGCCCTCTGATGCACGAACCACCCAAATCTCCCATGAGCCATGTCTCCAAACTTCTCCCATAGTTTCTGCGACCTCCGATCTCTTACTCTGTGGAGTTTACTGTGTAGGCTTCAGGTCAATTTCCCGCTTCCTTTATTCTTGTCATCTTCCTTTTGCCTTCATGGCTGAAGACAAGCACGATGTTATTAGACACTACTACCATCTCACTGTCCTCCATGTCACCGCAAATTCTTACTGAGACTTAAGCAAGAATGAACTCTTCCACATGTCTCATGTGACAGGCTTGCAGAGAGCTTTGGGCTCTGTCATATCTATCATTCTCAGAAAGAAAACAAACAGACGATTTCAGTTCATCAAGACAGTCAAGAAACATACGAAAAATCAAGGGGTATAGGGACAAACAATACGATTCTAATGAGGCACACAAAATGTGGTGTTTGTTTGAAGGCAGTTTTGTGATAATACATGTTTATGGAAGAGGACAAATGATGACATTCCTTGCAGAAGATGTTCTTGAAACAGATGGAATGTGAATTGTCAAGGCATGTCCAATTGAATTGCTAACCTTAAGAGACCCAATTCCTACTCTTGAAATTTAACTATAAGTTTTTTGTTAAACACACACAGACCACGCACACATTAAGACATACACTTGCACACAAACACGAACACACACACAGAGAAGACACGCGAAAGAGGTGGAGGAAGTGAGAAATCGCACTAATGAAGCATCCCCAAAGAAAATACCATATAAAGGAAAGGCACAGAGATTTCAAGTCAGAAGTCAACTGATATGAGTATGTGAACTTCTTATCTAACAATAATTCACTTAGCATTCAGGATGAAAGTCTCCCATCAATACAAACATTTTGTAGGTGTGTTTGAAATTCAAAAAATAAAATAAAATAAAATAAAAGGAAATAAAATAAAATAAAATAAAATAAAACAAACAAACGACAACAACAACAAAAAAAAAAAACGAGGAAAGATCCATCAGAAAACAACAAATATTAAACAAGCTCGAATTCTGTTGCCCATATGAGATTTCCTTTGACTATAAAGAACACATAGCTTGAAAGTGACAAAATTTGGAAACATAGGTTATCCTCTTGCCAAGGAGAAGAGAGCCAATGTGATTTTGCCTAAGTCATTTAGAGTGATTTTATGCCTTTGAGAGACAAAAGAGAGCAGAAGGTGTTTTGTAATGATGGAGCATCAAAACATCAGAAACAGTGAAAAACTGCCAACATATATACCAGAACATGGCTGTATATAAACGTTGGAAGCATTTGAACAGGAGGAAGGGAGATGGGGACTTTACCAATATTGTTGGGGTCTATGATATCCACGTAAGCACAGCACAGATCAACTGGATGGAAAGGTGCTAAGGAATAACAGACGTCCACATGGGCTCTTGAGACCACCTGATCTTTGGGGATCCATGAGTAAGATTGCATCTCTGAGGACAGTAAGATATGTTCTTCCCAGCCACAGATCTAACTTTGTCTATCGCAGGTCCTGAGCTCGAGTCCAAATCCAGTCTTAATTCATGGAAGAGAAGTCAAAACCTATCCTGGGCACTTATGATCACGAAGGTATGAAAACGGGAAGATATCACTTTCAAATTGGAAATAAGCCATACCCTAAAGGTTGGAAAACCAACACACTCATGAACTAGCAATGAATGAAAGAAAGAAAATCCAAAGGAAATGCAGAAAGAGCCATGATCAAGGGAATGTCATGAAACATGAGCAGTGATGCCAAAACATTTTTATTGGGAAACAATAAAGGGTCAAACGCATGCATTTCCAAAATTTAAAAACACCGAAAAAAAAAAAAAAAAGGAACCTAACTGGACGCCTGAAGGAACAAGTAGAAGAAGAGCCGAACTCCAAAGTTAACAGAAAAAATGAAATCATACATGTGATTATCGAAATAAAGGAAATACAAACCATTAGAAAAAAAAAACAAAAACGGAGATCTCACACTTCAGTTCTGAAAACATGAACAAACTGCAGAAGCCATTCCTGGGATATAGCAGGGAGACAAGCACACAGCTGAAAGTAAGAAACCACATGACAACTGGTAGGAAGGAAAAAAGACTAACCTAAAAGGCACATACACATATTTATGCTAGCAAATCCAAGACCGGAGTGAAAGGTTAAATTCCCAGACACATAGAAACTCCCACGATTAGGTCAGGAAACCTACAAAATCTCTGCTCTTTAGTAGTGACTGAAGCGTTTGAAGCAGTAATCAAACACCTGCCAGCACACAGAGGGCCAGGTCCAAGTCATTTTCATTGGCCACTCTTCCAGGAATTTAGGGTAGGCAATGTCATGTCTTCTCATCAATTTCAGAGATGGAAAAGGCAGGGGGCTCTAATTTACAAGGATAAGACCCAATTCAGATAAGCACATTTTAGGAATCAAATTCCATGCCATTTGAATAAGGAAAGATAATAAAAAATATAATTCTTTCCTTTTCTCCCTGTGCCTACTTTAGGTTTTGAAAGGGTCACATTGTTTTTCTCTGAATTTTTTTGTTGAAAATCTTAGAATTCTTCTTGGAATTTTTTTGTCATTTTTTTGACACAGTATTCACGGATTATTTAGTTTCATATGTGACCTAGGGATTTTACTAATATATGCCACAGCTCCTGAACACCCATTAAGCATTTCATTATTCCTTGCATGTGTCTCTTCCCTGTAACCCTCAGCTTGGTTCTCAGAGTCCTGAGTCACTCTTGGTTGGTCTCCTTCTCTACATTCTTTCCATTCAGTTTTCCTTTCCTTTACTAAGGGCCAAGCAATTCCTCCTGAGGAACATATTGTGGAAAGCTAGATGATATTTCCCTTGTTCTGCCTGTCTTTTCCATTTCCCATCACCCAGACATGGGACGTTCATGTCAAGGTAAGGTGAGGGGTTCTTCCTCCCTGATGGCTGAGGAATACTCTGTTACCAAGGTCCAGGGGTTTATCCACCCCGGTGGCTGAGGAATACTCTGTTACCAAGATGGACCACACCTTCTTCATCACTAGTCTGCAAGTACCTTGAAGCTCAGTCCACAGTTCTGCTCACCAAGATGGACCACACCTTCTTCATCACTAGTCTGCAAGGACCTTGAAGCTCAGTCCACAGTTATGCTCAAGTGGGCTTTGCAAGCCGTCGATATAGGCCATCCCTTTCCTTTTGACTAAAGAGACTTGGGCAACATGTCTATACCCGTTCCACTACAAGTACACTTAACTAATGATGACAACAGGTGCGATCCAGGCCTCTTCATGAAGAGATAGCTCTGATTCAGAACGTCACTTTCCTCGAAGACTTTGCAAAGTTAAGGGAAAACCAGGTAGACAGAGCCCTAATCCCTTAACCTTGTGTTTCAGAACTCTAGATGATGAGGACAAAGAGAGCACCCATGCCCTCACCTTTTTCCTCATAAAGGGACTTTCTGTCCGTTAGTCATCACTGACCCGTTGGGAAAAGACACTGACAATGGACTTGCTCACCCACAGGATGACAAACCCCACGGAGAGCTGTTGGCACCCAAGATGCCTCACTGTTTCTTGAGATCTAGAAATTGTAGTGGAAATAGGACACCTTGCTGTCTCTGGAGAAATGTTGGCCTAAAGGAAGGTATAATGAACATCATTTTTTTCCTATTTATCTAGAAAGGGGAAGTGGGACATTCACAGGTGGCCTTGAGATTGCAATACACAGAGAAAACTGCACAGTGGTGCTAGGTCTGCCAGACATAGAAAAAAAAAACTGCTAGTAACACACGGATGGACAATTGAATCTCAATTTACGTAGTAGATACAAGCTCCCCACTGAGTGGATATCTTCATCTGGCCTGACCTTCCCTTATATCTAGGCTTTGAGAGTAAATACCTTTGGGAGGGGCAGTATCAATCTAAATTTACTGCATGAGGCCAATCTATGTATACTGCATAAACACAAAATGATTTCCTCTGGCCACCCAGGCTCTTACATTCCTCCCTATTCTTTGGAGATTTGTCCATCCTTGACTTTTCATCCAGTTCTACATGCTCTGGTTATAAAGGGTTTATTGAGCATGTAATTCTAACATTTTTATCGCTCTCATTTTCTTTTGTACATGACACAAGTGTACAGTCGGCTGTATATTTACACTAGTGTAAATGACACTAGTGCACAGTCGGCTGATGAGTTACCCATTTACCGCTTCATAGAACCCTTTCCATTTTTTTTCTAATTTCCTTTATCTAATTAACTACCTATACTTTACATAAACAGGTAAAAATAGGAGCAACAACAAACTCATAGTCTTTTCAGTCTTAGATTTAGTCCACGGTGAATGGAATCTTTGGCTGTGGCTTCCACCTTTGGGGATTATCTTCATCCTTGGCTCGTTTGATGAGACATGCGTAAATCCAGGCCCTGATGTGTTCTACTTTTACTGCTGTGGTATGTTCAAGGTAACAGTAAAAAGTCCCATCCACTGAGGCTCCAAGCTCCCCAATTGATAATGTCATATCCAAACCAGGTGATTGGGTTGGAAAGGATGTGGTTCCACCTCTGTCTCCATACCAGTGTGGGCAGTCTGGATCGCTGCATTTTTTTTTTTAAGACAGACTGTAATGCCTGCAGTGACTGGAGTACAGATTGATCAGTCATTTCTGCTAGGGCAACCTTTTGTAGCCGAGGACAGAGTGGGAGCAGGGGTTCTCCCAAACATTTCAAATGGGGTCACCCAGGTTAAATAGTGTGTACATCTTGCCCTGAGCAGGGTTAAAGGAAGAAGATCCACCCATCCACTGCCCGACTCCAGGGTTAGTTTTGTCAAGGTCTCTTTAAGAGACCGGTTCATTCTCTCTACATGCCCATCACTCTGGGTCTGATAGGCACAATCTAGTTTCCAATTTGTGCCCATGGCCTTGGCCAATTCCTGTGTGACTGAACTCAAAATGCAAGGCCATTGAATGACCCAATTGTGAGAGGCAGCCCAGACCTAGGAATCATTTTTCTTGTAGCTCTCTAGCTACCACTCCTGCTGTCTCATGTTTCTCGGAAAAAGCCTCAACCTGGCCTGAAATGTTATCTACAAAAACTAATATATACTTGTCCCCATATTTCCCAGGTTATTATTGTAATATCTATTTTCCAATAAATTCCTGGTACCCTACCTCTTTCTCTTTTCCCTCTTCCAATTCTAGTTTCTCCCACATTAACTGCCTGGCACTGAGCACATCTATCAACTATATCCTGAACCATACACCATAATTTAGAAGCCTGGAACAGCTTGCCTTTAAGTTCCTTGAGTTTGAGTGAACATAGGTGAGTACCCTAATGTATCTGGTCTACTAACTTTTTTCCTAGTCTTCGAGGAAGAATTAAAGAATTAAATTTCCTCTTTTAGTCTTAGCCCATTCCCCTTTATAATATAATTTAGCCATTTTTGTAAATACTTTAAATCTTCCTCTGAATTCTCCAGTTTATTTCGATCTGATAGTTGGTTTCCTTTTGAAATCAGACCAGTCCCCTTTTGGTGTCACAAGAAATTCATAACAGCCACCTCTTTTGGGTCCCAATATTTCTCTTCTGTCTTAATTACTTTTCCTTCTGCTGTTAATAGGCTCCTTCCTTTGTAAGTAGCTCCATGTATATGGAGAGTAGCAAAGACATACCTGTGATCCGTATTAATGTTGGTGGTTTTACCTTTACCATCTGCAGTGCCTTAGTAATTTCAATCTGTTCTGCTTGTTGTGCTGAAGTTCTATGTGGCATGGTGCTGCCCAGATTTCATGCTCAGAATAAACTACCACAGCCCTCACACCTCACATACCTCTTTCCATGAACAGAGTCATCTCTGCATCTGGGAAGGGCATGTCTCTGAGATCCAGTCTTATTCCTGTGACTTGGTGTAGGACCTCCCCACAGTTGTGTGGATGGTCAGCCAGCTCCTCTGGGAGCAGTGTGGCTGGATTTAGCACCATTGGTGGCTGTGAGATCACTTTTGGTTTGTTGAGGAGGAGGGCCTGATACCCTGTCACTCGGGTGTTCACCATCATCAGTCGGTTGGAGTCTCCGAAGGTCCGCGATAGCGTGTGTGGTGGTCAAGATGAGATATTGACCTAATGGACTAGCATTATATCTCATTTGGTTAAGACCTACATGTCCAACGAATTTAATTCCATTTGTCATTCAATCAACCCTTCACAGTTTCAGGATACCAAAGACTTTGGAATCCCCTTTAACAATTACCCATTAAAACTTTGAGACAGATAAATAACTATCTCCACTTCAGATCCATGCTCTCCCGCCAACAAGGGGGAGGGGCTAGGCAGTCCACATCAGGCCAGAGAAGGAAAAGAATTCCCCAAAACAAAGGGGGTTTCAGCAGCTGCTTGGGAATATTTTTTAAAGTCTTTGGCTCAAGGTCGGTTCATCCCACAGTGCCAGTTCTGCTTACCAAAAGTGGTTTATTTGGCAATCATATACCACGCTCAGCTCCAATGAGCATCAGCATTGGGCAGCTTAACTCACTCTTAGACTAAGGCCAGTTGGCTACAGTCATAGCCCTTAACACACGAAATGAGTGAGTGAGAAGACTCACATCTATTATGAAGAGCAGAGAGATGAAAGTCAGAGTCCCTTTATTCTCTGCTTGCCCCATTTTCAATCATAGCTAACAATAAAATAGACAACAAAAGGACCAGGCAAAGGAAACCGTAGGCCCAATGATTCTTACCAATAACATGCCACTAGTGGGGGCTTTCTTTATCCCCTGATTGCCTATGAGGACTCAAACCCCCAAACCGCCCAGGGGGACTTAAACCCCCTAAATGTCTAGGGGTACTCGACACCCCTAACTGTCCGGCGAGACTCGAACCCCCTGGAGATCGCCTAGGGGTATTTGAACCCCCTCTAACCGCCAAGGGGTACTCGAGCCCACTGACTATATAGGGGGACTTGAACCCCCTGACCACCAAGGGGGACTTGAACCCCCATACGATCTACCAGTAAAGGATGGGGCATCTCCGCATCCACACCAGCTCTGGGGAGCATGGCTGCTGCCAGCTTCTACCACTGGGCCATACCCTCCAGTTCCATGCAGGATCCCATGATCTTACCTCCAGAGGCTTTTCCAAAAATTCCAATGCTGGCTCAGTTCTCATCATTTGAATTCGGGTGGCCCTCCAAAGATAGGGTCCTTATTCAAAGGAGCGAGACTGATACAAAGTGAAGGTCAAGCAAACGTTAATTTTGCACAAAGCATCGAGAATCATATTGACGGTCAGGGCCTTCTCTTGCAAAGAGGCGACCCCTCCCAGCCTCACAGACTAACATTTATAGCGGTAGTTTAGCCAGGCTATACAGAGGTAGCCAATGAGATAACAATACAGAAAAAACTGCACAGTCGTGCTAAGTCGGCTACACCACAAAACCAAAAATGCTAGGTAACACATGGGTGGACAATTGGATCTCAATTTACCCTAGTACATATATGCGTGCGCTCTAATGGGATGTCTTCACCTGGCCTGATTCACCCTTGTATCTAGGCTTTGAGAGTAAGCTCCTCTGGGAGGAGTAGGGTCAATTTAGTTTACTACATGGGTTCAATATAAGTTTACTGCAGAAACATAAAATGACTCCCTCTGGCCTAGGGTCCCTTATAACAAGTACCTATAGCCTCTCTAGAAATCGAGCCAAAATGATTCCAAATCTTCAAAACGGATGATGTACCAAAGGCAGATTCTACATCCTAGAACCTTAGGTCCAGAATGGACTCATGTACTTGGAGTCCACAGGAGCATACATAGAGCATGTTGGAAAAGACCCATAGCACAAGGGAAGTCATCTGAAAGACTTCCGTGCCCGTTTCAGGAAGACAACTTGTATTCAAAAGGACGCATTGAAGAGGATTCAAATGTCAAAGAACCTGGAGCATTCCCACAGGGTCCTGCAGATACCCTCTGGAGAAGTACATGTAGATGTGACAGCACAAGCCTGCCTTCACCATCTCATTAACATCCCCCAAATGGTTTCATGGGATAAGCAAACAGTGCCTCTTGTGGAAGATGGGCGTGTTTTAATTGAGCCAGCAGAAGATGAACAGTGGGTCAACAAAGGGCCATTACAGAGGCACAGAGAGCGTATGCTACAGGTTGGTGAGGATATTCAGGAAGACAAGGAAGTGGAGAATGAACATGGAGCTCTGAGCGAAGGTCTGGCATTTGAGGATGGTGGGAGGTTCTCTGAACTTGGCTGCCTTCCATAGAGATCTAGGTCCAAATTAAAGAAATCATCCCCTGGCTACAGTCAATCCTTGAGCCCTGGTTATCTTTTTGTCTTTTTGTCGAACAATGCACATGCACATATTTGACAGAGAGACAGAGAGATCACAATCAAAGTGTAGAGCTGGAGAGGGAAAAGATGACTTACCCCTGAGCAGGGAACCTGAGACCAGAGTCGATGCCAAGATCCTGGGATCATGAGTTGAGCGGAAGGCCGCCTCTGAAGTAATTGACACAATCCATGACACAATCTTTGACTTCTGAATACGTCCTAGTTCTTGACGTGAACCACTGATCTTTCATTGTTCACAAATGCAGAGGAAATGGATTTTGGCTTGGGCTGGTGTTGCTTGAGCTATCTGGCCTGCTTTGAGAGCTGGTGTAGTTTGTCCTCTTGAGGTAAGTGACTTGGCTATGTACAAACTACACTACCACGCATATTTAGGTAAAGAGAATTCCTCCATTGATAGTTTTTGCAGGGGGAATGAAACTATGTCTTTGGTTCTATGCTTCTGTGGATGGTGATGTGAGTCCTCCTTGCCTCTGAATCTATATCTCTGTTTCTGCTCCCACATGAGGGACAGTTTTAGCTCTGAATTCTCAAATCCATATTCATCCCTCTTTTTTTTTTCTCTCACTCCTACTTCTCCTACAATAAGCACCTCTTTCTATTCCTTGGAGTCGGTGACTTTCCTAAGCTCATTGTCATGTTTTATCATTCTTCCTTCTTTCTTTGGATTGCTTCCTTATTTACCAATCCTTTTCTGCCAGGTCAAATATTTGGTCTTTTGTTTCTGCCAGCTTCTTGTACTTTTCCTTCAGTCTGCTACCAATCTTTTCTTCAGGAACCCTTTTTTATTTTATTTTATTTTATTTTATGTTATTTTATTTTATTTTATTTTATTTTTATTTTATTTCTATCAGTTTAATCTATGTGGTTTGAGACTCCCTGATATCTTTCTGCTTTCCATCCTCCATTGGCATGTTATATGTGAGGTTTCACTCCAATTACTTGGCCATGATCTTTTCTTGTCTTCTTCCTTGGCAACAATTGATTCTTCCATCTTTGTCATGGATGTAGGTCTCTGACTTTTTATCAGTATTTGAGAAATCAATTCCGTTTTTTATCCTGATGGTAATTTCTTTAGATATAAGAGATCAGGGAGTGCCAAGGGCTGGCCCTTGAGGCAGTCTCGGGTATGTGTGTGTGGCATGCATGCCCTCTGCTGTTGTATCATAGCTCTCCCCTGTCCTTGAGACCAGTCATCTGCAGAGGCTCTCTTTGCCAGCCTTTGGGTGTGTTTGGGGTCTGAGCTGAATAGAGGGAGGTTTAGCTTAGTAGGATCTGGTCTGCCTGTAAATGGAGAAATTCAAACTACACAACAGAATGAAGGCCTGTAGCATTCTGTGGTCAGGGGACAGCCTGTGGTCAGGGCTTTCTTCTAGTACCCTAAGAGAGAATCTGTTCTCTTAAAATGAAGCAAGTTGTTCTGAGGAACACAGTACCCTATGTGTTCCATGGTTAGAATTTCGTGTTTGCAGGAGAGGCAATTAAAGCCCTCACCATCCTGTCTTTGGCCAGTAGATCGGGCTTGATGCTGCCTGTGCGAGAGCCCCAAATTTTTTTGCCCCCATAAAATCATCTCCAAGAACACTGCCTCTCACTAATGTACAGCCAGAACACACCATCTTCTCACTGTGTCATCTGGTATTGTCTCTAACCGTGGTTTCCAGGCTGTCTTCACCTGGCTATTTGTTGGTGTTCTCTGACAGAGAAATACAGTGTTCTTTTGAGTTGCTATGCCAAGGCTGCTGATCTAAAATCTCCAGGACTCAAGACCCTTTTTGGCATGAACTAGTATGATTCAGACCCCCTGATGGTCCAAATCAATGGAATTGGAGAACGTACTCCTTGTGGGTTCCAAGTGTGCTCCGATCTCTTGTGGCTTTGTCCATTGCATTGTCTCACTGCCTTCTGAATTACCAACTTCCCACTTTCCCCCTAAACCATGTCTGCAGTCTTCTCCCATAGTGTTTGCAACTTAATCTCTCTTTTGCTATGGAGTTTGCTTTGTAGGCTCCAGTTCATTTCTGCCATGTTGAAGTTGATGTGGTAATCTTACTGTGTGTTCCTGGCTAAAACAAGTCTGGAGTTCCCAGACACTACTACCATCTCACTGTCCTGAAAAAGCCCCACAGTATCTTATCCAGCCATAAGCAAGAATGAATTCTTACCACTTGCCTCATGTAGCAGAATTGTGGAGAGCATTAGCCTACATCCCATCTATCAGTCCCAGAAAGACAAATAACATACAATTTCACTCTCTCATGACTGTCAAGAGACATATGAAAAAGCAAGGGGAAAAGGGACAAACAATACGACACTAACCAAGCACAAAAAATGTGGTGTTTTTTAGGTAAGGTTTGAGAGAATATGTGTTTATCAAAGTGGACAAAAGATGAAATTCTTTTTAGGAAATGAGGCTGAAAGAGAGGGAATGTGAGTTTTCAAGGCATGTCAAATTGAATTGCTATCCATTAAATACAGACTTCTTATCTCCATCAATTTAATTATAATTGTTATTTGAAACACACTTAGACAGCACACACACACACACACACACACACACACACACACACTCACAGATAAGACACCCAAAAGATGGGGAGGAAGTGAAGAATAGCACTAATGAAGCATCCCAAAAGAAAAGAACTGAGAGAAAAGGATAAATTCCAAGACAATATTCACTCCAAAGGTTAGGTCAGGAAACCTATAAAATCTCAGCTCTGTAGTAGTGACTAAAGCGTTTGAAGCAGTAATCAATCCCCTGTCAACACATAGATGGTGAGGTGCAAATCATTTCCTGTTCAACTCTTCTAGACATTAGGGAAGGCAATGCCATTTTCTTCTCATTGATTCCACAAATGGAGGAGGTGGATGAACTCTAATTTACTAGTATAAAGACCCAAGTCAAATAATGACATTTTAGGAAATAAATTATATTCCTTTTCAATAATTAAACATAATAAAAATATAATTCTTTCCTTTTCTCTGACTGCCATCACCTGCATTTGAAAGGGCCAGCTTGTTTTTGTTTTATTGTTTTGTACTGTTGAGGAAGCCAGCCTGTCATCCATCATCCATTTTTGACAGAGTATTCACTGATGCTTGAGTTCCATATATGACCTAGTACTCCTCCTAAGATATGCCAGAACTCTTCAACCCCCATTAGCCAGTTCCCTCATTCCCTGCATGTCTCCTTTTTTCCTTGACTCTCAGCTTGATTCCTCAGAGTTCTGAGTTACTCCTGGTTTGTCTCCTTCTCTGACTTATCCCCCTTCAGTTTTACCTTCTTTCTCCTAAGGACCGTGGTATTCCTCCTAGGGCACATATGAGAGAAGCCATAGGATATTTCCCTTTGTCTCCTTGCCCATTTCATTTCACAAACCCAGTCCTGTGGCATTCAAGTCAGTGCAAGAACCAAGAGTTCATACTCCCTAATGGTTGAGGAATACTCTGTTGCCAATATGGACCACAACTTCTTTATACACTAGTGTTTTCAAGGACATTGCAGCTCAATCCTCAGTTCTGTTCAAGTGAGCCTTGCAGGCCATCGATATAGGCCATTAATTTTTCTTTGATTAAAGAGACTTGGTCAACAGGGTTATGGCCATTAACACAGTAGGAGAGATAAATAATGGTAACAAGGAGTGCTGTCCATTGCTCCTCCTTAACGATTAGCTATTATGTACAATGTCACTCTCTCATCCAAACCTCAGAGAGACGGGATGATATACAAGAGGCCTTGTTGTTTCTGATATCTCTAGAAATTTCAGAAGAAATAGAAAAACTTTGCCATCTCTGGAGAAAGGTTGGCCTAAATGATCATATACTGAACTTCATTTTCTTTTCTCTTTGTCTAGAAAGGGGAAGTGGGAAGTGAACACACAAGATAACCTGTGTTCTTGATCAGGCTCAGAGGGTTCTTTTTCTGCCCTTCCCATGGCTTTCTATCTAAAACCATAGGATTTAAAGGTCATGAGAGAGGAATTGTTGTTTCAGTGAATCCCACTTCTGTGATGTCACCAAGCTTTGAGCTCATAGCAACCTCTCCTCCCCAAAGCACTCTTGATCACTACACTTGGCTGGAGCAGTCATGGGTGGCCAAGAAATCCCCAGCCCACCCCAACCATGGGACCTGCTTTTGTCTCTCAGCAAGGCAGTTTGCGAAGCGAATCAGTGTCACCTTCTGTATGCTGAATTCCCAGACTTTGCTCGTCACTGTCACCACCAGCCCTCTAAACTCCAGAGAAAAGCAAGGAACCATCATTTTAACTTACCCATAATAGGGCAAGAAAGAATCATGTATCAAACAATGACTAAGGAAAGGAACTCCGCATCCTGCACATGGCTATGATCCTCCCCCCAATTAGGGTGTTTCTGACCAGGAAAAGGGCCACCCAAGGAAAGCTCCAAGGGAATACCTGGAAACATGTCTGGATTCTTCAACAGTGAGGACAGGAGTAACCCTATTGTCTCCAGACATCATGCCAAATGGCCTCCAAATCTTTAAAAGTGTCCAAGCACCAAAGGTCGACTGTACACCCTAGACCTTGGTGGGCTCTGGTGTGCCTGTGAAAGGAGACATTCAACCAACTCAACGGAATCAAGGCCTGTAGAAGACTCTGGTCGGTAAAAAGAATGTGGGCAGGGCTTTCTTCTAGTCCCCTCAGGAAAGTCTGTTCTTCTGGGACAAAGCAACTTGGACTAAGAATAGCAGTCCCAAAGGTGTTCCACGGTTGGGACTTCGTGTTTGCATGTTCAGCAGCTAATGTCCTCTTCGTCCTATCGTTGGACAGTCATTTCATCTTTATGCTGCTGGTGCAAAAGCCCAAAATTTAATGTGCCCACTTTGAGTCATCTCCACGAACACTACCTGTCATGGATGCACTGTCAGAAACCACCATCTTCCCACTGTGTCTCCTGGTATTGTCTCTGATCATGGTTTCCAGGCTGTCTGCACCTTGTTGCTTGTTGGCGTACTCTCTAGGAGAAACAGAGTGTTCTCTCCAGTCGATGGCTGCAAAGCCTGCGGATTGAAATCTCCGGGTCTCAAAATCCTTTGTTGGCAAGAACTCATGCCATTTGGAACCTCTGCTGGTCGCAGCCACTGGCACTGAGAAACATGCTCCTTGTGGGTTTCCAGTGTGTTCCTCTCTCCTGTAACTTTGTCCTTTGCATTGGCTCACTGCTCTCTGTAGCACCAAATGCACACGTCTCCTCTAAACCATGTCTCCAGGCTTCCCCCAAAGTATCTATGACTTCTGTTCTCTTTTGCTGTGGAGTTTGTTTTGTAGGCTTCAGGTCCATTTCCACCATGTTGTACCTGATGTGGAAATCATCCAGTTGTGGTCCTGGCTAAAGACAAGCCTGGAGTTCCCAGACACTACTACCATCTCACTGTCCTCCAAAAGCACCACCGAATCTTACCAATACATAATCAAAAATGAATTCTCGCAACTTGCCTCATATGGCAGAATTGTGGAGAGCATTGGCGTATGTCATATCTATCAGTCTCAGAAACACAAATAACAGGATTTCACTCTCTCATGGTAGTTAAGGTACCTGTGAAAATCAAGGGAAAAGGGGACAAACACTATGACTCTAACCAGACAGCCAAAATTTGGTGTTTGATTGAATGCAGGATAGTGAGATCACGTGTTTATAAAAGAGGACTAAATGGGATGTTCTTTGCAGGAAATGGGGCTGAAAGTGATGGAATGTGGGTATTCATGGCATATCAAATTGAATTGCTATTCATAAAAGACCAACTTCCTATCTCTTGAAATTTCATTATAAGTGTTATGTGAAACACAAACAGACAATACACACAGACAAAACACACACACATACACTCTCACACACACAGATAAGACACACAAAAGACGGGGAAAAAGTGAGGATTCGGACTAAAGGAAGCAAACTCCAAAAAAATATCATAAACGGGAAAGGCACAGAGAATCTGAGTCAGAAAACACCGAAAATAAGAACATTAACTCCTTACCTATCAAGAATTGGTTCAAGTATTTAGGACTAAATTCTCCCGTCACTGCAAACAAATTGTTTGACTTGATGAAAATTTAGGGAAAAAAAGCAAAAAAAATAAAGCAAAAAAGGTCAACAAGAAAACAACAGAAACAAAACAAGCTCGACCTTATGTTGGCCATAGGAGATCTCCTTCGACGATAAAGATACACATAGTTTGAAAGTGAAAGAATTGGGAAGACATAGGATATGCAATTGGCAAAGAGAGGAGAGCCGAAGTGATTGTGCCTATGGCACATAGAGAGATTTTATGCCTTCGAGAGAGAAAAGATTATCGGAAGGAGTTTTGCCTTGATAGAGCATCAAATCATCAGAAACTTGGAAGAATTGCCAACATATACACCACTAACGTGGGTGTATCTAAATTTTGGAAGCATATGAACAGGAAGGAAGGGAGATGGGGACCACAATTTAATATCGTTGGAAACTACGATATCCACTTTCAGCACAGGACAGATCATCCAGATGGAAGGTGGTAAGGAATAACAGACGTCATCCAATTTGAGTTTGGGAAATTATGCTTAAGATTGTGTTCCTGAGGACCATAAGAGAAGGTCTTCCAAAGGGTAGACCTAACATTGTCTATCATAGATCCTGTGCTGGAGTCCAAATCCAGTTGTAATTAATAGACGAAAATTCAAATCCTATCTTGGAAATTATGACCACGAAAATATGATAATGGAAAGAAATCACTTAAAAATGGGAAACACAGCCAGACACTAATATGTGGAAAACACAACACACTCCCAGACTAGCAGTGAGTCAAAGAGGGGCAATCAAAAGGAAAATCAGAAAGTACCTTGAACAAAGGAAAGTCAAGAAACATATGGGATGATTCCAAAATATTTTATGGGGAAAGAATATATGGTTAAATGTGTTTATTTCGAAAAATTAAAACACCGAAAAAAAGCCTTCTAACTGACAGCATAAGAAACTAGAAAAAGATGAAACAAACCCCAAAGTTAACAGATAAAAGACATAATATATATGATCATTGAAATAAAAGAAATACAAACAAAGCACTAGGAAAAAATCAGGAGAACTCTCACGTCAGTTTTGAAAACTTTAACAAACTGGAGGAGCTATTACCTGGATTCAACAGGGAAACAAGGATATAGTTGAAAGTATGAGACTACATGACAATTTATCGAAAGGAAAAAAAATAACCTAAAAGACCCATTACACAATTGTGACAGCAAATCCAAGAACTGTGAGATAAGTATAAAATGCAAGACCCATCAACTCCCAAGATTGGGTCAGGAAACCTAGAAAATCTGAGCTCCCTACTAGTGACTAAAGTGTTTGAAGCATTAATCAAACACCTCTCCAAAACAGAAGGTCGAATCCAAATCATTTTCCTGGTCAGCTCACCTAGAGATTTAATGAAAGCAATGTCGTTTCTTCTCAGTGATACCAGAAATAGAGGAGGCGGGTAGACTCTAATTTCCAAGGACAAAGACCCAATTCAGATAAGGACGTTATCAGAAACAAATTCCATACTGTTTTAATAAGAAAGGATAATAAAAATAAAATTCTTTCCTTTTCTCTGTGTTCACCTCCTTTTCAAAGGGCGAGTTGTTTTTATTTTATTTTATTTTATTTTTTTATGTTGAGGAAGCCAGCCTCTCACCCATCATCTGTTTTGACAGAGTATTCACGGATGCTTTAGTTCCATATACGACCTAGTGCTCCTCCTAATATATGGCACAACTCTTCAACACCCATTAGCCAGTTCCCTCATTTCTTGCATGTCTCTCTTTTCTCTAACCTTCTTTTTGGTTCCTCAGAGTCCTGAGTCACTCCTGGTTTGTCTCCTTCTCTGACTTCTTACCCTTCAGTTTTCCCTTCTTTCTACTAAGGCCTATGGTATTCCTCCTGGGGTACATATGAGAAAAGCCATATGATATTTCGATTTGTCTGCTTGCCTTTTTCATTTCACATCACCCAGTCGTGTGGCATTCATGTCAGTGAAAGGAGCAGTGGTTTATTTTCTCTGATGCCTGAGGAATACTCTGTTGCCAATACGGATCACACTTTCTTTATCCACTAGTCTTTGCAAGGGCATTGCAGCTCCATCCACACTTGTGCTCGAGTAGGCATTGATATAGTACATTCCTTTTCCTCTGATTAAGAGACTTCGTTAACATGACTATACCCATTACCACAGTAGGAAGAGTTAACTAATGATAACAAGGAGTGCTCCCAAGGGCTTTTCCTTAAGGGTAAATATCACGTAGAATTCCACTCTCCTTGAAGAATTTGCAAAGGTGTTTAAAGTAAAAACAGGTAGACAGAGCCCTAATCCCTTATGACTCCTGTATCAGAACACTGGTGCTAAGGACACAGACAGCACAATACATTTATTCCCTAACATTTTTTCTTGAAAAGGGACTATCCATCCCTTAGTCTTCACTAACCCATATGGAGAAGTCTCTGAGAAAGGACTCTCTAAACCACAGGATGACAAACCTCAAAGAGAGCTGTTGATACCCAAGAGGCCCCACTGTTTCTTGAGATCTTCAGAAATTACATTGAAATAGGAAAACCCTGCCATCTCTGGAGAAATGTTGGCCAAACGGATGGTATACTGAATGTCATTTTCTTTTTTCTTTGTCTAGAAAGGCAAAGTGGGAAATTAACACACAAGATGACCGAGATTTTGCTCAATCTCAGAGGGCTCCTTTTCTATCCTTCCCGGAGCTTCATACCTAAAGCCATAGGACTCAAAGGTCATGAGAGAGGGACTGCTGTTTCAGTGAAACCAACATCTTTGATGTCGCCAAGTTTGAGGTTAGATACCACTCCTCTCCAAAGCATGCCTGATCATGGCACTTGGCTGGAGTAGTCATGGGTGGACCAAGAGTATCCCAAGCCCTCTCCAACAGCTGGAGCTGTCTGGGTCTCTCACCAAGGCAGTTTGTGAAGCGAGTTGGTGTCACCTTCCCCATGGTCGAATTTGTAGTCTTTGGTCATGACTGTCAGCACCAGGCCTCTGGACTCCAGAGAAAGGCAGGAATCCACCATTCCATCTTACCCATGATAGGCCAAGGAAGAGTCAGGCGTCAAACAATGACTGAGGGGACGAACTCCACACTGAACACATGGCTATGGTTCTCCCTCCCGATCAGGGCACTTCTGACCAGGAAAATGGTCACCCAAGGAAAGCTCCCAGGTAACACCCACAACCATGCCAAAAACATGTCTGGAGTCTTCAATAGACAGGACATGAGTATCCCTAGCATAACAAGATATTGGGCCATAATGGCCTCCCATACTTTAGAAGTGAACAAGCACCAAAGCAGACCCATCACCCGAAATCCTGAGGCCCAGGACAGACTCATGTACTTGGATTTCACAGGAGCAAGTGTGGAACATGCTGGAAGAGACCCATAGACCATGTGAATTCATCTGAAAGACTTTCATCCCCATTTGAAGATAACAATGTGTATCTCCAAAGGGATGCATTGAAGAGGATTCAAATGTTGAAGAACCTTGAGCATTTCCACAATTTGGCGCAGCTACCTTCTTGGAAAATCAATGGAGATGTGGCAGTACAAGCCTGCCTTAATGCTTCCATGATTATTTTCCAAGTGGTAACATATCATGCGATAAGCAAACAGTGCCTCTTGTGGTAGTGGGCATGTTCTAATGGAGCCAGGAAAGGATGACAATGTGTCAACAAGGGGGCATTACAGCCGGACAGACATCAGATGCTACAGGTTGGTGAGGCGATCCAGAAAGACAATGAACAGGAGAATGAACAAGGAAGCTAAGAGTGACAGTCTGGCATTTTAGAATGTGGGATATTCTTTGTACCTGGCTGCATTCCACTGGAACCTAAACCGAAATTAAATAAACCATCCTCTGGACCCAGTCAATTTTTTTACAGTTTTTGTTTTTATTTTATCCAAATATGGGCATGCACATATTTGGTAGAGAAACAGAGATATCACAATTGGGGGTGGAGCTGGAGAGATAGAAGCAGAATTGCCTCTGAGCAGGAACTTGAGACCAAAATGATGCAATGACCCTGGGATCATTAGTTGAGCTGAAGGCCGCCTCTGAACTGATTGACACACCACAGGACCCAATTTTTGTCTTGTGAATACCTCCTAGTTCTAGACAAGAGCAGCTGCACTGCCATTGCTCAGAAATGGAGGGGATACGGTATTTAGAGTTGTCAGGTGTTGTTTGCTCTATCTGACCTGCTTCTAAACCTGCTATAGCTTTTAGTCTTGAAGTCAGTGACTTGGCTATGGACAAACTACTCTCCCAAGCATATTTGGGTAAGAGAATTCCCCCATTGCTAGGTTTTCCAGGGGAAACGACACTATGTTTTTTGTGACTCTGCTTCTGTTGTTGGTGATGGGACACCTCTGTGCCTCTGAATCAGGATCTCTGTTTCTGCTCCCAGATAAGGGACACTTTCAGCACTGATTTCTCAAAGAAATGTTCAGCCATCTTTATTTATCTCACTCCTAGTTCTCCTACAATAGGAACCTTTGCATTCCTTGGAGTTGATGACTTCACTAAGCTCATTGTCATGTACCATCATTATAATTTGATCCTCTGCTTCTGCCAGGTATATCAACTTTGCATCCAGTCTGCTAGCCACCTTTCATCAGGGCCTCATTATTTTATTTTTTTAATCTCTTTTATTTCTGTGTTTTGAGACTCCCCAATGACTTCTATGTTTTTTGATGTACAGTGAGTATCCTGACTGCTGCTTTCCATCCTCCCTCGGTCCTGTTACATGTACAGGTTTCACTTCGATTGCTTGGCCTTGAATCATTTCTTGTTCTATTTCTTCAGTAGCAATTGATTCTTCCATATTTGAATTGCAATTAGGTCTCTCTCTTCTTCTCTTTATTCGAAAAGCCGATTATTTTTTCTAACCTGAAGGTAATTTTTTTGGAAGAAGAGATAATGGACTGGCCAAAGGATGGCCTAAGAGGGAGTCTCGATTGTTTGTGGCATGAATGCCCTCTGCTGTTGTGTTGTGGCTCTCCCCTGTCATTGAGGCCAGTCATCTGCAGAGGCTCTCCTTGCCTGCAGTTTTGATTACCTAGAGTCTGGGTTGAATACAGTGAGGTTTATCTTGGTGGGCAATTGTGTGCATGTGAAAGGAGACCTTTAAACAACTCAACAGAACGAAGGCTGCAGAATGCTTTGCTCATGAGAGAGCATGTGGGCAGGGCTTTCTTCTATTCCCCTACAAGAGAGTCTGTTCTCCTCGAACTAAGCAACTTGGGTGAGGAAGTCAGTCCCCCCTGTGTTTGACTGTTGGGACCTCGTGTTTGAAGGTTAGGCAGTAATGTGCTCACAGTCCTATCTTTGGCCAGTAGCTCCGTCTTTATGCTGATTTGTGAGAGCCCAAAATTTCTTATGCTCCCATTGAGTGATCTCCACAAACACTGCCTCTCACACATGCACTGTCAGAACACACCATCTTCCCATTGTGTCTCTTGGTATTGGCTTTTTTCATGGTTTTCAGGCTGTCTGCACCTGGTTGCTTCTTGCTCGTTGGTGTCCTCTCAAAGAGAAACACAGTGTTATCTCAAGTCGATGTCTGCAAAGCTGGCAAATCTGAAATCTCTGGGTCTCAAAACCCTCTGTTGGCAAGAACTCATGCCATTTGGAACCTCTGCTGTTCACAGCCAATAGCATTGGGAAACATGCTCCTTGTGGGTTCCCAGTGTTCTCCACTCTCCTATAACTTTGTCTTTTGCATTGTCTCACAACCCTCTGAAGCACCAACCGCCCACTTTCCCCGTAAACCATGTTTCCAATCTTGCAACTTATTCTCTCTTTTGCTATGGAGTTTGCTTTGTAGGCACCAGGTCCATTACTGCCATGTTGAAGTTGATGTGGTAATATTCCTGTTGTTTTCCTGGCTAAAGACAAGTCTGGAGTTCCCAGACACTACTACAATCTCACTGTCCTGCAAAGCCCCACAGAATCTTATGCAGCCATAAGCAAGAATGAATTCTTGCCACTTGCCTCATGTGGCAGAATTGTGGAAAACATTAGCCTATGTCACATCTATCAGGGCCAGAAAGACAAATAACATACGATTTCACTCTCTCCTGGTATTCAAGAGACATATGAAAAAAAAAAAAAAAAACAAGGGAAAAGGGGACAAAGAATACGACTCTAACCAGGCACCCAAAATTTGGAGTTTGTTTGAAGACAGGTTAGTGATATCACGTGTTTATAAAGAGGACTAAATTGGACATTCTTTGTAGGAAATGTGGCTGAAAGTTTTGGAATGTGAGTTTTTAAGAAATATCAAATTAAATTGCTATCCAAAAAAGACTGACTTCTATCTCTTGAAATTTCAAATTATGTGTTATGTGAAACACAGAGACAATACTCACACACACAGATAAGACACAGAAAAGATGAGTAGGAAGTGAGGAATCGCACTAAAGGATGGAAACCCCAAATAAAATACTACAAAGTAGAAGTCACAGAGAATCCACATCAGAAACCAACCGAAATGAGAAAGATAAGTCCTTACTTATGAATAGTTAGTTCAAGTATTCAGGACTTAGTTCTCCTACCACTAGAAACAGATTGTTGGGCTGGATAATTAAAAATAAAAAGGGCAAAAAATTCCAATAGGAAAAGATAAAAAAACACAACAAGCTCAACCTTCTGTTGCCCATAGGAGATTTCCTTCTAATATAAAGATATGCATAGCTTGAAAGTGAGGGAATGGGGAAGACATAGGTTATGCAATTGTCAAGGAGAAGAGAGCCAATGTGATTGTGCCTATAGCAGATAGAGAGGTTTTATTCCTTCGAGAGACAAAAGGTTACTGGAAGGTGTATTGTCTTGGTGGATTATCAAAACATAAGAAATTTGGAAGAACTGCCAACATATACACCACCAACAGGTTGCAGAGTCATAGGGAAGTTCTAATTTAATTTCTTGAGGAATCTCCATACTTTCTCCAAAGAGGCTGCACCAACTTGCATTCCCACCAACAGAGTAAGATGGTTCCCCCTTCTCCACATCCCTCCAACACATGTTGTTTTCTGTCTTGCTAATTTTAACCATTATAATTGATGAAAGGTGATATCTCAATGTAGTTTTAATTTGAATTTATCTCATAGCTAGTTATGATGAACATTTTTTCATGTGTCTGATAGCCATTTGCATGTCTTCATTGGAGAAGTGTCTGTTCATATCTTCTGCCCATTTTTTGATATGATTGTCTGTTTGTGTGTGTTGAGTTTTAGGAGTTCATTATAGATCCTGGATATCAACCTTTTGTCTGTACTGTCATTTGCACATACCGTCTCCCATTCCGTGGGTTGCCTCTTTGTTTTCTTGACTGTTCCCTTTGCTTTGCAGAAGCTTCAGATTTTGATGAAGTCGCAAAAGTTCATGTTTGCTTTTGTTTCCTTTGCCTTTGGAGACATATCTTGAAAGAAGTATCTGTGCCTGATATCAAAGAGATTACTGCCTATGTTCTCTAGGATTCTGGTGGACCCCTGTCTCACGTTGAGGTCTTTTATCCATTTTGAGTTTAACTTTGTGTATGGTGTAAGAGAATGGTCGAGTTTCATTGTCCTACATATAGCTGCCCAATTTTCCCAGCACCATTAATTGAAGAGACAATCTTTTTTCCACTGTATATTTTTTCCTGCTTTGTCAATTATTTGACCATAGAGTTAAAGGTCCATATATGGGCTCTCTACCCTGTTCCACTGGTTGATGTGTCTGTTTTTATACCAGTACCATGCTGTCTTAATGATCACAGCTTTGTAGTAAGGCTGGAAATCATGTAACGTGATGCCCCCAGTTTTATTTTTGTTTTTCAACATCTCCTTTGTGATTCAGAGTCTCTTTTGATTCCATTCAGATTTTAGGATTATTTGCTCCAGCTCTTTGAAGAATATCGGTGGAATTTTGATCAGAATAGCATTAAAAGTATAGATTGCTCTAGGCAGTATAGACATTTTACAATGTTTATTCTTCGGATCCAAGAGCGTGGAATGATCTTCCATCTTTTTATGTCTTCTTCAATTTCATTCATGGGTGTTCTGTAGTTCCTTGAGTACAGATCCTTTACCTCTTTGGTTAGGTTTATCCCCAGGTATCTTATTGTTTTAGGTGCTTTGGAAATGGAATCAATTCTCTAATTTACCTCTCTGTATTTTCATTGTTAGTGTATAAGAAAGCCACTGATTTCTGTACATTGACTTTGTATCCTGCCACGTTGCTGAATTGCTGTATGAGTTCTAGTAGTTTGGGAGTGGAATCTTTTGGGTTTTCCATATAAAGGATCATGTCATCTGCAAAGAGAGTTTGACTTCTTCATTACCAATTTGGATACATTTTATTTCCCTTTGTTGTCTGATTGATGTTGCTAGGATTTCTAATATTATGTTGAACAAGAGTGGTGAGAGTGGGCATCCTTGTCTTGTTCCTGATCTCAATGGTAAGGACGCAAGTTTTTTTCCCATTCAGGATATTTGCTGTGGTCTTCCTTAGATAGATTTGATGAAGGTCAGGAATGTTCCCTCTATCCCTATACTTTGAAGCGTTTAAATCAGGAACAGATGCTGGATTTTGTCAAATGCTTTTTCTGCATCAATTGAGAGGAACATGTGGTTCTTCTCTCTTCTCTTTTTAATTTGTTCTATCACATTGATTGATTTGCAAATGCTGAACCATCCTTGTAGCCCAGGGAGGAAACTCACCTGGTCATGGTGGATAATCTTTTTAATGTGCTGTTGGATCCTGTTTGCTAGGATCTTATTGAGAATCTTATCATCCATATTCATTAGTGATATTGGTCAGAAAATATGCTTTTTGGTTGGGTGGTTCCCTGTTTGGGGGATCAGGGTAATGCTGGCTTCATAGAAAGAGTCAGGAAGTTTCCCTTCTGCGTCAATATTTTTGAAACAGTTTCAGAAGAATAGGTGTTATTTCTTCTTTGAAAGTTTGGTAGAATTCTCCGGGGAATCCATCAGGTCCTGGGCTCTTGGTTTTTGGGAGGTTTTTAATCACCACTTCAATCTCGTTACTAGATATTGGTCTATTCAAGTTGTCAATTTCTTCCTGATTCAATTTTTGGAGTTTATAGTTTTCCAGGAATGCATCCATTTCATCTAGGTTGCTTAGCTTATTGGCATATAACTGTTGATAATAACCTATGATGATTGTTTCTATTTCCTTGGTGTTCATTGTGATCTCTCCCTTGTCATTCAAAATTTTATATATTTGAGCTTTCTCTCTTTTCTTAGGATTAGTGTCACCAATGGCTTATCGATCTTATTGATTCTTCAAAAAACCAGCTTCTCGTTTCATTGATACGTTCTACTGTATCTCTGGTTTTTACCTCATCGATGCCAGCTCTCATCTCCATTATGTCCCTTCTTATCTGTCGACTTGGTTTTATTTGTTGTTGATTCTCCAGTTCTTTAAGGTGTAGAGAAAGCAGCTGTGTTCTGGATTTTTCAGTTTTTTTTGTAGAGGCTTGGATGGTTATGTATTTCCTTCTTAGGACCACCTTTGCTGTATCCCATAGGTTTTGGATCAAAATGCCTTCATTGTCATTGGTTTCCATGAATTGTTTCAGTTCTTCCTTGATCTCCTGGTTGATCCAAGAATTTTTAAGCAAGGTGCTCTTTAGCATCCAGGTGTTTGAGTTCCTTGAGAACCTTGAGCATTCCCAGAGGGTGATGCAGCTACCCTGGAGGAACAGATGGAGATATGGCTGCACAAGCCTGCCTAACCCTCTCATGAAAACCCCCCTATTGCCTTCGTGCGATAACCAGTGTTTCTTGCAGAAGATGTGCATGTTCTAATGGAGCCAGGAGAGGAAGAACAATGTGACAGCCAAAGGCCACACCAGCGGGACAGACAGCGGATGCTACAGGTTGGTGAGGAAGTACAGAAAGACAAAGAACAGGAGAATGAACAAGGGAGCACAGAACGAAGGTCTGGCATTTTAGGATGGTGGGAGGTGCTCTGTATCTGACTGCATTTTAGGGTCGTAGTTCCAATTAAACTGGAATCATTGTAATCTGCTTGTTCGTTTCTTTGTTTTTTGTCAAAGAATGCACAGGCACGTATTTTAGAGAGAGACAGAAATATCACATTTAGAGGGTGGAGATTGGGAGGGGAAACACACTTGCCCTTGAGCAGGGAAGCTGAGATCACAGTCAAGGCCCTGGCCCTGGGATCATAGATATGAGCTGAAGGCTGCCTCTGAACTGATGGACAAACCACAGGACCTAATTTTTGTCTTCTTAATAGCTCAGAGTTCTAGACAAGAACCACTGATCTGTCATTGTTCAGAAATCCAGGGGATATGGATTTTGTCTTTAACTAGCTTGGCTTGCTCTATCCAATCTGCTTCAAGAGCTGGTATAACTTATCATCCTGAAGTCAATGACTTGGCTATGGACACACTACTCTCCCACACGAATTTGGGTAAAAGGAATTACTCCATTGATAGCTTTTGCAAGGGGAATGACACTATGTCTTTTGGTGCTCTGCTTCTGTTGATGGTGATGGTAGTCCTCTGTGCCTCTTAATCTGGATCTCTGTTTCATCTCCCAGATGAAGGACATTTTCAGCTCTGATTTCTCAAAGAAATGTTTGGCCTTCTACATTCTCTTGCTCATAGGTCTCCTGCAATAGGCACCTCTTTCCATTCTTTGGAGTTGATGATTTCCCAAGCCCATTGTCATCTTCCATCATTCTTCCTTCTCTCTTTCTATTTTCTTCCTTCTCTTACAATATTTGTCTTACAGGTCACTAATTTGATCCTATGCTTCTGCCAGCTTTATTGACTTTGCATCCAGTCTGCTACAAATCTTTTCATCAGGGACCCAATACTTTATTATATTTTTATCCGTTTTATCTCTGTGATTCGAGACTCCCTGATGTTTTCTGTGTGTTTCTGATGTACAGTGAGTATCCTGTTTGTTGCTTTTAATCCTCCATTGGGTGCGTTACATTTAGAGGTTTCACTTTGATTGCCTGGCCATGATCAATTCTTATTCTTTTTCCTCAACATCAGTTGACTCTTCCATCTTTGCATTGTATCTATGTCTCTGTCTTCTTCTCTCTATTCACAAAGCCCATTCTGTTTTCTAACCCCTTGGTTAATGGCTTTAGGAAGAAGAGATCATGGAGTGTCCAAGGGCTGGCCCTTGAGGAAGACTCGGTTGAGTGTGGCATGCATGCCCTTTGCTATTGTGTTGTGGCTGTCCCCTGTCCTTAAAGACAATCATCTGCAGAGGCTCTCCTTGCCTGCCATTTCGAGTGTTTGGTTTCTGTGCTGAATATGGTGAGGTTTAGCTTGGTATGCACTGGTTTGCCTGTGAAATGAATTTTTCAAAAAACTCAACAGAAAGAAGGCCTGTGGAATGCTTTGGTCATTAGAGAGCTTGTGAGCAGGGTTTCTTCTAGTCCCCTAATGGAAAAACTCTTCTCCTTTAACTAAGCAACTAGGACTTAGGAAGGCAGTCCCCCAGTGTTCCAAGGTTGGGACTTGATTTTTGTACATGAGGCAGCTAATGTCCTCACCGTCAAGTCTTTGCCAGTAGTTTGGTCTTTATGCTGATTGTGCAAGAGCCCCAAATTTCTTGCACCCCCATCAAGTCATCTCTACGAACACTGCCTCTCTCAGATGCACTTCCAGAACACACCATCTTCCCACTGTGACCTGTCTCGTACTGTCTCTGATTATGGTTTCCAGGCTGTCTTGTTCGTGTCATCTCCAGGTTGCTTGTTGGTGTCATCTCTAGGAGCAACACAGTGTTGTCTCATGTTGTCTGAAATTGATATCTGCCAAGCCTGCTGATCTGAACAATCCGACCTCAAGACCTTTTTTTGGCAGTAACTTGTGCCCTCCAGATCGTCTGCTGGCCACAGCCAATGGCATTGACAAACTTGCTCCTTAGGGGTTCCCCCAGTGTTCTCCTCTCTCCTGTACCTTTGTCTTTTGCATTGGATTACTGCCCTCTGAAGCACGAAACGTCCCTAAGCCATGCTCCAATCTTCTTCCATAGACTCTGCAACTTTTTTCTCTTTTGATGTAATACTTACTTTGTAGGCTTCAGGTGAATTTATGCCATGTGCAGTTGATGTAGTCATCTTCATTTTGTTTTCATGGCTAATGACAAGCCTGGAGTTCCCAGACACTACTACTATCTCACTGTCCTCCAAAGGCACCACAGACTCTTACCGAGCCTTAAGGCAGAATGAATTCTTGCCACTTGCCTCATGTGGCATAGTTATGGAGAGCATTGGGCTACTTCGCATCTCTCAGTCTCAGAAAGAGAAATATTATATGATTTCACTCTCTCATGGTAGTAATGAAACATGTGAAAAAGCATGTTTGACTTTCCCCAGACACACAAAATTTTGTGTTTAAGGCAGGTTAGTGGGAATACGTGTTTATAAAAGAGGACTAAATGGGACATAATTTGAAGAAAATGTTGAACGTGATAAAATGTGAGTTTTCAAGGCATATAAAATGGATTTGCTATCCATAATGGCCGACTTCTGATCACTTGAAATTTCATAATAAGTGTTATGTGAGATGAGACAAGAAAACGGGAATGTAGGAAAAGGCACAGTCTCAGCCTTTACCCCATAGGATGGTGATTCCCTACCAAAGAACTCCAATAACCCAAGACATCAGCCTGAGATCTGAATTGTACATGTCTGGATCTATACTGGGGCAGAAGACACAAGTGGGCAGGAAAAGCAGAGTGAGTACATTAGACTGAGATTTAAAGATAAACAAAAATGGAAGGGAGCCACCGAGGTGGCCTGTGGAAAAGTAATACCCCAATACTAGAGTGTCCTGCATCTGGGGACCAGCATTAACTTGGACTCTGTTTGACAGCACTTGAAAAGAGCAAAGCATCATGGTGATAAATTGTGTGAATCAGGTGGCTAAGTACAGGGATGTAAGTCTCTGAACCCAAGACAGCCTCCCCTGACACTGAGCCAGAGGGAGTGTGGTGGGGAAAGCAGGTCTTGGTCCCTGAGACACCAGTGAGCCCAAGATCGTGTGGGATCTGGCTCCTGTGATGGGCTGGGAGCCTCACCAGACAGCAGAAAAGTGAGCCTTGCTAACAGAGTCTGAGACACATGCACCCCTTACTTCCCCTGAGAAAGGTGTGGGAAGGCCCTGCCCGGTGCTTTTAGACGAATGCCATACTATCAGAGCCTGAGATGCATGTGTGCCTCACACACTCTGAGAGAGGTGTGCGAAGGCCCAGGCTCGTGCTCTTGGACCCGTGCCCTGCTATCAGAACCTGATATGGATGTGACCCAGACCCTTCCCTGAGAGAGGTGCTTGCAAGCCCGTCAATCTTAAACCATGAAATGCCAGGCACTCGGAGCATGGGCAAACATGAAAAACTCAGTGTGCCTTCACTCCTTTGAACCTCTCTGGCGGACTGGAGCCTCCCAGAGAATGGCTGCTGCCATGGTTTGTCTACAAGCAGAAGATCTTGCGTACCCCAGGACCGTGACTCAAAATCCGCTCGGCCAACACCCAAGGGGAAATTTATATGGAAACTGCAGCACCCGCAGGTGAGCAGACTGAGGCTTCTCTCTGAGAGGGAGGTTGGGGTGCAGTTTCCTTTCCTATAAACCTCCAAAAACTATCAAAAGCAGTCAAGGCAAGAGAAAAAAAAACTGAGCAAACAAAACCGTCAGAGAAGAAAGTCTTAAAAAATAAGTTTCCTCAAAGCCCACCCCCTTGAGAGAGGTGGGAGGACATAAATCAGGGAACACCATTGACTGAAAATCACCTGGCAGGCCCCTCGCCCAAAAAATACCAACCAGGAAAAAAAAAAAAAAAAAGACTACAAGAGAACAACCACCACTATTTCAGAGACACAACTTTGTTTTTTAACCCTTTCCCACTATTCGGATTCATTTGTTATATATAGATAATTTTTTAACCAATTTCCCATCACACTGAGATGTCCAGTACATCAAATTCCATATTAACCATCTAACCTGAACTTTTGGAATCATACACTTTTGTTTTTCTTTTGCATTCTATTTTTAATTTTTTTAATTTAGTGTAGTTTAGTCTGGTTTATTTTTTTAATTTTTATTTTTTAATGTTAATATAGAGTTAAACTTCAAGGTAATCCCCTTTCCCCAATCAATGCTACCCCTATAGGTAAACCAATTTTTAATCCCCCTTTATCTAGGAAAGTTGAGTTTTTTAACAAAGATCAAAAATATCAAGATACATCCAGGAAAAATGAAATTAAACTTCCTCACCCACACAGAATTTATAATCAATCTCCTATTTTTATCTCCGCCAGTGTTTCCGTATTATTGTGTTTGTCCTGATACTATACAATTCTTATACTCGGTGTTCTCTTTGATGAGGATATATATATATATATATATATATATATATATCTCCTGCCCCATATAAAAGTATATGACATGATATGTGTCATGTCATATACATTTATCAGTCTTTTTGTTTGTCTGTGTTTTTAAATCTTTCCTTAGGGCACATATGGGCTGAACATTTTTTATCTTCCCTTTTTTTCCCTCACTCTCCATCTCTCTTTATTTTCTGTATCTTCTTTTTTCACTCGTTTCGGTGGGGAATCCTGTTTGCTCTGATGCATTCCAGGGTGCACCTTGACTGCACCTCGGTCGATACATCCAGCTATATCCGTTAAATCATCTCTCACAAAAATGTCTATGAAGAGGAAAGAAACAGAGAAGAAACATACAGAGCATGGGCCTTCTGCAACAGAGCTAATGGCTTTCAACAAAGTCGATATGTATGAAAGAGAATACAGGCTCACAATTATCCAGGCAATAGCTAGGTTTCAGAAAGCCATGGATAAAAAAAAAAAAAAAAAAAAAAAAAAAAAAAAAAAAGTTTGAATGGGGCAGAACTGAAAGCCACAATGGATGAAGTTCACAATGTTCTCAACGAGTTCCAATTGAATCTAAATTCTCTAAATGCTAGGGTAACTGCAAAAGAAGATAGAATTAGTGATCTTGAGTACAAACGGAGAGAGAGGATCAGGAAGAAACCTGGAACACACAGCTCAGAAGCCTCAAAATCAGAATCAGGGAAATAAAAGATAACATGAAAAGTTCCAATATCAGAATTATAGGAATCTCTGAAGGGGAGGAGAAAGAAAAAAGTCGAGAAGATATAGTGGAAGTTCTTCATGAAAATACACCCAGTCTTGCAATTGGAGCCAGCCTTCATGAACTATAGACAAAACAGTCTCCTCCCCAATATTATGGAGTCAAAAAAAAATCAAGGCACCTGATAGTAAAACTGAAAAAGTTTAGATACAATCCCTTAAAAGCTGCTAAGACATAGAGGGTCCCTTACGTACAGAGGAAAGCACATCAGGATCACCTGGCTATCCAGAAAAGGTTGGCAAGATATATTCAGGGCACTTAATGAGAAGAACATGCAGCCAAGAATACTTTATCCAGCAATACTGACATTCAATTTGATGGAGAGATAGTTTTCAAGACCGGCAAGCTTAAGAGACTATGCAACCACCAAGCCGACATTGCAGGGTATATTAAGGGGGTTCTATAAAAGAAAAAAAATCCTAAGAATAGCATTCAACAAAAATATAGGGACAGTAAACAGAAAGAAAGACTTCAAAGGTACCTCAATGTCAATAAAAACGTACCTATCAGTAATCACACTCAATGTGCATGGCTTAAATACGCCTATAAAAGAGCACGGGGTTGCAGATTGGATAAAAACAACAGGACCCATCCATATGTTGTCTACAAGAGACCCATTTTGAACCTAAAGATACACCCAGACTGAAAGTGAAGGAATGGAGAAGCATATCTCATGCCAATGGGTCTCCAAAGAAGGCCGTGGTAGCGATTCTCATATCAGAAAAATAGATTTTACTCTAAAGACTGTAGTCAGAGATACAGAAGGCCACTACATAATCCTTAAAGGGATTATCCACCAAGATGATCTAACAATTGTAAATATCTATGCCCCCAATATGGGAGAAGCCCATTACATAAGAAAACAGTCAAGATAAAGAGTCATATCGATAAGAATCCATAAATAATATGAGATCTTAACATGCCTCTCTCAGAAATAGACAGAAACATAGAAGCAGAAAATCAATAAAGAAACAAGAGCATTGAAAGATACATTAGGCCAGATGGACCTCATAGATATACACAACATTCCACCCTAGAACAACAGAATACTCATTCTTCTCAAGTTCACATGTAACCTCCTCCAGAACAGAGCACATACTGGGTTGCAAATCAGGACTCAACCGATACCAAAAGACTGAGATTATTCCAGCACATTCTCAGATCACAGTGCTTTGAAACTTGAGTTCAATCACATTGAAAAGTTCAGAAGGAACTCAAACACCTGGAATCTAAAGGCCACCTTGCTTAAGAATGCTTGGATCAACCAGGAGATCAAAGATGAACGGAAACAATGTCATAGAAACCAATGAGAATGAAGACACTTGGGTACAAAATCTATGGGATACAGTAAAGGCGGTCCTAAGGGGGAAATCCATAGCCATCCATGCCTCCCTCAAAAAAAAAAAAAAAAAAAAAAAAAAAAGGAAAAATCCAGAACCCAGCCTGTCTCTAACCTTAAGAGACTGGGGAATCAATAACAAATCCAAACAACTCCACACAAAAGAAAGGAAATAATCAAGATTAGAGCTGAGATCAATGAGGTAGAAATTTGAGATACAGTAGAATGCATCACTGAAACTAGAAGCTAGTCTTTTGAAAGGATCAATATGATCGATAAACCATTGGCCACACTAATTGAAAAGAAAAGAGAGAAAGCCC